>NC_086448.1:619436951-619782576 GCF_028390025.1 Pseudophryne corroboree | reverse complement strand
CTGGCTTCTCTTCCTGAAGTCCAGACGTTTGTAAAGGGAGTGCTGCAGATTCAGCCCCCTTTTGTGCCTCCTGTGGCACCTTGGGATCTTAACGTGGTGTTGAGTTTCCTGAAGTCACACTGGTTTGAGCCACTCAAAACCGTGGAGTTAAAATTTCTCACGTAGAAAGTGGTCATGCTTTTAGCCTTGGCTTCAGCTAGGCGTGTGTCAGAATTAGCGGCTTTGTCACATAAAAGCCCCTATCTGGTTTTCCATATGGACAGGGCAGAATTGCGGACCCGTCCACAATTTCTGCCAAAAGTGGTGTCATCCTTTCATATGAACCAACCTATTGTGGTGCCTGTGGCTACTCATGACTTGGAGGATTCCGAGTTACTAGATGTGGTCAGGGCTTTGAAGGTTTATGTAGCCAGAACGGCTAGAGTCAGGAAAACTGAGTCGCTGTTTATCCTGTATGCATCCAACAAGCTGGGTGCTCCTGATTCAAAGCAAACTATTGCTCGCTGGATCTGTAACACGATTCAGCAGGCTCATTCTGCGGCTGGATTGCCGCTTCCAAAATCAGTAAAAGCTTACTCCACAAGGAAGGTGGGCTCTTCTTGGGCGGCTGCCCGAGGGGTCTCGGCATTACAACTTTGCCGAGCGGCTACTTGGTCAGGTTCAAACACTTTTGCAAAGTTCTACAAGTTTGATACCCTGGCTGAGGAGGACCTTGTGTTTGCTCATTCGGTGCTGCAGAGTCATCCGCACTCTCCCGCCCGTTTGGGAGCTTTGGTATAATCCCCATGGTCCTTACGGAGTCCTCAGCATCCACTAGGACGTTAGAGAAAATAAGATTTTACTTACCGGTAAATCTATTTCTCGTAGTCCGTAGTGGATGCTGGGCGCCCGTCCCAAGTGCGGACTTCTTCTGCAATACTTGTATATAGTTATTGCTTAAATAAGGGTTATGTTTGGTTGCATCAGGGTTGATTGCTCCGTTGTTGTTCATACTGTTAACTGGGTAAGTTTATCACAAGTTATACGGTGTGATTGGTGTGACTGGTATGAGTCTTGCCCTGGATTCCAAAATCCTTTCTTTGTACTGTTAGCTCTTCTGGGCACAGTTTCTCTAACTGAGGTCTGGAGGAGGGACATAGAGGGAGGAGCCAGAGCACACCAACATCCAAATTCTTTCTTAAAGTGCCCTGTCTCCTGCGGAGCCCGTCTATTCCCCATGGTCCTTACGGAGTCCCCAGCATCCACTACGGACTACGAGAAATAGATCTACCGGTAAGTAAAATCTTATTTTTCCACTAGAAGTCTTGGGTCTGACCCGGGATCTGGAACACGTTTACACTGCACCCGGGGGCAGTGTCATCTGGCCGGTGCTTGGAGATTACGTCATCTCTAAGCGCCTGGAAAACCAGCAGATCGAGACCCTCAGTCCCATTAGGCCACGCCCCCAATGTGATGCTGCCCACTGTCACGCTGCTCCCAGCCAGCGCTGCTGTCTGCATAGCAGGACAGACAGCAGCACTGATAGCATACTCTTCCCCCCCAACCGCCTGCGGGACACTGCAGTCAGGGAGGAATGGGCTCAACATGCTGTAAACGGGTCCTGGGTCGGATGACCCGGGTAACCCGTTTACACTATACCCTTACCCGGGTCTTTCCCGAGTCCAACCCAGGTAGCTACCCGGGTTAGATTCCCGAGTCACTTGATCAGGGTTTTTTCAGAGGGAGCCGTTTTTACTACCAAAACACCCAGGTCAATGTGTGCCCCCATGCAAAAACTTGTTTTTTTTGAGCTAGTGTAAAAGGGGTATAAATAAGAGAGAACTGGAAGCTCACAATAAAAATATATGGGAGTGCAGGGGACACAAATTGAATATGTAAGAGGAGACCGGGGCTACAACTTAAATATATATATATATATATATATATATATATATAGAAATTGATGCCGTTCTTATAGCGAGGGGTATGCGTCCATCCACTCCTACTATAAAAAAGAACAGGCGGCACTCCAAGGTCTTGGTGAAAGAAAATAGTGTATTGAAAAATCAATAATATAAGTGGCACATGACGTCATGTGCCACTTATATTATTGATTTTTCAATACACTATTTTCTTTCACCAAGACCTTGGAGTGCCGCCTGTTCTTTTTTATAGTAGGAGTGGATGGACGCATACCCCTCGCTATAAGAACGGCATCAATTTCTATTGGACTTTAGGATGGCACCAAGGCAGCTGTTAATTTAAGTGAGTGCCGACCTCACCAGTTTTGTATGTATATATATATATATATATATATATAAATATAAATATGTAAGGGGAGGGCATGTGACATAAATAAAGTACACATTAATTAAGCATAAAAGAGAACAGGTTGTACACATTAATGAGACATTATGGGCCTGATTCAGTATCATTAGCAGAAGTGCGGAAATCGCTATTTGGCGATTTCCGCACTTCTGAGAATGCACATCGCTGTGGGCATGCGTGAGGAGTTAGATTGCGATCGTACGCAATCTAAGTCCCGGTGTGGGCGGCGTTTTGGGGTCGGCGATGCAGTGGTGCAGTGCGGACAACGGAGGTGGGTCCGGACCGTTTGTGGGGCAGGCTGTGGTGGCTGCGTAATGTTAAATGCAGCCACTGCGATCCAAAACATGGTGGCCCGGAAACTGGCAAGGGGCTTCCCTTAAAATGCGATTAGTGAATGACCCGGCATGCGGGGCGGCCTTGCCCTGTGCTGGGTGGCCCCCCGCATGCTAGAGAAAGTTTTAATTTTGCGATTTTTCGCTAGACTACAGCACAAGCCGAATCCATGCCTATATAAGGAGTGAAGGCAGGTGGCATATAAGAATTAAATACTGTATAAATATTTATTTATAGGGAAATTACACAAAAATTAAAATGGTTCATGTTATTTAACCCCAGGTATTGGCAGAGTTTTGGTATGAGTCTAACTTAATGTAGGATGTGCTTGAGGGTGGTATTCAGTATGCCGGCTGTTGGGATCCTGGCGCTCAGTATACCGGCACTGGAATCTCGACACCCGGCATATCGACAACTATTCTCCGTCCACGACCCCCCTGAAGGGAGAATAAATAGTGTGGCACGTGTGCCCGCAGCGTGGCGAACCTGCAAGGTGTTCATTTGCGCCCGCCCAGCTGTCGGTATGCCGCCGTTCAGGATCCCGGCGCCAGGATGCTGGCTGCCTGGATCCCGTCCGCCGGCATACCATACTACACCTGTGCTTGGTATTGCTCTCATAGAACGGAACTTGTGTCAATAATCTGAAAATGTATTATAGAGGGGTGGAGTTCTCTCATATCAAAGGTCATTTATGTATAATAAAGTTACAGATGACTCAGCTTATTCACAGCACTGAGGTTGTGGGTTTGATTTCTACAATGGTTCTGTGTTGAGTTTGTATAATCTCCCCATACTTGTGTGCATTTCCTTTGGTCGCAATGTTCATCTGTGACTGCAGGCTAGTAAGCCTGAGTTTACCCAGACTAGCAGACGCTGTGCGGCTTGCGTGGCCAAGGAAACTGCGTCTGGGACATAGCCCTTGGCCTCGCCACTCCCTCTGAATGCCCCTGCCTGTCAATCAGGCAGAGACGTTAGCATCCCTGCAAACACACCAGGCTCGGGGGTCTCCTCTCCCATATTTAAGTGGTGTCTGTGTCAGTAAGTTTATCTGTGTTTTTTGTGTCAGTAAGTGGTATCTGAGTAAGTATGTGTGTGTCAGTAAGGGGTATCGATCATTTAGTGGCGTCTGTCTTAGTAAATGGTATCTGTGTCAGTAAGTGATGTCTGTCATGTGTGTCAGTAAGGGGTATGTGTGTCAGTAAGTGGTATCTGTCAGTAAGGGGTATCTGCGTCAATAAGTGTGTGCATCAGTGTGTCAGTAAGTTTGACTGTTAGTATGTTTGTCAGTAGCTGGAATCTGTGTCAGTAAGGGGTGTCTGTGTTAGTAAGTGGTATCCATAAGGGGTGTTTGTGTCAGTAAGTGTGTTTGTCAGTAAGTGTGTATGTATCAGTGCACCATGTCAGTAAGTGGAATCTGTTTTATTAAGGGGTGTCTGTGTCAGTAAGTGGAATCTGTTTTAGTAATGGGTATCTGTGTCAGTAAGTGGAATCTGTTTTAGTAAGGGGTGTCTGTGTCAGTAAGTGGAATCTGTTTTTGTAAAGGGGTGTCTGTGTCAGTAAGTTTTATCTGTGTCAGTAAGGGGTGTCTGTCATTAAGTATGTGTCAATAAGTGATGTCTGTGTCCACAATGGGTACAGTATCTGTCAGTAAGTGGTATCTGTATCAATAAATGTGTGTATCAGTATGTGTTTGTCAGTAATGTACTGTATGTCAGTATGTGTCAGTGGGGTGTGTGTGTGTGTGTCTATATCAGTGTGTTTGTGTCAGTAGGGGGTGTATGTCAGTAAGTGTTGTCTGTGTTGATAAGTGTGTCACAGGAGCCCTCAGTTCCCTGTCTACTCTGTATTGCCCCCATCTTTTCTAATCTTTCCACATCTGCTCTGTTTTGCCCCATCATTACCCTTCATCCTTCTTTGCATGTTATATGGCGGTCACTGTGATGCTCCATGCCTGATATTGTGGTCACGGAAGTTCTGTATTATATGGTGGTCACAAACTTTTTCTTGTTATAGTTAACTATGAAGTGGTAATAGGTAAACACTAGCTATGATCTTCATGGAGATAGCCACACTCATGGCACAGGCCACACCCCCTATTTAGACCACACCACACTTCAAAGGTACACAATAGGCCCTTCATAAATTTCAGCTCCAGGCCCATGCGGACCTTAATCTGGCACTGGGTGCATGTGTAGGTGGGATCCCGACCACTTGTCCAACAGGTC
This sequence comes from Pseudophryne corroboree, assembly GCF_028390025.1. Lineage (NCBI taxonomy): Eukaryota > Metazoa > Chordata > Amphibia > Anura > Myobatrachidae > Pseudophryne > Pseudophryne corroboree. The sequence goes on along the minus strand of NC_086448.1, from coordinate 619,777,711 downwards.
CCACTGGAATACCCTGGCATGGAACCGGCCAAACTGTATGGCCTCGTAGACCGCCACCATCTTCCCCAACAACCAAATGCACTGATGGATCGACACACTCGGTTTCAATATCTGTTTTACCATTTTCTGGATTTCCAGAGCCTTTTCCACTGGAAGAAATACTCTCTGAACTTCTGTGTCCAGAATCATCCCGAGAAAAGACAATCTTGTCGTCGGTTCCAACTGTGACTTTGGATAATTTATGATCCAACCGTGTTGTTGGAGTATTGACAGGGAGAGTGTGATGTTTTGTAACAACTGCTCCCTGGATCTCGCCTTTATCAGGAGATCGTCTAGATAAGGAATTATCTTGACTTCTTTTTGATGCAGGAGAACCATCATCTCCGCCATCACCTTGGTGAATACCCTCGGCGCCGTGGAGAGACCGAAAGGTAACGTCTGGAATTGGTAATGGCAATCCTGATCCGCGAATCTCAGATAAGCCTGGTGAGGAGGATAAATGGAAACCTGCAGGTAAGCATCTTTTATGTCTACAGACACCATGTAGTCCCCCTCCTCCAGACTGGAAATCACTGCCCTCAGTGATTCCATTTTGAACTTGAATCGTTTCAAGTAGAGATTCAGATTTTTCAGGTTTAGGATCGGTCTGACCGAGCCGTCCGGCTTCGGAACTACAAAAAGGCTTGAATAAAACCCCTCCCCTTGTGTTGTGACAAAGGTACCAGGACTATGACCTGATCCTGACATAATTTTTGGATTGCCGCTGTTACTGCTTCCCTTTCTGGAAGAGAAGCTGGCAAGGTCGATTTGAAAAATCGGCATGGGGGAACGTCTTGAAACTCCAGCTTGTATCCCTGGGACACTATTTGCAACACCCAGGGATCCAGGCCAGACAGAATCTAACCTTGGCTGAACAGTTTGAGACGTGCCCCCACCCGAGCGGCCTCCCGCAAAGGAGCCCCAGCGTCATGCTGAAGATTTGGCAGAAGTAGGGGTAGACTTCTGCTTCTGGGAACCTGAAGCTGCTGTGGACTTCTTTCCCTTTCCCCTTCCCCTACCCGCAAAGAAGGGGGAACCTCTTGCTTTTTTGTATTTATTGGGCCGAATGGACTGCATGTGCGGGTGATATGTATTTTTTTGCCGGTGCAGGCGCAGATTGCAAAAATGTCGACTTACCTGCGGTAGCCGCCGAGACTAACGCATCCAGTCCACCGCCAAATAAGGCCTCACCTTTATATGGGAGAGCCTCCATATTTCTTTTGGAATCTGCATCCGCGTTCCACTGGCGAATCCACAACGCCCGCCGAGCCGATACTGCCATGGTAGCGGCTTGTGAACTCAAGAGTCCAATATCTTTCATCGCTTCTAGCATGTATGCGGCAGCGTCTTTGATATTCCCTAACTTAAGGAGTATCTCATCTTTATCAATCGGTTAATTTGCTGCCCAGGGCTTTCCCCCCCCCCCCCACGCCCTGCTCCCTGCAGTGCCTGTGTGTGTGGGCAGCAATGGCGCGCTGCTCTCCCGTCAGCCACGCTGTGGGAGTGAGCATCTAGACACGGCTAGCGTTCAGTACCCTTCAGGAGCTAATGGTGTCCTGTCAGCCAGAAGCAGAGCCATGAAACTCTTCAGGAAGTTGGTTCCTACTTCTGCCCCCTCAGTCCTACGAAGCAGGGAGTCTGTTGCCAGCAGTTCTCACTGAAACTAAAAAACCTAACATAAGTCTTTTCAGAGAAACTCAGTAGAGCTCCTCAGAGTGCATCCAGTCTGCCTGGACACATTTCTAAAACTGAGGTCTGGAGGAGGGGCATAGAGGGAGGAGCCAGTTCACACCCATTGAAAAGTCTTAAGAGTGCCCATGGCTCCTGCGGAACCGTCTATACCCCATGGTCATGAAGTTGACCCCAGCATCCTCTAGGACGTATGAGAAAATAGGATTTTAATTACCTACCGGTAAATCCTTTTCTCGTAGTCCGTAGAGGATGCTGGGTGCCCACCCAGTGCTTCGTATTCCTGCATTGTTACTTCGCTAAGTATTGTTGGTTCAACTGTTGCTGAATTGTTTCTTGTTGGTTAGCTTGGTTTTCCTTTTGTTATGTGTGAGCTGGTGTGAATCTCACCACTATCTGTGTATTTCCTTCTCTCAAAGTATGTCCGTCTCCTCAGGCACAGTTTATAGACTGAGTCTGGTAGGAGGGGCATAGAGGGAGGAGCCAGCCCACACTATTAAACTCTTAAAGTGCCAGTGCCTCCTAGTGGACCCGTCTATACCCCATGGTGCTAAATTGGACCATGGGGTATAGACCACTAGGAGCCATGGGCACTTTAAGAATTTGATAGTGTCGGCTGGCTCCTCCCTCTATGCCCCTCCCTCCTACCAGACTCAGTTTAGAAAATGTGCCCGGAGGAGTCGGTCATGCTGAAGGATGCTCCAGTACCCAAACTGGCAACCACAGCCTTAAAATGGTTCTGCTCCATTTTAAGCACACAAATTACCTCAGCCAGTATAAAAAAAGTGTGAAGACAGCACGCCACTGAAGGGGCGGGGCTTCACTATGAGAGGATCTAACAGCTCGCCAGCGCCATTTTCCTCTGCAGTGGACACAGACGCTGACTGACAGGGACGCACAGCTCCTCCGGTGTGACTCCAAATTACCTCAGTGGTCGCAGGGGGTCATAGCAGGGGGGGAGCAACTATTAGTGTACTAAGCCCCCTATCAGGGTACTTAGTCTGCAACCCGGCTAAGCTTGGCATTAGCAGTGAGGGCATGGTGCGGGCTGGCTCCCAACATATCTGTTTCTTCCTGAAGGGCTCTTTGTGGGTTACTTGTGCTTAACCTTTTCTTGTGTGATTGTGTGCTGTCACATTTACATTATGTCAGGCAAAGAGTGTGTTTCTTGTACAGCGGAGTGTTCCTCTTCAGGGAGCTCACTACTGGGTACTCAGGGTTCACAGAATAGCTGGGCTGAACCGGAGTGGGTTAATTCTCTTAAAGGAATGATCTCCACTCTTTCTCCAAAATTGTCCCGCAATGAGAAAGAGACGCAATACTTAAAACAGACTGTGGATGAGTTTATGAACAGAGACTCAGTCTCCAAAACAGCGTCTCAATCCCCTCCCATTTGTCCGCAAAAGCGATCTCTGGCACATATCCTGCAATCTGACTCTGACGTTGATGGGTCAGACTTGGAGGAGGGTGAGGTGAACTTGAAGGGGGATATGCAGCTCTGTCACAGGGAATAGAGGCTCTTATAGAGGGGTGGTCTTCAGTATGCCGGCTGTCGGGATCCCGGTGCACAGTATACCGGCGCCGGGATCCCGACACTTATTCTCCCTCGAGGGGGTCCACGATCCAATAGATAGGTCCTTACGCGTTTCGCTGACTTCCAGGGGCAGCTTTATCAAAGTTATATGCTCTCTGAAGCAGTCATCCCTGCTTCACGGTGATCTCAACGCGTAAGGACCTATCTATTGGATCTTGTGGCACTATTATCCAGGACATTTGGACGGTGGACCTTCTTTAAAACAAGCCCGGGACTCTCTCTGATGACCCTTCCACTGATAAACGGAGAACCTATTTCCCCCAACCGGTGTGTTGAAATTTCCTCATGCTGAGACATCACCAGGGAATGTGACATTGGTTCCTCCAGGATCGGTAACTATCAATGGAGAGACTTAATATTTTGGCCCAGGAAATATAGGTCTACCAACCACTGGCTAATTACTAGTGCCCTGCACATGATCCTCTGGCTTGTTCCAAGTCAGTCATGTTTTAAATTTGTTCACATGATGCTTATATATGCGTAACAAATCAATTTTAAATTGACCGAATAGATATTTAATAAATATTGATTGATCCTTTCCACCTGTCTGCATACATCCGTTTTATTTATTTATATATTTATATATCAATTCCTGTATTGATTAAGCGCTGTCTTTGGTACCTAGAGTACAACTCCCTAAAAGACATGGCTGATCGTAAAATTGAGACTACACTCAAATCATTGTACACAGCTGCTGAGGTGGCCCAAAGACCCACTATTGCATGTGCGTGGATCACAAAAGCCATCGCAAAATGGTCAGGTAACCTAATTGAGGGGTTAGATTCCTTGTCTAGGGGGGATGTTGTTTTACTCCTGCAGCATATACAGGACTCTGCGAACTTTATGGTGGAAGCCTTAAAAGTCATAGGCTTGCTTAATGCACGCACCACCACTATGGCAGTGTCGGCACGCAGGGGCTTGTGGCTACGCCAGTGGACTGTTGACTCAGACTCCAGGAAAGGCATGGAAGACCTACCATTCACAGGAGAGGTCTTGTTTGGAGATGAACTAGACAAATGGATTGCCACAGCTACTGCGGTGCTTCTAAGTTACAGTCCTTTCTGACGGCCAAGTTCAAGGGCAAATCCAGAGGTGCAAGACTTAAACCACGCAAACCAGCAACTGTAGGTGCTCAGGAACAGAGCTCAGGCTCTGCGTCCTCAAAGACTTCAGCATGACGGTGGACCGCAATGCCTGGAAGGCTGTCAGGTGGGAGCCCGCCTACAATTCTTCAGTCAGATCTGGTCACGTTCGTGCAAGGATCCCTGGGTCATATTTCCCAGGGCTACAGACTGGAGTTCCAAAACCTCCCACCTCACAGATTCTTCAAATCAGGCTTGCAAGTTTCACAAGAGACAAGTATTACTTTACAGCATGCCATCCAAAAACTGGTACAGACTCAGGTCATTGTTCCAGTTCCACCTCATCTGCTCCACAAGGGGTACTACTCCATCTTGTTTGTAGTACCGAAACCAGACGGTTCGGTAAGACCGATTCTGAACCTCAAGTCTTTGAACCCATACTTACGAGTGTTCACATTCAAGATGGAGTCTCTGAGAGCAGTAATCTCAGGTCTGGAGGTGGGGGAATTCCTATTGTCAAGGATGCGTACCTTCACATTTTGATCTGGCCGCCTCATCAGGCTTATCTACGGTTTGCATTGCAGGACTGTCACTACCAGTTCCAGGCCCTGCCATTTGGTCTCTCCACGACACCAAGGGTGTTCACCAAGGTGATGGCAGAGATGATGTTATTGGTTCGCAAACAGGGAGTGAACATAATTCCGTACCTGGACGATCTACTGATAAAAGTACCGTCCAGGGAAAGGTTGCTGGACAGCATTGGTCTCTCAACCAAACTCCTCCAGGATCACAGGTGGAGTCTGAACCTTTCCAAAGTCTCACCTGAAGCCAACCCAGGTGTCATTGCATCTGTGCATTCACCTTCTGGGGAAAATGGTGGCCTCTTATGAGGCTCTTCAATACAAAAGGTTTCACGCATGACCCTTCCAGCTCGATCTGTTGGACAAATGGTCCGTATCGCATCTTCATATGCACCAGAGGATCCGTCTGTCGCCAAAAGCCAGGATCTCCCTTCTGTGGTGGCTACAGACTTCTCACCTCGTCGAGGGTCGGAGGTTCGGAATTCAGAACTGGATTCTGTTAACCACAGATGCAAGCCACAGAGGTTGGGTAGCAGTCACTCAGGGGGTGCAGTTTCAAGGAAGATGATCAAGTTAGGAAGTCGTCCTTCCAATCAACATTCTGGAACTTAGGGCCATATACAACGCCCTTCTGCAGGCCTCACATCTTCTTCAAGATCGGGCCATTCAGGTTCAGACGGACAATGGGACGACAGTGACAAAGCCTAATATATATCCTATATTAAACACTATAAAAGGTTAAGAGATACAGTACGCAATTGGCGTATGGGGTACCGTAAGGGTACGCACTTAGCGTAGCAAACGCTCGGCCGTGATCGAGACGCACATGCGGCACGCTCGCTCACAGCTTAATGCGTGGTGTCGAGCACGCTATAGGCGAGTGACAACCGTAATGCTACGCTATCAGCGTAGCGGACGCTCGAGACCACGAGGAGATCACGAGCGGCGCAGACGCTCACAAGATGACACACACAGAAAGGATATTCTTATACTGTAAACCTTGTACTGAAACACTGTAGCGATATAATGCTGCTTAGCCTTGTTAACACTAAAGCTGTTTGAGCGATCGTGATCGCTCCTATTACCCACTGCAATGTAATGAATACAAGATACCGTGCTAAGGATCCAACACCTTTACTAACGAGCTTTTAGTTATATTGAAAAGAGAAACAGTTAACAAGTCATACACTACAGGCTAACATATAATTCTAACAGGATATCTAGACAGAAATATGCGCAAATAGTAAACGATCGCAAATACAAATACATAGACTAAGAATGAATGGCTAACATTACACGGGTAACAAAGTGGCAACAGAGAAACATACCATACGGGGAACACTCGCAGGCGCAACCGGAATCCAGTCCTCCAATTATCAGCGATAACTGTTGAAGAGAGAGTACTGGCCGGTCTGGGGACAGTGACCCTTATATACACACACAACATACAGTGTACTTCAAAGTGCCCTACAACCTTATTGTTCATTGGACACAGGAATGTCTCTCTGCACTATATCAAAAGGTCATAGGTTAGTTTGAACAGGTGGGCTGTGACTATTTCAAACAGCTCAGGTGGGTGGGAATCTCCGGATTCCCGCCGCATGGATAATGAACTGTAAATATAGAATATGTCCAGAAACTACTAATGGTCATAACTACACGCAGGAGCGATTAATCTTTACCTAACCAACACCGGATTATTGCTATTAAAATATTCTTCGGTTAGGTACCAGACACAGCTGTTCAACCTCAATCAGACCCTTTGTATCACATAAAGAGGGATTCCCAAGTCCGTGAACAAGTCACATTAACCAAACTTACAGTTATTACTAAAGGGAACATTACCTATAAAACATGCTATTTGATTCTATCATTAAACGATTGAGTCGCCCGCTAGACGCACACAAAGTCTACCGTAAATGCACATACCACGCGCTCGAGCGCATGGCCGAGGCGCCATCACGCGGCTGCGTATATCCGCACGCACGGGAGAGAATGTGCACGTGCAGCAGGCACGCGCATGAGGTGCATATATGGCAACGTGCAGTGTGATATTTTTCTGACTTTGACAGTCCACCCTTTGGCAGTCACCAATAACTGCCACTTCCTAAAACAGTTCAAAAAGAGAAAAATATATGTCATGTATAATACATTTCTATGATTGGGTAAGGGAGAAGAGAAGAAGGTGGGAAAAAGGTATGACCTAGTGAGATAGTAGAAGCATGTATGTATGAGTCCATGTTTGAGGGGTCATGTATCATCGTGCCGTACGTGTTTTAAATCAAGCTTCGAGGTATTGCGAAGTATACATTTGAATTCCTTCTTATCCCGCATTACGGGCCTGTGGATGGGCTGTCAAACTTTACCGAGCTCTTTTCGGCTTTTGGTTGCAACAAAATGGGGGAGCACATTTTAGTTGATGATACATGAATGGGGGGATATGTGAGTGCTGATATCTGTGCCTGTATTCCCTATCGACTATGTGTGTCATTACCTGAAGGTTGTAGAGATGAAGATAAGAAGCAATTATGGTAAATGCAGTCGTAAACTATGTGAGTTTAATGTACATTTGCCGATTGAGGTCTTGTCTGATGTCTTGTCTCGATGTACATGTTGACTGTAGTCTCTTTGAGCTTTTGCCAAAATGCGAGCAAAAAGCTTTCTCAATGTCCATAGACTTACAAAAGTGTTGGGCTATCGTAAAATTTTAAAATTGCTAGGGATATTGGGGGTCTATGGCATTGTCCATCAATTGTCTGTGTAAAAGGTTGTCAAATTCTTCTTCCAAGCGGATGTCTTTGTACCTTGGAGGAAAACAAAGGAGAAACGGGTGAAAGAAACGGACCATAGAATCACATTTTCATCACAACATTGTCTCAATGGTTGGGTCGTAAATCAAATCAGTCGTTGTTATTACAGTATCTTCACTTCTTAAACTCATCACTCGGGCGCTACGTTTACACTTTGTTAAAACCCGAACGCATCTAAATATCAGACCGACCAATATGATGACACCCAGAATACACAAAAGAAATTTCCCTACATCCATGATAATACCTTGGGTCCATTCTCCTAAACCAGAGAACCAATTTCGTGGGTTCAACCATGACACCCAACCGGTCAGCTCATTACCCACAGCGGCAAGGGTGAGATTGTGTTTCCTTCGGAACTCCCATTTTAATTGCAAAATGTCATCCATCTTTTGGTCTATGACCTCGGCTGGGTCCTCTGTGCTGTTTGTAATATACGTGCAGCACTTTATTCCATACTGAGTTGCTAGAGTAACACAATACCCGCCTGTCACAGCTGTGAGATAATTGAGAATCATCCTATGCTGAACCAGTTCTGTTTTGTAGGCTTGTAACTCTCTCCCAGTATACCTGAATGTGTCATCATACATTTCAGTGATATTGTCTAATAAATTTGCAAGCGCAGATATATATTTATAATTTATCACTCCTCTGGCGGTACGAGTGATATCTAACGCGATTAGGAATTGAATCCCGGTGGATTCATGGATCAGGTCAGAAGCCGGATGCTCTGTTCTTTCTATCAGGTGCCATTTAACGATGTGTTCGTAATGAGTGTGAGTATAAGGAGCTTGGGCACTGCGGTGAATATCTTTCATTTTAGTGTGGGGTACAGTCATTACCTCAGGCAGTACTTTTCCAATATAACATAACCCTTCTGAGTTTGGGGCAAGCCACTTATACGCCTTCCTCCCGCATATGAAATATGCATCATCGGGGAGAACATATGGGACGGAGTAGGACATTACCATATTACAAATTTTCCATATGAAATCTCCTAACCCTAATTCTCCCATCTGTTTAGTACACGTATCAGTTTGTACGATCTGTGCACAATATCCTGGTGATACTTCTCCAACTCGCATGATTCTACTTCCTAGGGTGTACCTATACCGGAAATATTTTCCACTATCGGCTATGTGGCATATAAGCTCTGTATCTGTAGGCATTCTATCGGCTCTATATGAAAAGGTCATGGTTTTGTTATTCCATGACACTTCCCAATTTCCCGGCTTTCGGGGATTGGAAATGTTAAAACACACTAAGGACCTATCCACATGGTATTGGTGGAGCTTCAAACTAGGAGGACTAGAGATATTAAACCTCTTGTCCACCGGCCTCCCACCACTTAACTCAAGTACCTCCCCTATCGTTAAAGGAAATGGTACTAGTCCTGACTTGCTGTGACCTTGAGGTACTTGAGAGCATACCCAACAGTCTGTTTGGTTTAACACCTTACCCACTAATGAGTGATAGTCACCCAATGGATGCCGGTCCATGTTAATGTTAAAACTGGACTGACATTTCTTGATGCACCCATCCTCAACTAAGTTATCACAATGCCTACAGATGCAATTTTCTTCAGCTAACAATCCTTCACAGTTCCTTCTATGGTCAATGCTACCAGATCGTTTTCTGATACTCGCCTTTACTCGGTGATTATGTTGTTCTTGGAAATCTACGCCTCCATCTCTGTCATCAGAACCCATTCCAGAACCTCTCTCGACCTCCATGGTACTCTCGCCGGAACAGACTGCTCTGGTCAACATCATGGTCAACAGGAAAATCCGGATCACAGTCTCTTGGGGCAAGTCCATCTTATAGGAGGAAATGGAGAAAAATGAGAAGGGGGAAAGAAATAATTGAGGGAGATGGGATGGGAAGTGGAGAAAAACAATAAAAGGGAACAGGGGATCGACAACTGCCTCCGATCTTATTATTCTCAATGCTCAGGTGCCGTTTCACTCTTCATGAAACAAACACTCCAGTGATACAACTTCCTCTACCGTCTGTTCTTTATCACGAGACCTCTCTGGATCAGCAACCTTCTTACAATGGGACGAATGAACCCAAGTCTCTCTCTCGGCAACCTTCAATGCTGTCGTGCTAATCAATAAGACTTGGTATGGTCCTTCCCATCTGTCAATAAGGCAACCTGAGCGTAGAAAATTCCGTATCATTACATAATCCCCAGGTTCAATGTCATGACAATTACTATCTGGCAGATCAGGAATCACCAACTTCAAATTGTCATTCTGATTCCTTAGCTGTTTACTCATCTTAACCAGGTATTTTACAGTCACTTCATTGTTACACTTCAAATCATCCTGAGGGTTAATCATAACATGCGGTTGTCGACCGAACAGAATTTCAAAGGGGGACAGATTAAGAGGGGACCTGGGAGTGGTTCTGATGCTGTATAATACAATGGGCAAAGCTTCTGGCCATGTCAATCCTGTTTCTGCCATAACTTTGCTCAATTTATTTTTAATAGTGCTGTTCACTCTTTCTACCTTCGCACTCGCCTGGGGGCGGTACGGAGTGTGCAGCTTACTATTAATTCCCATCAACTTACACATTCCTTGAAAGACATCACCTGTAAAATGGGTACCCCTATCACTTTCAATTATTCTAGGGATACCGTATCTACACACAAATTCCTGCACAATTTTCTTAGCAGTAAACATAGCGGTATTTGTGGCCGCAGGAAATGCTTCGACCCAATTTGAAAACACATCAATACAGACCAAAACATACTTAAAATTTCTACAAGGTGGCAATTGTATGAAATCAATTTGTATTACCTGAAAAGGGCCGTCTGTAGGTGGGATATGAGATGGTTCTGTTGGTATTGCCTTTCCGATATTCTTCCTCGAGCAGGTGAGGCATGTCATTGCCCTTTTTCCCGCATGGGAAGAGAATCCTGGGGCGCACCAATATGCTCTTACCAACTTGCACATCCCTTCCTTGCCTAGGTGAGTCAGCCCATGTGCTAAACTTGGAAGGTATGCTCTGGGTGCCACTGGTTTACCCTGCCCATCTGTCCAGAGTCCTGAGGACTCCTGGCCATATCCTTTTGCCCTCCAAACTGCCTTTTCCTGTGTGGAACACAAATTTTGCATTTCACACAATTTCTGTGTGTTGACGGTATTAAATACCATCAGTTGTGTGGTGTCTGTCTGTCTGGGGGTACCAGCTGCTAACTTAGCAGCTTCGTCTGCTCGGCTGTTACCAAGTGATACCGGGTCTTGGCTATATGTGTGTGCTTTACACTTGATAACAGCCACTCTGTTGGGTTCTTGTATCGCTGTTAGAAGCTGTCACGATCCGGGTATCTGGACGCCATTACTTACCCTTCAGATGCCTCCTAAGGCGGGCTCAGCGTTCCAGGACCGGATTCCGCTGTTCCTGAGTTTCCACATGCAGAGTGGTCTTTTCATCAGCCGCGGCCTCCGCTGTGCCCGCGTGGTTAAATGTGCATCTATCAGCCTGGCGTCTCCTGTCTCCGGTGGCCGGCGCCGCCATTACTGTTTCCCAGACCACATGGATTACAAACCAAACTTCCCTCCAAGTGTCTGCATGGGCGCAGCCATCTTGGATTCTGTCATCTGATCATTTCCACCAATCTGCTGTCTGTGTTGTTGATTTGCATAATTGCCTAGCCAACCCCTTCCTTGCTGCAGGTATAAGTAAGCTGTACCTGAGCAAGGAAGACGTCAGTGCTTTGGTTGTCAAACCTAGTTCCTGTTTGTCTCTCTTCTATGATTGTCTTCCAGGTTCCAGCTCCTGTCTCAAGACTTCCACCATAGAGACCCGCACCAGCATTCCACCTGCGGTGTAGCCTGACTCTCCAATCCATTGTGGATTCATCTGTTTCCAGCTACAACACTACCTGCTTCCAGCCTCAGCTTCCAGCAGAGTACAGCTTCCCTTAAAGGGCCGGTGTCCTTTCTACACTTTACCACTCTCCACCGGAATTATTATTTCTCCGCTCTCAAGTTCTACATTTCAGTTCACATTTCATCGCTCCCAAAGTTCATTTATTATTTAACTGGTTCCAGCCAGTATCCACTCCGTGCTAACAACAGTCTGGTTCCAGCCAGTATCCACAGCAGCTGTTTTACCTTCAGCAACCCAGCTCTTCCTGGAACACCAGCTGGTACAATCCTGGGTTATCTCCATTGCTACAGCCGGGCCTGGTAAGGACTTTCCATCTAGAAGATCATAAGAACTATCTCACACTACCAGTGCCCTGTGGCTCCTGCCATGCTGTAGTACTCAGGAACTGTATTTATTCTTTGCTGACTTTTACGTTTTCTTTTATTGCTGCTGTGATGCGGAGTTGTCATAATAAACATCATTGACTTTTATCTAAGTTGTCGTGGTCACGCCTTCGGGCAGTTATTATTCATGTTACTTACATGTCCAGGGGTCTGATACAACCTCCCAGGTTCCGGTACATCTCAGCCCCTACAACTGAGGCTGCCTCCCGTCAGCTCAGGCCCTCAGTTGTGACAGTAAGCACTGACCTAATGAATCCAGCCGGAGACCAGGATCAAGCGGCCAGGCCGATGCAAGAACTGGCAGCCCGACTAGAACATCAGGAGGCTGCACAGGGCCACATCATCCGCTGTCTCCAGGATCTCTCTACTCGGCTGGATGGGATTCAGACAACTCTCCGTGGATCAGGCGCGTCTGGTGCGTCAACCACAGTGACTCCAGCTATAACCCCACCCACCTTACCCATTTCTGCTCCACGTCTTCATCTTCCAACGCCAGCAAAATTTGACGGATCTCCAAGATTCTGCAGGGGATTTCTCAACCAGTGTGAGATTCAGTTTGAGCTACAACCTGGCAATTTTCCCAGTGACCGTACAAAAATTGCCTACATTATTTCTCTTCTCAGTGGCTCAGCCCTTGATTGGGCATCACCGTTATGGGAGAGGTCCGACACCCTGCTATCTTCTTACACTGCATTTGTGTCAACATTCAGGCGCATCTTCGACGAGCCAGGCCGGGTAACTTCAGCTTCGTCTGAGATTCTCCGTTTACGCCAGGAATCACGTACTGTAGGACAATATCTTATACAGTTCCAGATCCTGGCATCCGAACTGGCATGGAACGACGAGGCCCTGTATGCTGCATTCTGGCATGGTTTATCCGAGCGTATTAAAGATGAGTTAGCTACCAGAGACTTACCCTCCAAGTTAGATGAGCTAATCTCACTTTGTACGAAAGTTGACTTACGTTTCAGAGAGAGGGCAACTGAGCGTGGAAGATCATCTGCTCCAAAATCTTCTACTCCTCCTCCTCGCCAACTGTCACCAACTACAGATGAACCCATGCAAATTGGCCGTTCCCGTTTAACTCCTGCTGAGCGCCGAAGACGTCTCTCCGAGTTTCTCTGTCTGTATTGTGCAGCTCCGTCTCACACCATTAATGCCTGTCCCAAACGTCCGGGAAACTCCAAATCCTAGCTCGCCAAGGAGAGGGCCGGCTAGGAGTAATGATCTCCTCTCCATCTCCTCAAGATTGTAACCTCCCAGTCTCGCTTCAAGTTGCTCAACGTTATCAGAACGTCATTGCCCTCCTGGATTCCGGAGCAGCTGGGAACTTTATTACTGAAGCCTATGTTAAACGGTGGTCCCTACCCACCGAGAGACTTCCTTCGTCCTTTTCCTTAACTGCTGTGGATGGCAGTAAAATTTTTGATACAGTTATTTCTCTAAGGACTCTACCAGTTCGTCTGAGAGTGGGAGTTCTTCATTCCGAACTTATTTCATTTTTAGTGATTCCAAGAGCCACACATCCTGTGGTCCTGGGCCTTCCATGGCTCCGTCTTCACAATCCTACAATTGATTGGACGACTACGCAAATCCTGGCATGGGGTTCCTCCTGTACTAAGACATGTTTGTTTAAAGTGTTGCCTGTCTGTTCTTCCTCCCCCAGGTCGTCTGATGTTCCACCTCCTCCATATCAAGATTTCACGGATGTGTTCAGTAAAGCTTCTGCTGATATCCTTCCTCCTCATAGAGAATGGGACTGCCCGATTGATCTCGTTCCAGGGAAGGTTCCACCTCGAGGCCGAACTTATCCGTTGTCTCTCCCCGAGACACATTCTATGGAGGAATACATTAAAGAGAACCTAGCAAAGGGGTTCATTCGACCTTCTTCTTCTCCAGCCGGCGCAGGCTTCTTTTTTGTAAAGAAGAAAGATGGTGGTCTGCGGCCGTGCATCGACTACAGAGGTTTGAACGACATTACCATCAAGAACCGCTATCCTTTACCCCTGATTACGGAGCTCTTTGACAGAGTTAGCGGAGCTACCATCTTTACAAAGCTGGACCTGAGAGGTGCATACAATCTCATCCGGATCCGTGAGGGTGACGAGTGGAAGACCGCATTTAACACCCGTGACGGACATTATGAGTATCTCGTCATGCCCTTCGGATTGAGCAATGCTCCAGCTGTCTTCCAGCATTTCGTCAATGAGATCTTCAGAGACATTCTATACCGTCATGTCGTGGTCTATCTAGATGATATCCTCATTTTTGCCAACGATTTAGAGGAACATCGTTTCTGGGTAAAGGAGGTTCTGTCCCGTCTCCGTGTCAATCATCTCTACTGCAAATTAGAGAAATGCGTCTTTGAAGTCAAGTCCATTCCGTTTCTAGGGTACATTGTGTCCGGTTCCGGACTAGAGATGGATCCTGAGAAACTACAAGCAATCCAGAATTGGCCGGTACCCTTAACCCTCAAAGGGGTCCAGAGGTTCTTAGGGTTCGCCAATTATTACCGAAAGTTTATACGAGACTTTTCCACCATTGTGGCGCCTATTACTGCTTTCACCAAGAAGGGTGCTAACCCGTCCAAGTGGTCTGAAGAAGCCATGCAAGCTTTTCATCTTTTAAAACAGAGGTTCATCTCTGCACCTGTCCTGAAACAGCCTGACATCGACTCTCCTTTCATCTTAGAGGTGGATGCCTCCTCCGTTGGAGTAGGAGCGGTGTTATCTCAGAGGGCTAAAGATGGTCATTTACATCCTTGCAGTTTCTTCTCACGGAAGTTCTCCCCAGCGGAGCGCAACTATGCCATTGGCGACCAGGAGTTGCTAGCCATCAAGCTCGCTCTAGAGGAGTGGAGATATCTGTTGGAGGGAGCTTCTCATTCAATCACCATCCTTACAGACCACAAGAACCTTCTATATCTAAAAGGCGCACAATGTCTCAACCCTCGTCAGGCCAGATGGGCACTTTTCTTTTCCAGGTTCGACTTTAAACTCCAGTTCTGTCCGGGCTCTCAGAATCGCAAGGCCGATGCCCTTTCCCGCTCATGGGAGCAAGAAAATGAGTCAGAGTCTTCAGACAAGCATCCTATTATAAATCCGTTGGCATTCTCCACGGTAGGGATGGACTCTACGCCCCCATCAGGGAAAAGTTTTGTGAAGCCGACACTAAGGAAGAAGCTCATGCATTGGGCCCATGCTTCCCGTTTTGCCGGACATACAGGTATCCAAAAAACCCTGGAGTTTATCTCTAGGTCCTATTGGTGGCCAACTCTGAAAAAGGACGTTTTGGAGTTTATTGCATCTTGCCCAAAGTGTGCTCAACATAAAGTATCCCGCCAGTCGCCTGCGGGGCAACTGGTTCCACTATCTGTTCCCCGTCGACCATGGACCCATTTGTCGATGGATTTTATTACAGATTTGCCCATGTGCAACAAGTTCAATACCATCTGGGTGGTAGTTGACCGGTTCACCAAGATGGCACACTTCATTCCTCTCACCGGTCTTCCGTCAGCTTCCAAGTTGGCTCAAGTATTCATACAAGAGATCTTCCGACTCCACGGTCTTCCAGAAGAAATTATCTCAGATCGAGGAGTTCAATTCACAGCCAAATTCTGGCGAAGTTTATGTCAAGTCCTCCAAGTCAAGTTAAAGTTTTCCACGGCTTACCATCCTCAGACCAATGGTCAAACTGAGAGGGTGAATCAGGACTTGGAGGCCTTCCTCCGCATCTATGTGTCCTCCTCTCAAGATGACTGGGTTCAATTACTTCCCTGGGCCGAGTTCTGTCATAACAACCAGTATCATTCTTCATCTTCCTCAACACCATTCTTCACCAACTTTGGATTCCACCCTAAAGTCCCTGAGTTCCAACCGCTTCCAGCAACTTCTGTTCCCGCAGTGGATATCACCTTGCATCAGTTTGCCAATATCTGGAAGAGCGTACGATCAGCTCTGCTAAAGGCATCGTTCAGGTACAAGAAGTTTGCGGATAAGAAGCGTCGAGCAGTTCCTGCTCTCAAGGTGGGTGATCGGGTATGGTTATCCACGAAGAATTTGAGGTTAAGAGTTCCCAGTATGAAGTTTGCACCTCGCTACATCGGTCCTTTTAAAATTGATCAAGTCATCAATCCTGTTGCTTACAGACTCCAGTTACCTCCCTTCTTAAAAATACCCAGGACATTCCATGTTTCCCTGTTGAAACCGCTAATCTTGAATCGGTTTCATTCCTCACTTCCACCAACTCCGAAAGTCCAAACTCAACGAGGCGTTGAGTATGAAGTGGCCAAGATCCTGGACTCACGTCACCGTTACGGTCAACTTCAGTATCTCATTGACTGGAAGGGCTATGGTCCTGAAGAACGCTCTTGGACCAATGCCTCTGACGTCCATGCTCCTGCCTTGGTCCGAAATTTCCACGCAAAGTTTCCTTTAAAGCCTAAGAAGTGTCCTGGGGCCACTCCTAAAGGGGGGGGGTGCTGTCACGATCCGGGTATCTGGACGCCATTACTTACCCTTCAGATGCCTCCTAAGGCGGGCTCAGCGTTCCAGGACCGGATTCCGCTGTTCCTGAGTTTCCACATGCAGAGTGGTCTTTTCATCAGCCGCGGCCTCCGCTGTGCCCGCGTGGTTAAATGTGCATCTATCAGCCTGGCGTCTCCTGTCTCCGGTGGCCGGCGCCGCCATTACTGTTTCCCAGACCACATGGATTACAAACCAAACTTCCCTCCAAGTGTCTGCATGGGCGCAGCCATCTTGGATTCTGTCATCTGATCATTTCCACCAATCTGCTGTCTGTGTTGTTGATTTGCATAATTGCCTAGCCAACCCCTTCCTTGCTGCAGGTATAAGTAAGCTGTACCTGAGCAAGGAAGACGTCAGTGCTTTGGTTGTCAAACCTAGTTCCTGTTTGTCTCTCTTCTATGATTGTCTTCCAGGTTCCAGCTCCTGTCTCAAGACTTCCACCATAGAGACCCGCACCAGCATTCCACCTGCGGTGTAGCCTGACTCTCCAATCCATTGTGGATTCATCTGTTTCCAGCTACAACACTACCTGCTTCCAGCCTCAGCTTCCAGCAGAGTACAGCTTCCCTTAAAGGGCCGGTGTCCTTTCTACACTTTACCACTCTCCACCGGAATTATTATTTCTCCGCTCTCAAGTTCTACATTTCAGTTCACATTTCATCGCTCCCAAAGTTCATTTATTATTTAACTGGTTCCAGCCAGTATCCACTCCGTGCTAACAACAGTCTGGTTCCAGCCAGTATCCACAGCAGCTGTTTTACCTTCAGCAACCCAGCTCTTCCTGGAACACCAGCTGGTACAATCCTGGGTTATCTCCATTGCTACAGCCGGGCCTGGTAAGGACTTTCCATCTAGAAGATCATAAGAACTATCTCACACTACCAGTGCCCTGTGGCTCCTGCCATGCTGTAGTACTCAGGAACTGTATTTATTCTTTGCTGACTTTTACGTTTTCTTTTATTGCTGCTGTGATGCGGAGTTGTCATAATAAACATCATTGACTTTTATCTAAGTTGTCGTGGTCACGCCTTCGGGCAGTTATTATTCATGTTACTTACATGTCCAGGGGTCTGATACAACCTCCCAGGTTCCGGTACATCTCAGCCCCTACAACTGAGGCTGCCTCCCGTCAGCTCAGGCCCTCAGTTGTGACAGAAGCCTTTTGATGTGAGCTGCATGCGCTACCGGTGTACCAGCTGCCGTCATGAAATTTCTGAGGCGCCATAGGGCTCCGAAATCATGGACTACTCCGAATGCGTATTTAGAATCTGTGTAGATATTGGCTGACTTGCCCTTAGCCAATTCACATGCTCTGGTCAGGGCAACCAGTTCAGCAACTTGTGCTGAGTGAGGTGGGCCTAGCGGTTCTGCTTCTATGGTACCTTGGTCATCTACGACTGCGTATCCAGTACACAAGTCCCCGAGTCCGTCTGTCTGTGACAACTACCGTCAGTGTAGAAAGTAAAATCTACATCTTCCAGTGGGTTGTCACTGATGTCAGGCCTTGCCGTGAAATTTTGGGTCAAATATTCCATACAATCATGTGTGTCATCCTCTGTATTAAATCCTCCTTCACCATTACTCTCATCCTCCACCCTTTGTGCCTGTCCAGGCACACCTGGGAGATACGTTGCAGAATTTAATGCGCTGCATCTCCTTATGGTGATGTTTACGGGGGCCATCAGTGCCAATTCCCATCTTGTAAACCGTGCTGATGAGACGTGTCTGGTTTGGGCAGAATTTAGTAAGGCTGACACTGCATGTGGTGTATGGATTGTGAGGTTGTGTCCTAGCACTACATCTTCGCTTTTTGTTACTAGCAATGCTATCGCAGCAACACTTCGCAAGCATGTGGGGAGGGATCGCGCTACCGTGTCTAGCTGAGCGCTGTAGTATGCTACCGGCCTGCTGGCATCACCATGCTTCTGGGTTAGGACACCTGCTGCGCACCTAGCACTCTCTGTTCCGTACAGCTCAAAGGGTTTCCCATAGTCTGGCATACCCAATGCCGGCGCCTGCGTTAGGCACTGTTTAAGTCTCTCAAATGCCATCTCGGATTCGTCTGTGTGCGAAATCCGATCAGGTTTGCTTGATGAGACCATCTCCTGCAAAGGTAAGGCGAGTATGGAAAACCTGGGATCCAGTTACGGCAATACCCACACATTCCTAAAAATGTTCTAATCTGTTGCTGGGTTTGTGGCAGGGTCATGTCACGAATTGCTTGAATTCTATCAGCGGTAAGGTGTCTCAGTCCTTGTGTTAGACAGTGTCCCAAATACTTCACACGGGTCTGGCATAATTGCAACTTGTCTTTGGAAACCTTGTGTCCTGTGTCTGAAAGATGAAACAGGAGCTGTTTCGTATCTCTCAGGGACGCTTCCAGTGAATCTGAACACAGTAGTAAATCGTCCACGTACTGGATCAATACTGATCCACTCTCTGGTTGGAAAGACTGTAAACAATCATGCAGAGCTTGTGAGAAAATACTTGGACTGTCTATGAAACCTTGTGGTAAGCGAGTCCATGTATATTGGACTCCTCTGTATGTGAATGCAAATAAGTATTGACTGTCAGTGTGCAGAGGTACCGAGAAGAAAGCGGAGCAGAGGTCAATTACAGTGAAAAATTTGGCAGTGGGAGGGATTTGCATAAGAATGACAGCTGGATTTGGCACTACTGGGAATTGACTCTCAACTATTTTGTTGATCCCTCTTAGATCCTGCACTAATCTGTAACCCCTCCCCCCACTCTTTTTAACAGGGAAGATGGGACTATTGGCAGTGCTGGACGTCCTTACCAGAATGCCCTGTTGTAGCAAGCGCTCTATTACAGGGTAAACTCCTAACTCCACCTCTGGCTTCAGAGGGTACTGTGGGATTTTTGGAGCTATCCTACCATCTTTTACTTGCACAACTACTGGGGCTACATTTGCCATCAATCCAGTGTCTTGTCCATCTTTGGTCCAAAGTGACTCCGGTATCTGGGAAATCATTTCTTCTACCTTGGACGGACACCTATTTACAACAACAGTGTGTGACATTAATCTTGTTGGGGAGTCTAACATATCTTGTGCTTCCTGAGCGTGGTTTTCGGGTATGTCCAAGAACACACCTTCAGGAGTACAGTATATGACGCATCCCATTTTGCACAGTAAATCTCTCCCTAAGAGATTAGTCGGAGCCAATGCAGCCAGCAGAAAAGAATGCTTGGTATGCAAAGGCCCTATCGTAACCTCTGTTGGTTTGCTTAAAGGGTATTGTCGTACTACTCCTGTTACTCCCATGGCTGGAATTGTTTTACCAGTGGTTCTCATGCCTACGGTCGAATTTATCACTGACTTGGCCGCCCCCGTATCTACAAGGAAATTTAGAGATTTACCAGCTACATCAATTGTAACCTCGGGTTCACTTCTAAGGCTCGCAATCAATTTCACTGGCTGCAGATTACAGGTGTGACCACACCCCTATGGTGCGTGGTGACCTCCCTGTATTGCAGTGGCAGCTATTACCTGTGAAGGGGGTAAATGGGTATTTTCAGAGACTTGCCAGTCTCTTTTTGGGGGATACCTTCTTGTTTCCCCTGCGTGTGGCTCATAACTCCGTCTCTGCGGTCCTTGATCCCAATTTCGTATGTCATGTCGTTGTCTAGGGTTTTTATGTGCATTATGTGAGTTATTTGTACAGTTACGTGCAAAATGTCCTTCCCTGTTACAATTGTAACATTTTACCACATGCGGCTTACCACCAGGGGTCTGTGATCGGGACTGAGGCGGCCTTGTTGTAAGGGCCTGGATACTTATTGCCATCAGTCTATCACTTTGTGACTCCCTGCGTCTTGTGATGTTCCTGTCGTGCCCAACAGCAGTCTCTCTTAAGGCGGCCACCGACATACCTCTCCAGTTAGGTTGAGTAGTTTGTACTCTACTCCTTAATACCTCCTTTAATCCGTCCATCAAGACGGACACCGCTACCTCTTTATGGTGTATATTTGCCTCAATGTCCACGATCCCAGTATATTTAGCCATTTCCTCCAATGCCCTGTGGAAATAGTCAGGGGCAGTTTCCCCTTCCATTTGTTTAATGGAGAATATTTTGTTCCATTTTACTACAGCTGGGAAGTATATTCCCAACTGCAGATTGATTCTGGTTACATTGTCTTGATTATATTCATCCGTAAGGGGTACCTCCTCATCTAATTTACAGTCGGCTATAAACTTTATGGGGTCAATACTAGAGGGCAGACATGCCCGTAGTAGTGTCCGCCAATCTTTGTTGTTAGGTTCAGTGGAGTTACCTAGGTCCTTAATGAACCTCTGGCATGCGGCTAAATCTTTTCTGGGATCAGGAAATTCAGACAAAATTGTTCTTAGTTCTGCTCGAGACCAGGGACAGTGCATAGCAATATTCCTAATGGGTGTGGCTCCATTTGTGTCAGTCTTACCATTGGGGACCGCTATTACTCTAACAGGGTTAATATTAATTACTTCACTCTGGTTTGATTCTTCAGTGTATGGTGCAATAGTTTCAGCATATTGTACAGTGCCGTACTTACCTGTAGACACAACCTCACCTGTCCCTGAGCTATGGGCTTTAGATGCCAATCTTACTGGTTGGGCGATGCCCACTGAAGTATCGCTTATGGTGGCCGCTAGAGAGAGAGCTGAAATCGTAGTGGGCTCATCTTCTTGGTCGTATTCCTGGGGTAAGTTTAACATAGGATACAACTTGCATGGGTTAGCGTTAGTATCAACATTTGCATTAACTTTTATCTTAACCTTATCACTACTACATTGATTAAGTGCACTCTTATCGTACACCCGCATGTCATTCTCTGTAGCCACTTTGTCCCCTACTATATATGGTGGTGGTGCCGTTGCTACTAGATTTCTACCAGGATTTGGAATTGCTTTCTGAGCTAATTCCTGTTGTATTTCACTTTCCTGTTGCCATATCTGTAAACAATCATAATGTCTAATCCTCTGCTTCGCAGATTTTATTAGACCTATCCTTTTTCTTAGATTCTGCAATACATCAGGGTTCAGACTGCCTACCCGGGGAAACTGTTCCCCATCATCCTCTGTCATACGTTCCCATTCTTTGCATAATACCTGTGTGTGTGATCCGTATTTTTCACACATTATATACCGTGCGGACCCTTTGGGCCAGCAACTACCAACGTGAACCCTTGTTGGACGTCCCTTCTTTGAACAACTGGCCCCCATCGTTTGCAGATATTGCTGTCTTAGCTAATTCTTACAAACAGACCAACTTGCCCGCGGTAAGGCGACGGTGAAAGTTCAACTAGTGCCTTCACTCACTTCCGTCCTGTAACCTCTATTTACTGGGGCGCGTGGGAGTATGCTACCCTCCCCAGTAAGTATTGGTTGTTAGAGATTTCCTGAGTGAACAGCGAAACTCCCTTAAAATAACAAACACATACACAAATCACGTTAGAATGTACAAATAGCGTTTATGATCCCACAGTAAATTTTTTAATGGGTATCAAGGTAACAAACTAATGCACACAATTACGTGCGGTACAGTCGCACTGCGTATAAGTAACTATTACTTATCCGCCTTACGACCAGCGGAATCGATTGTTTAGGCTGCGAAACCTTCAGCCGGAGCTTTAACTTGACTATATGGGTGCTACGCCAAACCCCCGGGGCTGCGCTTAAATACCTCGCAGTCCTTTTGTCTGCGGAAACTACTTGCTCCTTTACCTTATACAATGTTAACGCGGGTGAGCTAGTCCCACGCCACCAAGTGTCCACTCACCTGATGTGGTCTCCGACGGGATCCCGATTTGTGGGTTCACAAAAATAATACCTTAAGTTCCACACTCACTCCTACTCACTCATATACACACTGATCTTTTTCTGTACAGAAATTCCTTTCATACAGGTAGGGGTCTAATCCCTGGGTTTTGCAGTAGAAAAAGGTTTTCTTTTAACTAATACTTTTTTTAAAAACTGAACAACCGTGTGCTATTATCAGGTGGCTGTACTATACCGCCCACCCTAAACAAGGTTATTGTGTGATTTGAGTCTCAGTGGGCGTATCCGTACGCTCCGTTGCGTAAAACACGCCACGTGCGTATGCCTTTGCGTCACGTACGTGATCTCGCACGTTGTCCGAGACACGTATGCACAAAGTGCAGATATGCCCACAGCGACACAATCAACACGCTTCTATCAATGTAAAACGATATTCAACTATGATCGCTTACCGTACACCACACAGTATTTGCTATGCTGTGTGCGTGTCCTTTACAATTATTCCCTTAAAAATTATCCTATTTAATCTCAACTAAATAGCACCAGATTTCTTCAGCACGTGTCTAATAATCAATTCTAATGGCAACAAGAAAGTGAGCTGCAACCATGTAGATGTGTGCGTGCATGTGTGTGTGCGTATGCAAAAACAGAAATAATACAGTTTTAAAAGATAATAGCGTATTGTTCTTACCTCCGGTTCCGGATTCCTTCAGCACTCCTTACTAAGCGAAGCGGACGCTTATCTGGTCAGCACTACGAGGGATACCACCTTCCCGGCCTTTGCTGACCGATAATGTCTGCTAAAGTTACCTAGTGCAGATATGTGAAGAGCGGAGGAGCCCCCAATTGACAAAGCCTAATATATATCCTATATTAAACACTATAAAAGGTTAAAAGATACAGTACGCAATTGGCGTATGGGGTACCGTAAGGGTACGCACTTAGCGTAGCAAACGCTCGGCCGTGATCGAGACGCACATGCGGCACGCTCGCTCACAGCTTAATGCGTGGTGTCGAGCACGCTATAGGCGAGTGACAACCGTAATGCTACGCTATCAGCGTAGCGGACGCTCGAGACCACGAGGAGATCACGAGCGGCGCAGACGCTCACAAGATGACACACACAGAAAGGATATTCTTATACTGTAAACCTTGTACTGAAACACTGTAGCGATATAACGCTGCTTAACCTTGTTAACACTAAAGCTGTTTGAGCGATCGTGATCGCTCCTATTACCCACTGCAATGTAATGAATACAAGATACCGTGCTAAGGATCCAACACCTTTACTAACGAGCTTTTAGTTATATTGAAAAGAGAAACAGTTAACAAGTCATACACTACAGGCTAACATATAATTCTAACAGGATATCTAGACAGAAATATACGCAAATAGTAAACGATCGCAAATACAAATACATAGACTAAGAATGAATGGCTAACATTACACGGGTAACAAAGTGGCAACAGAGAAACATACCATACGTGGAACACTCGCAGGCGCAACCGGAATCCAGTCCTCCAATTATCAGCGATAACTGTTGAAGAGAGAGTACTGGCCGGTCTGGGGACAGTGACCCTTATATACACAACATACAGTGTACTTCAAAGGGCCCTACAACCTTATTGTTCATTGGACACAGGAATGTCTCTCTGCACTATATCAAAAGGTCATAGGTTAGTTTGAACAGGTGGGCTGTGACTATTTCAAACAGCTCAGGTGGGTGGGAATCTCCGGATTCCCGCCGCATGGATAATGAACTGCAAATATAGAATATGTCCAGAAACTACTAATGGTCATAACTACACGCAGGAGCGATTAATCTTTACCTAACCAACACCGGATTATTGCTATTAAAATATTCTTCGGTTAGGTACCAGACACAGCTGTTCAACCTCAATCAGACCCTTTGTACCACATAAAGAGGGATTCCCAAGTCCGTGAACAAGTCACATTAACCAAACTTACAGTTATTACTAAAGGGAACATTACCTATAAAACATGCTATTTGATTCTATCATTAAACGATTGAGTCGCCCGCTAGACGCACACAAAGTCTACCGTAAATGCACATACCACGCGCTCGAGCGCATGGCCGAGGCGCCATCACGCGGCTGCGTATATCCGCACGCACGGGAGAGAATGTGCACGTGCAGCAGGCACGCGCATGAGGTGCATATATGGCAACGTGCAGTGTGATATTTTTCTGACTTTGACAACAGTGACGTACATAAACCGACAGGGCGGAACGAAAAGCAGAGCAGCAATGTCAGAGGTGTCAAGAATTCTACTCTGGGCAGAAAGAAACGCTGTGGTGTTGTCAGCGGTCTTCATTCCGGGAATAGACAATTGGGAAGCAGACTTCCTCAGCAGACACGACCTGCACCCAGGGGAGTTGGGCCTTCACCCGGAAGTGTTCAGGTGCTTGACAAGTCGATGGGGATATCCACATATCGACATGAAGGCCTCTCATCTCAACAAGAATCTCAAGCAGTATTGTTCCAGGTTGAGAGACCCACAGGCAGTGGCGGTGGACGCCTTGACGACTCCATGGGTCTATCAGATGGTGTACATGTTTCCTCCACTTCCTCTGATCCCAAGAATTCTAAAGAGAATAAAAATGGAAAGGGTTCAAGCAATATTCATTGCTCCGGACTGGCCAAGAAGGGCCTGGCATGCCTACCTTCTGGAGATGCTCCTCGAAAATCCGTGGCCTCTACCTCTTCGCGAGGATCTTCTACATCAGGGCCCATTCGTCTTTCAGGACTTACCGCGGCTACGTTTGATGGCATAGAAGTTGAACGGCTGATTCTAGCCAGGAGAGGGATCCCTCACAAGGTTATCCCGACTATGATCCAAGCCAGGAAGGGGGTAACGTCTAAGCATTACCATCGTATTTGGAAAAAAAACGTCTCTGGGTGTGAGAGCATAAATTATTCTGTGGTGGAATTTCATCTGGGATGTTTCCTGCTTTTTCTGCAGGCAGGCGTGGATGTGGGCCTGCGTCTGGGCTCCTTAAAAGTCCAGATTTCGGCCTTGTCCATTTTCTTTCAGAAACAGTTGGCTTCTCTCCCAGAGGTTCAGACGTTCTTGAAAGGTGTTCTGCACATCCAACCTCCCTTTGTGCCTCCCACAGAACCTTGGGATCTCAATGTGGTGCTGCAGTTCCTCCAATCGGACTGGTTTGAACTGTTACAGAAGGTGGACATAAAATATCTTACATGGAAGACCGTCACACTGTTGGCCTTGGCTTCAGCAAGATGTGTATCGGAGCTGGGGGCTTTGTCTCACAAAAGTCCCTGTTTACTTTTCCATGAGGACAGAGCTGAACTCCGCATATCATATCAACCAACCTATTGTGGTTCCAGTTGTCACCGACACCTCTGCTACTTCAAAGTCTTTGGATGTTGTAAGGGCTTTGAAGATGTATGTAAAGCGAACAGCTCGTCACAGAAACTCTGACTCGCTGTGTGTTCTTTATGATCCTAATAAAGTTGGGTGTCCTGCTTCAAAGCAGTCCATTGCACGCTGGATCAGGCTTACTATTCAGCATGCTTATTCCATGGCAGATTTACTGTGTCCAAAATCTGTACATGCCCACTCTACTAGGGTTCCGGTATGAATGGTCGACCATGTTATGGTCGACAGTCATTAGGTCGGCCACTATTGGTCAACATTGACATGGTCGACATGGACACATGGTCGACGCATGAAAAGGTCGACATGGTTTTTAAAAAAACTTATTTTGGTGTTGTTTTCTGCGTAAAGTGACGGGGAACCCCAATTAGTGCACCGCGTCCCCTCGCATGGCTCGCTTCGCTCACCATGCTTCGGGCAAGGCGCCTCGCTCTGCTGCGCTCGGCACAGATTACCGTTCCCAATCGTAGTCCACGTGGATCGTAAAGTATGAAAATGTTCCCCAAAAGATTTTTTTTTTTTAAAAACTCATGTCGACCTTTTCATGTGTTGACCATTTTCATGTGTCAACCATGTGTCCATGTTGACCATGTCAATGTCGACCAATAGTAGTCGACCTAATGACTGTCGACCATCCAAATGGATACCCTCTACTAGGTCGGTGGGTTCTTCCTGGGCGGCTACCCGAGGTGGCTCGGCTTTACAGCTCTACCGAGCGGCTACTTGGTCAGGTTCGAACACGTTTAATAAGTTTTACAAGTTCGAAACTTTGGCCTCTGAGGACCTTCAGTTTGGTCAATCAGTTTTGCGGGAACCTCAGCACTCTCCCTCCTGGTTTGGGAGCTTTGGTACATCCCCATGATACTAAATGGACCCCAGTATCCTCTAGGACATAAGAGAAAATAGGATTTTAATTACCTACCGGTAAATCCTTTTCTCGTAGTCCGTGGGGGATACTGGGCGCCCACCCGGTGCTTCGTTCTTCCTGAACTGTTACTTGGTTAAGTAATGTTGGTTCAGCCGTTGCTGTTCCTGTTTCAAGTTTGGTTAGCTTGGCTTTCCTCTTGTTGTGTGTGCTGGTTCGAAATCTCACCACTATCCTTCTCTAAAAGTATGTCCATCTCCTCGGGCACAGTTTCCTAGACTGAGTCTGGTAGGAGGGGCATATAGGGAGGAGCCAGCCCACACTATCAAATTCTTAAAGTGCCCATGGCTCCTACTGGACTCATCTATACCCCATGGTACTAAATGGACCCCAGTATCCTCTATGGACTACTAGAAAAGGATTTACTGGTAGGTAATTAAAATCCTTTTTTTTCTCTATCTGCCTCAGCGTGTCGGGGAAAAAAATCCCGATAAGTAGCAGGTTAGCTAGTGCTGCAACTGTTAATTCACTAATCTGTAAACTTTTTACGGATTCTGTGTGTATTAATGCCTGTTAACGTTCTACTTTAATGGGTGTTAACAAGGCTATTGGGGGAAATTTGGAGTCCAATTGAACAGCCTTGGGCACTGGAGCTCGAGATTTCCTTAGTTTTTTAATGCAGGTAACCTTACCTTGTAAGTCTTTTTTTTTTTTTTTTTTAAACATATTTTTATTGGGTTTTCTTACAGGATAACAACAGTAATGATCATAACAGTAAAAGAGAGAGAAG
Organism: Pseudophryne corroboree; assembly: GCF_028390025.1. Lineage (NCBI taxonomy): Eukaryota > Metazoa > Chordata > Amphibia > Anura > Myobatrachidae > Pseudophryne > Pseudophryne corroboree. The sequence goes on along the minus strand of NC_086448.1, from coordinate 619,750,258 downwards.
ATCAAAACTAATGAAAAGACATCAGAGTACATCACGTTAGTTATCATTAAGTCTGTCCAGACATCAGATGAGCAGGTTTAACATCGAATGTGAAGACACGACACTATTTATGAGCATGACATAAAATGCAATAGATGACATAGCACGATGTAGCAATGTTATACAGATGAAATATAACAATAATAAATTTCAACATATAGCAATCACGTCTGTCTTCTTTCGTGTACTCATAGAGATGGAATATCAAACATATTTCTCTCATAAAAACTTAGCATACAATCTATCCAGGGGAGGGAAGGGGGGGGAGGTTTTTTTAATAGAAGAGAGGCTCTGCATTGAGGCGGTATTTCATGGTGAGACTAGGATGCTATGATTAACACGAATATTTTAAGTCAAAGGAGAGGGAGGGGTGTGACTCACGCCTGGAGAGCAGAAGAAACAAAGTACACTATAGGTTGCCCCAGGAGAATACACTTATTAGGTAAGGTCTGCCAATCGTTTGTAATGCCACCAATCAGTGTTCTCATAGAGCTTGAAAATCTTGGAACGTTTGACCTCATCAAGCGTGTCAATATATATACCCATTTTCTATAAAAGTGAACTACCCCCTTTTCCAAATCAGGAATTGTTGACTCTCTATCGAAATAGAGAATCTTGAGAAGCAGGGCTTTCACCTCACATAGCGAGAGGGAAGTTGACGAAATCCAATGTCTCATAATAACTTTTTTCGCTACGAACACCAGAATCGTGAGGAAAGGGATCATGTTTGGTAACATACCCTGTTGCATCCAGGATTGAAAGTTAGCAAAGAGACAAGGGATTGGGTCTAATTGAAGCTGTAATTTTAAAGTAGTATTAATAAAATATACAATCTTGTTCCAAAATTTTCGGATTTTGTGACAATGCCATATATAATGTATAAATGTTGCAGATGTAATAGAACACTTCAAACAGCATTTGAGTGCTGAGGGCATGTAATGCCGGCGCTGCATTTGCGTGATATAAGCTCTATGTATCACTTTGGTATGAACCTCTTGCTATAAAGAGGAACGCAGCAGTTTCATAGAACGGTCATAGTGTTGAAAAATAGTAGCAGTTGAAACTATCATAGGGAGGTCCACAGACCATTGGGATACTTCTGAGGTACAGATCTTATCTTTGTAAAGTGTCAGTAAAGGGAGGTAGAGGTACTACAATCTATAAGTATGTTGTCTTAGAAAGTGTAGCAATTAATCTATTTCATCAGAGGTGGAGTTGGGCAGCGCGAAGCGTTGTAAAGATGAGACAAAGTGTTGGATTTGCATGTAGGGGTAAATAAGTTGCGAGGTGAGTCCAAACTTTTCCCGGAGAGAGGGAAAGGTATATAATTTGCCTCCTGGGTCAAAGACATCCGAGGTAGCCTGAATGCCCGTCAAGAAAAGTCTGTGGAAAACGGAAGAGTTCCTTCCCGGTTCAAAAAGGGGGTTTCCCCATAAAGAGATATGTTTGGTGTACTGATGGTTGCGTTACATTTTTTTATTAATAGACAACCAGGAGATAGAGCGGGTTGAGGAGTAATCTGGGGGGTTGTTTTGCTCTTGGGGTATGGAGGAGGGCGTTAGGCGACATCGGATGAAATAGCGCAGAGTCTAATTCATAGTGAATATGCTTTTTTCTAGGAGCCAATCAGAGGCATATCGGAAGAAAATCGAGTGGGTATACAGCAGTAAGTCAGGGAGGCCCAGGCCACCATGTCTGCGGGACATTTGTAGCTTTTTCCGTGCAATACGGGATTTCCCACCCTTCCAAAGGAATTTTTGAAAAATGGCATTTAAAGAAGAAATGTCTGTATGGGATATACGTACGGGGAGCATCTGCATTAGATAGAGCAATTTAGGGAAAATAATATGTTTTCTAACCGCCACCCTACCTAGTAAGGATAAAGGAAGAGACTTCCATCCGTCCAGAGTATTAGAAATACGCGATATTAAAGGAGTAAAGTTTAGGCCATAGAGATCCGAAAGTTTAGCTGGTACTTGGATGCCTAAGTATTTGAAGTGTGTATGGACGACAGTCATAGTACGTAAAGATGGGTCAGAGTGTATAAAATCCAGGGATCCTGACAAAGGCATAATTTCTGATTTGTCGATGTTTATTTTGTAGCCTGAAAAAAAAAAGAATTGGGCAATGATATCCATTACTACTGGTAGGGAGTGTTCAGGGTGTGATAAAAACAGAAGCATGTTGTCTGCGAATAAGCAGACTCTTAGGTCTATGGAACCTATGCGAATGCCTTGATAAAGAGGGGATTCACGTAATGTGATTGCTAGCGGCTCCAGAGCAATATCGAAAAGCAGAGGGGATAGGGGGCAGCCCTGTCTGGTACCTCTCAGTATGGGAATAGGGTTGTGATAGGTAGCCATTACATGACAGTTGGGAAGTAGAGGATAGGTATAAAGTTTAAATGATCATAATAAAGCTTTCTGGGAAACCAAATTTGGACATGGTGGAAAAAAGATGACTCCAGAGCACCATGTCGAAGGCCTTCTCAGCGTCTAGGGAGAGTATGGCGCTAGGCATTGGGGAGGACGTTTGGGAGATCAAGAAAATAGCCGAGAAGACCCTTCGAATATTAGTGACGGAGTGTCGACCAGCCACAAATCCAGATTGGTCTTTGTGTATTATAGAAGGGAGGAATATTTTTAATCTATCAGCTAGGATTTTTGTTAGGACCTTGTAATCCAGGTTGAGAAGTGATATTGGTCTATAAGAGGAGGGGTTGCTAAAGTCTCTTCCTGGTTTCGGGATTAGTTTAATTATAGCGGAGTTAAAATATTTAGGGAGAGCATGTGTGGTGATAATTTGATTATATAGAGTTGTTAGAATAGGAATTATAGAAGGAGCCAGAAGTTTATAATATTCGGTCGTCAGGCCATCTGGGCCTGGTGCCTTTCCTGATTTTAAATTAGAGATCGTATTTCTGACTTCTAATTCAGTTATTGGAGCGGTGAGTAAGTCAGTAGCGGAGTGGGGAAGCGTTGGAACAGGTAAGTGCTCCCAAAAGGAGTCATCAGTCTCGGTATCATGTGTGGGGGCAGAATAGAGTGAGGTGTAGAAGTCTGTCATGACATTAACAATATGTGCGCTACGGGACTCTAAGGAGCCATCAGGAAGCTTTAAAGGATGAATCATCATAGGTGGGGATTGGCTGCGTAAAAGATTTTTTCAATAGTTTAAAGAAAAGGTGATCCTTGCGGAAAGAGTATGTAGATTCTAATTTAGTAAGTAAGGTATCAAAATGGGTTTTTGCGAGGAAGTAGGTTGATTTATTAATGGGGGAGGGGTCAGATATGAAGTGTTGATAGGAGGCGGTAAGGTGAGATTGTTGAGAGAGATAATCAGTTGCTATTTTCTTTTTAAAGGAGTGTGTGTAAGCTATAATTGTCCCTCTTAGAACCGCTTTAGAGGCCTGCCAGAATAATGAAGGATCATTGGATTGTGAGTCAATGTTGAGTAATGCATAATCTGCCCAAGCAGCTTGAACTTTTACTACGAAATTTGATAGATGTGGCAAAGGAAGTGGGATAGCACCATTGAATGTAGGGGCCTAAATCTATATTGGTACGTAGGGTCAGCCAGACCATGGCATGATCAGACATGCAAATACGGGAGATCTCTACCTCTTCCATTTTAGAAAACAGAGAGGGTGAGACTAGGATGTTGTCAATTCTGGATAGGGAACCGTGGGCTGCCGACAGGCATGTGTATACCTTGTCCGTCGTGTGATGTGCTCTCCATCCATCAAGTAGTTGGAGTCTGTCTAGTAGTATGGGTATGCCATATTTCTGAGCTGGGTGAGGTTTGTTAGAAGTACCCTGTTTATCTAAGTGCGGAGAAACATACATATTAAAGTCACCACAGACTAGCATGGGTAAATGGGTGTATTGCTGGAGGGTGGTAAGAATAGTGGTATACATTGGGTGCATATAAGTTACAGAAAACATAGACTGTCACGCCAATCTTAATCTCTATTAAAACATAACACCCCTCAGGATCTGCCGTGGATGACAGAAGTTCAACGGGGACGGTTCTTTTAGCTAAGATAACAACGCCTCGCTTTTCTGAAGTATATGAAGCAGAATGCAATACTCCCCAGCCAAGGATTTGTAGTCGGAGCACTTCATCGGTCAGAAGATGTGTCTCCTGGAGGAAGGCTATATCAATGCGCTGTTTAGTCAGGTAGAGCAAAACTTTCCTTCTTTTTGAAGGTGAGTTTACACCACCTACATTTAGTGAACCAATTTTAAGTAGCGACATCATCAATCCATTGACATGTACTTCGTGAAGGCATCACTGCTCATCTTAGAAAGAAAAAATAAAAGTAAAAATACAGCCTCGCTAACATGAGCTTGAATGTAAATAGGTAAGTAGGGGGGAACAAGTCGGGAGCAGACCTGTTCCTGAAAATAACAAAATGTAAACATACAAAACATTAAAACACAGAACAATAAGACTTCCGGTGGGCAGACCCCCTGCTGGCCGCTTTTTAGGAGAGCTCTCCGTCCCCTGATACCCTGAAGTCGATTTAGGGGCCACATACCGGGACCTGCGCCCCGAAAATACACCAGGGGCCAGCGGAGATACTGGTGGGCAAGAGGAGACCATCTCCCCGGCTCCCCACCGCCCTCTTCACCGGAGTCTGAGCGCCAGCTGTGGCGCATGCTGCCTGCGGCCGCCATCTTGGCTGTGGCCGGACACTTCTAACCTCCCCTCCTCGTCCCGACTCGCTGTCAGAGGTGGCTGCGGCTGGGGGCCCCGCTCGGCCGGCATCACACGGAGCCCTGTGCTGCTGCTGCTGGCGGCGGGGAGCACGGCCGGAAGACACCGCACACACGCATCGGAGGAAAGGACGCGGCCTGGAGAGACCTGCACAGGGGTAGGGGCACAGCGCTGGGCTCCCTCCCCCCCCCCGCTACCATCACAGACAGAGCAGCGCCCCGAACCTTTCCCCACACGACCCGCTGAACCCTGCACGGCTACCGCTGGTGGAGGAGGACACAACCGGAAGAAGACACGGAGAAGCGTCTGAGGGGAGAGGGTGGCCGGAGGAGACCTGTAAAGGGGTGAATGCACCACGCTGGGCTTCACACTCACTCCACACTCACCTCACTGCCACCACTGACAGGAAGACAGGCCTGCACATATCATACTGCACCCCCTCAGATCAGCAGACACCTGGACCCATCCTAATCTATTAACAGGAGCTGGTCAGTGCCATCCTAGTCCCTGCAAAAGACGGCCTCTAGTACATAAACCAGCAGCCGCTACACACAGCCCGCACATCCTCAGGCATCACTATCTCCCACTCAGTGACTGCACATCTGCCTATACTCTCTGCAGGGCAGGATACCTTAATATATCTAGCTTCTCGCTGAAACACTCTAATACTGCGCAGATATGGCTAAATTTGTGGCCAAACCTCAGAGAGGAGGACGAGGCTCCGCACCAGCAAAAACTAAAGACACCAGAGCATCTGCTTCAGCTTCTGCTAATTCACCACCTTCATCACCTAACGCTAGTGTCCTAGATGGCGTAACAGACCCTGCGAGATACACCATGGACGCCGTGGCCAGGGCACAGGAAATCTCTGATATATTGTCACCGCTATTAGACAAGAAACTCGCGGGGTTGAAGGAAGCTATCGATTCCACCATGGCACAGCTAAAGGAACATAGCACACGAATAGATGAAGTAGAACAACGGGTCTCGAATCTGGAAGATGACTTAACCACTGCCCGTTCTGTAATTGAATCCCAAGCGTCTTCCATCACCGCAATACAGGAGAAGCTAGAAGATTTAGAAAATCGCAATCGTCGAAATAATCTCCGTATGATTGGCTTACCGGAATCCGTCAAACCTAAAGAATTGATGGCGCTGGTCTCCTCCTGGTTGCCGCTCGAATTGGGCAGCTTGAAAAATAGTGAAACTTTGGCAATAGAACGGGCGCACAGAATTGGTCCTGATTTCCAAACAGACCGCCGCAGACCTAGACCGGTCATATTCAAATTTCTCAATTACACAGACAAAGTCAAAGTGATGGACGCGTATCGCAAAGCTCAGGAACTTTTCTATCATGGAGACAAGTTACTCCTGTTCCAGGACTTCTCTTATGGCGTGGCCATGAAAAGGAGAGAATTTTCTCCCACTTGCAAGATCCTGTTTGATGAGGGCATACGATTTGCTCTACTCTACCCTGCGAAATTACGTGCTCAACATAACGGCAAAACGTACCTGTTCGACTCACCCTCGGAAGCAAAAACATTTGCAGAATCTGTACGAAGTCACTCTTCATCTGCCTCCAATGACAGAGACTGATCACAAACGTCCTCATAAGCTTAACATCTGTATCATCTCCCTTATGGAGGTCGTGATTGGTAATGTATGGCTGATCATTATTGCTCATTATATGTTGTTCCGAATAATTTCACCTGTTTCAGAATTTGGAAATCGCAGGGCTTCTCCGCACTTTCCTCTCTCCCCTACTTCTATGTTCTTTTCTTTCTTATTTCCCCCCCCCCCTCTTCCACCCCCCTCTCATTATTCTGATCGGAGTTATACTAATGTTTTATAGTGAGTCCTCAGGACCACTGTTATGGGTTCACAAAACTGTGAAAAATGGATATACTGTAACACAAAGTTTGCAAACGCTATTGTTATTAATGTTAAGACACAGGTCAATTATCCCTGCCTTGGGCTGGGTTTCCCTACTCGCTGGGATATGGGGAGCCCCGCGATTTAGGATGTCAGTGTTTCATGTGTCCGAAAAGGACGGGTATAGGTTAGATCTGACACTAAAATGGCGGCCTCTACAGAGATTAAGACGAGTCTAAAATTCCTTACTTGGATCGTGGAGGGTCTTAATACTCCGATTAAAAGAAGAAAGATATTGCAACACCTCAAACGCCTGCGACCGGATGTGGCGATGTTGCAAGAAACCCACTGGAAGTTGGGAGATCCCAATGTACTTAGAGATACTTGGATTCAGGGCTTTAACACTGCATCGTTTACCTCCAAGAAGCGAGGGGTAATGATTATATTCCGTAAATCTCTTAGATACAACATATTAGACACCCTGGAGGATGAGGACGGTCGATTCTTATTTTTAAAAGTACAATTAGAAGGGGAGTTATACACATTAGTGACCATATATACACCAAACTCGGACCATAATGCCTTCTTTACAGACATTTATGTTCGACTTCAGGAATGGGCCGAGGGTCATCTAATCATCGGAGGCGATTTTAACTCAACTTTACAGCCAGCTCTGGACAGGTCTGGTACATTTAGTGGGCACAGTTACTCCATTCCAGCATCACTGCAATTTCTATTGTCTTCATTTCATCTAATAGACCCATGGCGACACCAGCACCCTATTAGTCGAGAATACACGTTCTACTCTCACCCACATGCCACGTCAACTAGAATAGATTACTGGCTGTTCCCAGCAAGACTGCTTCCCAGGTTGGATGACTCCAGAGTGGAAAATATTGCCATTTCTGACCACGCACCTACATGGTTCACACTTGAGCTGAAATCTCCTAAACAGACATCCTACAACTGGAGGTTTCCCTCTCACTTATACAACTCCCCCGAATTTAAGTCATATTTAGAGACTAACTTCCTTAACTATACTAGAGACAATGCACAACACACAGAGGACATTGGCCTCTTTTGGTCTGCCTCCAAGCCGGTAGTGCGAGGATATATCATAGCATATGTCGCTGCTAAGCGTAAACGCCTCAACCAAAGGTTTCCTGACCTCGGCTTGACATTAACAAATTCCTATGCCACGCTGTTAGCTTCCCCTACAGAAGATACTCGCAGGATCTATATAGAGACTAAACATCTGTATGATACCCTCTGCACAGAGAGAGCCCAATACGCTTTAGATTTTCAAAAACATAAATACTTTAGGTGGGGAAATAAAGCCGGCAAACTTCTGGCGAATGTAGTTCGTGGTCAGCGCCCCACTTCGCACATTCTCACTCTTCAAGCACATACCCAAATATCTTCTGACCCAGCAGTAATAGCTGAATCCTTCTTATCTTACTACAAAGAATTATACACAGCTCCGCCAGATGATGCTATTAGCGGCATGAACTTCCTAAGATCAGCAGGGTCCCCCACACTGACAACAGAGGATCAAAACTCCCTTATGGCCCCTATCATCGAATTAGAACTAACGACGGTAATCAAACAATTGGCTAATGGAAAATCTCCAGGCCCTGACGGTCTGAACGCAGAGTATTACAAATTACTGCAACCCCACATTACACCTTATCTCCTGACCCTACTTAACTCCATTATGTCCGGCAATGCTGCCCCGCCCACCTTTAATCAAGCGCGTATGATAGTATTGCCGAAACCAGGGAAAGACCCTACCTTGGTTCAATCATACCGTCCCATTTCTCTTTTAAACCAAGATTTTAAAATCTTGATAACAATAATGGCACATAGGCTGCAAATGGTGTTACCCACATTATTACATCCATCACAGACCGGCTTTGTAAAGGGGAGGACATCAGTGCACAATATAAGACAGCTAGTTGCCGCTCTGACCATATCGGCACAGACGCCGAGTGGGTCTTCCTTGATAGTGAGCTGTGACGCTGACAAAGCGTTTGACCGCGTGTCATGGTCTCACTTGCTAAGGGTACTTTACTGGCAGAGATTTGGAGCCGATTTCGTCAAATTCTTTCGCACTATCTATGACACACCTTCTGCGTTCCTTACAGTGAATGGCCTGAACACAGACACGTTTACACTTCATAGAGGCACGAGACAGGGATGCCCCCTATCCCCACTCCTTTTTGACCTAGCACTAGATCCACTCATCAGACACTGTTATTTGAACTCTGACTGGCATGGGATCGAAATTGATAATCATAACCTTAAGGTCACAGCTTATGCAGATGACTTGTTATTATACTTTTCGAACCCTCAGTTCGCATTCCCTAGTCTGATATCATTGCTGGCGACATTTGAGTCGATCTCAGGGTTTAAAATTAATAAATCTAAGACGGAAGCCCTGGCTTTGCACTCAAAAGCCACACATGGATGGAACTCTCAGTTCCCCTTCCGATGGGCGAGTCGATCAATTACATATCTCGGTCTCCAGATACCCGTAAACCCGTCTGACTTATACAGATTCAACTTTCCACGAATTATAACACGTATGTTAACGGACTTTCAGGCATGGAAACATCTGCCCCTGTCCTATCTGGGACGATGCCAATTAATCAAAATGATCTCCTTCCCAAGACTGCTGTACCCTATTCAGATGCTGCCCCTACTAATAACTGAGGCAGACATAAAAACCCTAAATAAAGCCTTTAGTGAATTTATTTGGGCGCAAAAAAAAACCCAGAATTTTCTTATTTAAATTGAGCCAATCACAAAAATTGGGAGGGGTTAACTTACCTTGTATTAGAAGTTATATGCTGGCAGCGAACTATAGATATGCCATCGATTGGATACATAAAACTGAGTCCTTTGCTAACACAGGCTTAGAACAGGCTTTCTGCCCTGGACTCTCTCTTGTCAGCTTGCTACACATGCGTCCATCGGCCCTTCCATCCTCGATCAAAAATAATATACTATTGACCTCGACTTGTGCGGCTTGGAGACAGGCACGTTCGAGGATGGGTATATCCAGTTATAACACGATGTTTCTCCCTTTAGCTCATAACCCAGACTTTAGAGGGACTGCGGCACGTACCACATTAACTACCCTATCAGAAGGAGGAATCAGGTTGTTATACCAACTGATTGACCAAGACACCCGCCAGGTTTACACATACTCGCATCTCTGCGACAGTTTCCCACAATTTAAAATTCCATTATTCATATATTTCCAGATACGTAGTTACATTAAAAAGTCCATAGCCCTGATGTCCGCAGAAGACAGGACTAATACATTTGATATTACTTTGCAATTGACACCGACTATACACCCCTCTACTGCATTGCTATATACATACATCAAAAAACCCATTGATTGGGAGTCTACCCAGACGGGACTAGTAAAGTGGCTATCAGACTTCCCATCCATTGATGTTTCCACCATGCTTACTGCCTTTAATAAGATCAATAAAACCCTTATATCAGCATCTTACGCAGAAATGAATTATCAAATCTTACACCGATCCTACATTACACCAAAACTGCGGCTCCAAATGGGAACAGCCTCTGACTCCAAATGTTTTAAGTGTGGCATGATAGATGCAGATATTTATCACTGTTTGTGGAGTTGTTTTGAAGTACGTAAATTCTGGAACTTAATTCAAACATATGTCAGAGATAAACTGCATCTCAACTTAGATGTTTCCCCGGAATGGGTTATGTGGGACTTGCACTTGAATCACCCTGCCTCTAAGCTACCGATCGGCAAACGCCAATTGCTAACCAAAATAGCAGCAGCAGGAAAAAAACAATACTGTCGCAATGGATAGCCACCGACTCCCTATCCATAGCTATATTTTTGCCAAGAATATCATACCTCTTCCACATGGAATGGCTGGAAATGCTATTAGATAAAGAGAACAAAATAACAAAATTCTTTGACATATGGCTCCCTTATGTGCAAACACTAGACAGCCCTATCAAAACCTCCCTACGCCAAGCTATATATCACACTACATGGTATAACCTAGAAATTTTAGACCTAGGACACCCACCCTTCTAAAAGGCCCCTATAGTGGTACTCTCTGATAGACCTGACCTGGTTTATGTTGATTGTTTTGTTTCAAACTAATTGTCTCAAATGTATACATACAGATAGCTATGTTACTATATCATTTTGTTCTGTTTTGAGATAATGTATGCAAATGTTGTACAGTTGTCCAATAAAATACTTTAAAAAAAAAAAAAACAGAACAATACCAAAAGCATCAAGCAGAAGATGGGTCTCTGACTCGTATCTTTCCGAGTCCGAAGTGACCACCTCTGTGATGCGCAAACTTGGGAAGTTGGACTTCCAATGTATGGTAAAAGGAAAAGTGACATAAGGAGCTCAAGAATAGCTCCGTGACACCGCCTAGGCGTTGAGAAAGGGGTGTCTGAAAATACAGAATTATGTTGCCACCGGGTGAAGGGGGAGGGACGGGGGAGGAAGGATGGGAGAGGCGGAGAAGAGGGGGGGAGAGGGGCAAAATGAGGGGGGGGGGGCGGGTGTGATACTGACGCGGGTTGAGCCGCTGCAAAGATTCTATGATAGGAAGCTCACATAATATCACACATACAAATGGAGTAATAAACAGTGTAAATAGATATGCATGAACGATGCGGCGCAACTGTGCGAGGGAATACTAGGAAGTAAGCTATAGTCGACAGACATATCAATCCTCGTCGTGCCCAGATTGGGCATCTGTATCAGTATGCAGTTCTTCTAGATATTGTTGTGCATCGGCTACTGAGGTAAAGTCCACGTGCGAGGACCCATCGTAAATGCAAAGCCGTGCCGGGTATAACAAGGCAAATTTTTTCCCTTTCTTGATCAAATAAGAACATACTGGAGAAAACTCTTTTCTAGCAGCTGTTAGCTCTGCCGAATAGTCCTGAAATAGGAGCAGTCTATTTCCATTCCATTGTAAGGAACCAAGCTTGCGGGAGGCCAGCCATAGCAAGTGTTTGTGAGCGTAATTAAGGATACGTAAGATGACCACACGGGGGCGAGCACCTGTTTGGTTGCGCACCGGTCCCAGTCGATGCGCTCACTCAATTACCATATCCTGGCACTGATACGAAATTTTAAGCAATTCTGGGAGGGTGATTTTTATAAAGTCATAAAGGGCTGGACCTTTTACGTCTTCAGGGACCCCAACAACTCGTAAATTATTTCTGCGCGATCTGTTCTCTAAATCTTGCAGTTTATTGATTATCGAGTGTTGAAGTTTCCTCTGTTTAGTAGAAGAGGTTTGAAGATCTGCCACATCAGAGAATATAGCCCCCAGCCTCTGTTCTGTGTCCTGGACTCTGTGAGTGAGTTTGTCCAGCTGCTGTGTGATGCTGGCTGTTTGTGCAGTGATAAGGGGGCCTATGGCATCCCTAATTGCAGACACCATGTCCCTGTATGTCACAGGGGAGTCTAATAGTACAGCCTCAGCATTAAAAGTGTGCCCAGGGGGGGTTAGGGGAGGTAGCTCACCTCTACTGTGCAGCTCTGTGCTTGTAGCTGCGGGCACATGAGCTGGGGAGTCCATCCAGCCAGCTCCGGGCGCCATCTTGGAGGGGGCATCCTTAGCTCCCTTGCTCTTATTGCGGGGCATCGGAGGGAGGAGAAAGCGGTCCATGCACTGCAGCGGCGTCTGTAGGGGTTACTGGTGTGGATCCCGGCGGCGTGGAGGCTGTGAGAACAGCCGTGATATCGGGAGCCCGGCGGCAGTGTCAGAGCTGCACTAACGTGCGGCTCTCATCAGCGGCGCCGGAAGCGGAAGTATTGTAAGTCTTTTATCATAATCAAGTGCCTCTGACCCCTTAACCAGTTTGGTGGCTCGCCTCTGTGCCCTTTCGAGTTCCAAGATATTCCACTTTTTTTTTATAGTGTGGTGCCCAGAACTGTACACAATATTCCAGGTGTGAACGTACCAATGATTTATACAGTGGCAGGATTACACTCTCATCCCTTGTCTCCATTCCCCGTTTTATGCATGCTTATTTGCTTTTGTTTCTACAAATAACCCAAATCTTTTTCAACTACCGTTATCCCTACTTTTTCCCCATTTAATTTATAGGCTGCCCGATTGTTCTTAGTCCCAAAGTGTATACATTTTTCTATATTGAACCTCATTTTCTATTTGTCGGCCCAAACCTCCAGTTTCGATAAGTCATTCCGTAGAGACTCAACATCCTTGTCTGAATTAATTACTCTACACAGTTTAGTATCGTCTGTGAAAATTTACACTGTGCTTTCCAGGCCCACTCCTAGGTCCTTAATGAATATGTCAAACAGCAATGGCCCGAGTACTGAACCCTGCGGTATTCCACTAAGCACTGAGGCCCATTCAAAGAACATCCCAGTAACCACCACTTGCTGTTCCCTGTTGTACAGGCAATTACTCACCAAAGTACAAATAGTGTTTCCTATACCATGCTCTCTTAATTTGAAAACTAGTCTCTTATGTAGGACTTTGTCAAAGGCCATAGCAAAGTCCAAAAAGACCAACAAAAGTGTGCACCCGGTGTTTTTTTCACTTCTAATTGGATACTCCACTTGGTGTGCATCTGATTGGAAACACTAGTAGATATTGTGCAGGTCTTACTAAATGGCCCAGCTCTATTAATCTTTGATCGAATTGGATATGCGTTGCCGGCGCATCCCCTTTAATCTGTCATATTATCTTCTCATTAAACCTTAACTTGCTGTATGTAAGGTATGGGCTATTGCACTGCCTGCTATGAAACGTAATAATTCTAGACTTTGGCAATGAGTTCCATGACCATGTAAAAGCACATTAACCATTTTTATACAGTAACAGTAGATTTATGACATATTAAAGTGGGTAACCTCAAAATTTTAAATAAAGGGTTATCAGCCTGTCAGGCAGCAGTCATTTTTATTTTGGTGTTCTTCATAATCAACGTGTAACGTGAAAGATGGGGCATTGGGACACTGTCACTATTCTGTTTGGTGCCATCCTTTGCGCACAAATGCGACAGTTCCCTATATATACTGTATGCGGTTTATTATTTCACAGTGTTAACTGGAGGTAATTTGATGTTTCAGCTTCAATGAATACTGTAACATAAGCTTTATTCATTTAAAAGTAGTGTTCCCTATTGATGCAAGTACACAGAAAAGCACTTAAACAAAGCTAGTGTTCAGCGGCTAATATGTTAGAGCATAGACCTAGTGACTCCTCCAGCATGACAGACTGCCTTTCTGTAATAAATCACACTTTCATCGCACGGATGGTCTGATTCTGCTGGAATCCTTACTTTGTAGTTTGTATCCTTGACACAAGAGCTTTCATATTCTTTTCAAACCAGTTCTCACTGAAAAATTACTATTTTAAAAAGTCATTGTGTTTAACCGGCCAGACAGCTGCATCTCTCAGTAGTGTTCAGTGGACAGGGGCTCCTTACAAGTATGTGAGCCATTTCCCCTAGCTAATGGCATAGGAATGGCTATTATCCCAGACAGATGCAGCAGGGAAATAGAAGGGCTGATGACAAAAGATAACAGAACCAAAAATGTAGCCAGGAAGAGAGATGCAAAACTAGACATGTTACACACTGACAGAGAGTATGGCAACTGCCTTGTAGAGTGCATGTTGTTGTATCACTCTGTTCTGCATGGCCACTATAGAATACCCTTTCCTATATACAGTGAAAGCTACCATTTAGTTGGGGAACGAATATTCCTCCAAGCCTATCACTCACTAGGAACCAAGGCAGTTGTCTGCAAAAGGGAAATCTCCATTTTAATTATATTCTGTCATAGATTAAAAAAAAAAAAAAAAGCTTTGTTTTTAATATTTGCGACTGTTGTAGTGGCAAAGTAGTTTTTCTGATGCTTTGGGTATGTCACCTAGCTGTGAAATACTTGACTGAAATGGTACTTTAAAAATAAAAAAATATATCATCCTCTCAGAAGTGCACCGCAAAGTAACAGCGCTGCTTTTCCTTCTGCGTTTCATGTATCCATGGTTGTCTGTGGTAGAACCCACCAGATCTGAATATATACCTGTTGTATGAGATCGTTATCTCAGAGTAGGAAAGAGGTTTCTCTACAGTATTCTTTATCATTTATACTCTGGTGCAGCTGGCCCTTCCTTTTTTAGCATACCAATAGGTAAATAATACATTACATATACATTCTTCAAATTTACATGCTTGACTGAGATTTAATTTTTTACACAAACAAGTGACATAAATTGTGACATCAAATGTCTAGAAGTCCATTCTAGTTTTTGGGTAGCAGCAAATATATTTCAACACCGAAATTTTTTACATAGTATATTCACACTCTATGCATTCAACATACAGTGTGTGTGTGTGTACAATTAAAGTTGCTTGAAAGTTGCTATTTGTTGTATTTTATAGACTGACAGTAGAATACGGAATATGGCAGAAACCACAGCTCCACAATCTATGGGGTATATTTACTAACATTCGTAATTTTCGGAAAAAGGTCAAAGTTCAATCACGAATGACATCGAAAGTGTAAAACTGCAACTTTTTGAATTTATTACGACTAATTTACTAAGCTGTCGTATTCGGATTTTTCATTTGTTCCGATGTCGATGTCATTCGTGTTTTTTTTACCTTTTTTACGGCAGTGATTAGCAAAACACTGCCGACTGTTTCAAAATGAATCTCGGCCGGATCTGTGTGATCCGTGCTGGGGTTCATTTTTTTTTTTTTTTTTAAATAAACACTGTAAAACGGAGAAAAAAAAAGCGTGGGGTCCCCCCTCCTAAGCATAACCAGCCTCGGGCTCTTTGTGCCGACCCTGGTTGCAGAAATATGGGGGGAAAAATGACAGGGGTTTCCCCATATTTAAGCAACCAGCATCGGGCTCTGCGCCTGGTCCTGGTTCCAAAAATACGGGGGACAAAAAGAGTAGGGGTCCCCCGTATTTCTAAAACCAGCACCGGGCTCCACTAGCTGGACAGATAATGCCACAGCCGGGGGTCACTTTTATATAGTGCCCTGCGGCCGTGGCATTAAAAATCCAACTAGTCACCCCTGGCCGGGGTACCCTGGGGGAGTGGGGACCCCTTCAATCAAGGGGTCCCCCCCCCCAGCCACCCAAGGGCCAGGGGTGAAGCCCGAGGCTGTCCCTACCATCCAATTGGCTGCGGATGGGGGGCTGTTAGCCTTTTGTGAAAATGAAAAGATATTGTTTTTAGTAGCAGTACTACAAGGCCCAGCAAGCCTCCCCCGCATGCTGGTACTTGGAGAACCACAAGTACCAGCATGCGGCGGAAAAACGGGCCCGCTGGTACCTGTAGTACTACTACTAAAAAAATACCCAAAAAAAGACAAAACACACACACCTTGAAAGTAAAGTTTTATTACATCCATCCACACAAACATACATACATACTTACCTTATGTTCACACGAGGGTCCGTCCTCTTCTCCAGTAGAATCCATGGGGTACCTGTTGAATAAATTATACTCACCAGCTCCAGGGTCCCAGGCTCCTCGTAGCATCCATTTGTAATCCACGTACTTGAATAAAATAAAAAAAACGGACACCCGAGCCACGCACTGAAAGGGGACCCATGTTTGCACATGGGTCCCCTTTCCCCGACTGCCAGAAACCCACTCTGACTGATGTCTAAGTGGGTTTCTTCAGCCAATCAGGGAGCGCCACGTTGTAGCACCCTCCTGATCGGCTGTGTGCTCCTGTACTGCCCTGCGGTTGACCGAAAGTGACCTCACCGCTGAGCAGAAAGTTCCCACCATTGGTTACAATGGAGCGCATAGGCGCTACATTGTAACACTGCCGTGTGCCGCCTGTCAGTCAGTACAGGAGCACACAGCCGATCAGGAGGGTGCTACACCCCTGGCCCTTGGGTGGCTGGGGGGGGGGGACCCCTTGATTGAAGGGGTCCCCACTCCCCCAGGGTACCCCGGCCAGGGGTGACTAGTTGGATATTTGATGCCACGGCCGCAGGGCACTATATAAAAGTGACCCCCGGCTGTGGCATTATCTGTCCAGCTAGTGGAGCCCGGTGCTGGTTTTAAAAATACGGGGGACCCCTACTCTTTTTGTCCCCCGTATTTTTGGAACCAGGACCAGGCGCAGAGCCCGATGCTGGTTGCTTAAATATGGGGGAACCCCTGTCCATTTTTTTCCCATATTTCTGCAACCAGGATCGGCTCAAAGAGCCCGAGGCTGGTTATGCTTAGGAGGGGGGACCCCACGCAATTTTTTTTTAGAAAATAACCACTTTCCCACACCTTCCCACTGATATACATGCACGGATCTCATGGATCCCTGCATGCCTATACAATCACGGATTAAAAAAGCAGGTCTGGTTTTTTTTAGCACTTTTTTACGAGTTGTAATTTTTCACGGCAGTGTTTTATTTTTTTTTGCTTTGCACTTCTTAGTAAATGACCGAGATTCATACTTAAACAGCCGCGTTTTGACCGATGGTGTATTAATTCGTAATTATTTTCATGGACTACCCAAAAAATACGAATGCCCTCATCACTGCCGTGATTTGAGTTTAGTAAATTACCGAGATGACACTTTGAAGAAAAAACGGCATCTCGGTCAAAATCGGGACCTTAGTAAATATACCCCTATGTTGTAGCCAGCTAGTAGTCTTCTACTCCTGCTGTAGGAATTGTCACCCGCTGCCTCTGGCAGAACGTCTATCTGTGACATATTAGTAGGTTTTTGCGCATGGACTGCATGTTTATGATCTCACATACAGTATTGTCAATAATATTGAAGTTTGAGGACAACTGTTAATTCCTATAAATACTTTGTGGTTGATTGTGATGGTTGTTTTGCATTATTATCTTCCTGAAATATCCAACCACTTTTCAGCTTAACTTTCTCCCGCAACCATTGGACATTGGCTTCTAGGATTTGTTATGCCACGCCACAACAATCCTGATGCATAATAGAGCCATTGCATACTTAATAGTTGCCAAGATGTCCTATGCTTCACCAGTTTTCCAAACACATCTGTTGTAGTTGCAACCAAAACATACAAGTTTTGTTTCATCACTTATGCAGTGATAAAATACTTGGGCCCTCATTCCGAGTTGTTCGCTCGTTGCTGATTTTCTCTATTTTGCGATTAGTTGCTTACTGCGCATGCGCAATGTTCGCAGAGCGCATGCGCTTAGTTATTTTACTCAACAGTTAGGTATTTAACTCACGGCATTACGAGGAATTTTCTTCGTTCTGGTGATCGGAGTGTGATTGACAGGAAGTGGGTGTTTCTGGGCGGAAACAGACCGTTTTATGGGTGTGTGTGAAAAAACGCTGCCGTTTCTGGGGAATACGCGGGAGTGGCTGGAGAAACGGGGGAGTGTCTGGGCGAACGCTGGGTGTGTTTGTGACGTCAAACCACGAACAAAACTGACTGAACTGATCGCAGTGGCAGAGTAAGTCCCGAGCTACTCAGAAACTGCTAAGAAATTTCTATTCACAATTTTGAGAATCTTTCGTTCGCAATTCTGCTAAGCTAAGATTCACTCCCAGAGGGCGGCGGCTTAGCGTGTGCAATGCTGCTAAAAGCAGCTTGCGAGCGAACAACTCGGAATGAGGGCCTTGGTGCGGGAAAAATATGTGGTGATAATTGGTGCGGGACCACTAGGCGTGATAAGGAACAATGGAGAGGCTTGTTGTAATATGAAATATACTTTCTAAATAGAAAAAACATATAAGACAATCAAATGACAGATAAAATGATAATATGATAAAAACACAAAAGTGTCAGTGCTAAGCAATTTCTTAAGGGGGGTACACACGGAGAGATCCGTGCTTAAAATCTAAGCAATCTTGCTAGATTGCTTAGATTTTAAGCACGGATCTGCCGTGTGTATGCCCTCCAGCGATAGCGATGCGCGGCCCCGCTCATCGCTATCGCCGATGCTAGATTGAGCCTGCATGCAGGCTCAATCTAGCGGGTCGCTCACTTCACCGTTGTGTGAAGTGAGCAGCCCCCCGTCGGCTTTCCCCCTCGCTCAGCACATCGCGCTGTGCTGAGCGGGGTGAGAGATGTGTGCTGAGCGGTCTGTGTTAAGATCGCTCAGCACACATCTCTCCCGTGAGTACCCCCCTTTATGCTGTATATTAGCACTGATATCATTGTGTTTCTATCATGTTATCATTTTATCTGTCATTTATTGTTTTATATGTTTTTTTCTATTTATAAAGTATATTTCATTATTTCATATAACAACAAGCCTCTCCATTGTTCCTATCACACCTGTTCCTATCACACCTAGCGCCTAGTGGTTCCACACCAATTATCACTTCATATCTACCGGGTATGGGACTCTAGGTCTACACCCATTAGGTTGACACCCATTTGTCGACAGTGGACAGGTCAACACTAGAAATAGGTCGACATGGCCATTAGTGCAACATAAACAAGATCGACATGAGTTTTTAATGTTTTTTTGGTGTCGTTGTCTCCGTCAAGTGACCGGGAACCCCAATTAGTGCACCGGGTCCCCTTGCAGCAGACAAGATGCCTTGCTCCGCTACTGCTGCGCTCGGCACAGCTTACCATTCCCAATCGTAGTCCCCGTGGATCGTAAGTATGAGAAAGTCCCCCCAATTTTTTAAAAAAAACTCATGTCGACCTTGTTTATGCCGACCTAATGGCTGCGTCGACCTATTTCTTGTGTCGACCAATGGGTGTCGACCTAATTGGTGTCGACCTAGAGTCCGGAAACCATATCTACCCACTCAGGATCCTTAGGGAGACCCTAGGTGTATTGCTAACCCATGGCAGCTCAAGTCAGGTAGCGCTACAGATCGGTTCCGGTATGAATGGTCGACCATGTTATGGTCGACAGTCATTAGGTCGACCACTATTGGTCGACATTGACATGGTCGACATGGACACATGGACGACACACAAAAATGGTCGACACATGAAAGGTCGACACATGAAAGGTCGACATGAGTTTTATAACTTTTTTTGGTGTTGTTTTTTGCGTAAAGTGACTGGGAACCCCAATTAGCGCACCGCGTCCCCTCGCATGGCTCGCTTCGCTCGCCATGCTTCGGGCATGGTGCCTTCGCTTCGCTCGGCACAGATTACCGTTCCAATCGTAGTCCACGTGGATCGCAAAGTATGGAAAAGTTCCCCAAAAGAAAAAAAAGTTAAAAAACTCATGTCGACCTTTTCATGTGTCGACCTTTTATGTGTCGACCATTTTCATGTGTCGACCATGTGTCCATGTTGACCATGTCAATGTCGACCAATAGTGGTCGATCTAATGACTGTCGACCATAACATGGTCGACCATGTGAACGGATACCCTACAGATCCACACCAATACATTTCTTTACTAAGCAGTATTTTGTTTCTGGCATATTAAAGTATTGCTTTGCATACTTTTCTGTTTAGGGTATGCTGTATTGTATGACAGCTAGATCTTCACTGATTTCTCAAGGTTTTCTTAATATCATAAGTTCCCCTTTAACATCCATTTTCAGTTATGTTTTTGGCATCATTATTAGAAATTGCAGTTTAAGGGTTAATTCAATTAGACGCAGGGTTTAGCTCAGGATTTTACACCTGGAGCTATTCAATTAATCTGTATTGTAGCTATGCGGTGAACCATAGGAGTGCTGGAATCAATGGGTTTCCCCGCTCAAACAAAATGCAGTCTGCAATGTATCAGTTTTTTCCTTGTAACTCCTGATGCTGCAAGGAAATGTCCACTTACAGCGTGAGGTCCCCACAGCAATTTGTATTGGGCAGCGTGTTCCCCAACAAACCCAATCAATTTTTGGTCTGAATCTGCGATCTGTGAACCCCATACAGTGCAGATTTATTTGCACAATCATCTGCAAAACGGCAACTTACCCCAATTGATTGCTGATGTATGTGGGTTTTTAGATTAAGTGTTAATGAATCAATTGGAAGGGTTCCAGCATTTTGCACGTTATGTGTACTATTTTATTTTATTTAAATATGTTAAATTCATCAAATAGTAGATCAGTGACGTGCGGTGGGGTGAGGCAGGTGAGGCAGAGCCTTTCCTGTCATACTTACGTTTAAACCAGAGTTTTGTCTGAATAAAATATATGAAAAATACTGATAATTTGTTTGAAATATCTTCTTTGCATTATTCGAATAATTTTTATAGCCCAAACTCCGGAGTAAAAAGTCTATGGCAGGTGAGGCAGTGCCTCACCTGTGTATCCTATCTACACATCTCTAATCAAAACTCACCAGATTTCCAGGAGTTTATAATTCTGCACCTGTGTATAATGCCCAGATGTACCCTTTGGCTTATACATTGCCAGACCCTCCAACATGACCCGCCCCACTAGGTACAAAATGCTCTGTTCCTGGACTTCCCTCTTAATTTATGATTTCCAGCACCTGTGTTGAACTAGTTAAATGATAAGAAAGCTGTTTCTTTACAGGTGACGGCAATAATAAATTAATAGGGAAGTCCAGAAACAGAGCATTTTGTACCTAGTGGGATGGGTCATGTTGGAGGGTATGCATTGCATGTAATTCTGACTCTGGGGTTAGCCAGTGCCTCCTGAGCCATTTAGCTCACCGCGCGTCCCTGTAGTAGATGCATTAAATGTGCTGAAATATGTCTAAGTTGTGTATCCTGCAGAAGTTGTACTAACATCTATTTACTTAGAAAATCAGTGAAACATACAGCAGTGCTAAGAATGTTAGAATGTTTAAATCTTTGCGGAAATGTGACCTAAAATGTCTGCAGATCTTAATCCAAGTCATAAAAATACATATATAGAAACCAATGATTCAATTAACACCCAAAAAGATATACTTTACATTTATTATTTACATTTATTAGTGATCAAAATGTTCCAACATTAAATTTCTTTATTAGCAAAAAAGAATGTGAACCTCCAGGATTTTAACTTTGTTAAGGGGTGACAGTCGTTTGGGTGGCCCTGCCTGGTATAAAATAAATAAATAAATAAATAAAATAAACCAGAGCCTTTACTACCATAGTCTGGTCCTCATCACCCAGCTTTGTAAACGCAAGCCATGCCTCCATCAAAGGACATTTCTGAGTACCCTTTGAAAAAGACCTGCAAAGGTTACAGAACACTTTCTAAATTCGCTGACAGGCAGAAAGTGTATAAATGGAGAAAATTCTAAACTAAATCTGTAAATGTTTTATATATATATATATATATATATATATATATATACACACACATACATACATACATACATACATACATACATGAGACGGAGTTTGGCACTCCAATACCACTAAAATAGCACTAATATATATATATATATATATATATATATATATATATATATATCTATCCTATATAATAGCCCTGTGATTCTGTGCCTGGGAGCTCTCATTGGGTTAGTGGCAGGTCAATCACACCCAGTCCACAACTGATTGGGCGAGAAACGCCCTCGCACACAGGTTACATCCAATGGGAGGCTCTGCCCTTTGCCTGCTGTGTTTTCACAGAACAGGATTAGCAATGGGACTGATGGAGCTGCAGCTCCAGCCCCACACCCCAAAGTAGGCCCACAGCATCTGCAGCAACATACCCTCCAACAAATGACACATAAACATTGATGCAAATTCGAAAAGGGGGCGTGGCCACAGGTACAGCGGCGTGGTCACGCCCCTTTTCCTATACTTTCAATGGAAGCTTGAAGAGTCAAAAAACGGTACAGACCATAAAAAAGGGACTGTACCTGCCAAAAAGGTACAGCTGGTGAGAATGTCACTGCATCTGCAGCAAGTCTCTGTGCTGTAGATAGGGGAAAAAACAATCCTTTTACTGCAGCGTCCTATGGGGGTCATTCCAAGTTGATCGCTAGCTGCATTAGTTTGCTGTGCAGCGATCAGGCAAAAACTCGGCACTTCTGCGCATGCGTATGCAGCGCAATGCGCACGTGCGGCGTACTATTACAACGAACGTTGTCGTTTTACACAGGGTCTAGCGATGCTTTTCAGTCGCACAGGCAGCCGCAGAGTGATTGACAGGAAGAGGGCGTTTTCAACTGACCATTTTCAGGGAGTGTTCGGAAAAACGCAGGCGTGGCTGGCCGAACGCAGGGCGTGTTCATGACGTCAAATCAGGAACTGAATGGTCTGCAGTGATCGCAAGCGCCGAGTAGGTCTGAAGCTACTCTGAAACAGCACAAATTTTTTTTGTACCCGCTCTCCGATCCCTTCGTTCGCACTTCTGCCAAGCTAAAATACACTCCCAGTGTGCGGCGGCATAGCGTTTGCACGGCTGCTAAAAACTGCTAGCGAGTGATCAACTCGCAATGACCACCAATGTCTTGCTGCCAGTCCACCTGCCCCCTCCGGCATCAACAATCCCCACTCTGTAGCCGCGCCGCAGGTGGAACAAAAGCTGCTGCGCCCACCGGCATAGATCTGTATGAAAGCGGCGCAGCGGAAGGCTTTCATAGGCCTCCCTGCGCCGCATACTCTCTGAGCCCCGGAGCCTGCTCTGCGTGTGATGTCACAGAAGTGCCTCCCCACCACAGCTGCACCCAGATCCCCAGAGGCCCTGACTCCACAACACAGCACCTGGCCTACCGGCCTGGAAGCCCCGAGATGGTTAATGTAGCGCATAGAGAGGGTGATATCGCGGAGGGTAATGTATGGACGCTGAATCAATGTAAAAGGTGACAGTGCTTTGCAGTGCAGTGGGTGTGCAGTCTGGGCCATTGCTAGAGTGTTCGGCGCCCCCCTGCAAACTATAAATTTGCACCCTCGCATACTTTACAAACGCACAGCGCACATAATGACCCCTGTAGTAGAGACTTACACATGTAATGCCCCCTGTACCAGAGACGCTTACACATGTAATGCCCCCTGAACCAGTGACGCTTACATGTCACGCCCCCCCGTACCAGTGACGCTTACACAAGTTACACCCCCTGTAGTAGTGACGCTTACATACGTAATGCGTCACTGCTACAGGGGGTAGCAGTGACGCTTACACACATAACGCCCTCTGTACCAGTGCCGCTTAGACACGTAACGCCCCCTGTACCAATGCCGCTTACACACGTAATGCCCCCTGTAACAGTGCCGCCCCCTGTACCAGTGATGCTTACACACGTAACGCCCCCCTGTACCAGTGACGCTAACACACATAACGCCCCCTGTACCAGTGACGCTTACACACGTAATGCCCCCTCTACCAGTACCGCTTACACACATAACGCCCTCTGAACCAGTGCCGCTTACACACGTAACACCCCCTGTAGCAGTGCTGCTTACACATGTAACGCCCCCTGTACCAGTGTCGCTTACACACATTATGCAGCAGTCACACATACACACACACAACAGACACATATATATATACGAAAAAACAATGAACTGCTTATACAGCGCCTCAGAAACAGGTGACTGGTAATTAAATTAGATTCCCCTGATAGATGCGCGGCTGAAAACACTAAGTGGGTGTTTGAACAACAAAGATAAAGACAAAAAAATCAGCAGCGCAAAATATCAGGGAAAAGCAATGAGAAGATAAGAGAGCTGATGTATAATAGAGTGGATTTATTAACCATAAGAATTAGCTAGATTAAAACAATACAACAATGTGAATAATTTTAAAATCTATTAAAGAAGCACACCTCAACTCAGTGTATCCAATGCAAATAGACACCAACTGTGTCAGTTGTCTGAATAAAAAGTCCACATAATTTATGGGATCCAGCTGGTAATTAAAGCAATATGTGATGGTAGCCGCAATGCCAGAAACACAGTGAATAATTAGATGGATAAATGTCTCATATCATCAGAATTATGGGTTAACCCGATGTTGGATGCAAATCAAGTACCTCTCCTCATGTGGGCTGGTCCAAAGCCGAGCGTCCTCGGCAAAGTGTCCTGCAATGCCCACTATGCGAATGCCGCAAGGGAGAGGAAGCCGAAAGGTCACTGTGAAGTGAAAGCCGTATGATGATGTGGGCGGCTAGCAGAAAGCCGTATGTTGGTATAGACGGCTGACGGAGGAGACCAAGGCCGCGGCTGTTCTGTAATCTCAATAGATGGTATAGAGCGGCTGGCGAGGAAAACGGTCCCACGGTTGCTTGCAGTGTCGGATACCTGAAGAGGTGTGCTGGAGGAGGCGTGGCCTAACGCGTTTCGTCACGTGACCCGTGACTTTATCAAAGGAGTATGCCCCCTGTAACAGTGCCGCCCCCTGTACCAGTGATGCTTACACACGTAACGCCCCCCTGTACCAGTGACGCTAACACACGTAACGCCCCCTGTACCAGTGACGCTTACACACGTAATGCCCCCTCTACCAGTACCGCTTACACACATAACGCCCTCTGAACCAGTGCCGCTTACACACGTAACACCCCCTGTAGCAGTGCTGCTTACACATGTAACGCCCCCTGTACCAGTGTCGCTTACACACATTATGCAGCAGTCACACATACACACACACAACAGACACATATATATATACAAACACACATACATACTGTACATACATTACACACATACACAGTCACACATATATACAGTATACACAGACACTGTATATACACACACACACACACTCACTTTCTTTCCAGACACTTATCTAATGAAGTCTGGCTGGCCGAAGCTGTAGCAGCTCATCCTCCTGCTGCAGCATGTTCCCGTGTAGCTCCGCCACTTACTCCCATCTAGCTCCACCCACTTTGGCTCCCTCCCTTCCACTGAATGTCACACAGGGGAGGGGAGGGGAGGGAAAGAGGAGGTTTTGTACTGACGGCGCCGAGGGGGTCAGGAGGCTTTGTGCTGCCGGCGCAGAGGGGGAGAAAAGGTTTTGTGCTTCCGGCGCCGCTGCATGTGTGACAGCAGCCGGCAGCAGCAGGGATAGCAGCAGAAGCTCAGCACAGGGATGCAGAGCAGGGAGAACGTCTCTCCTTCCTGGTGCCTCCCTGCACTGCATCCCTTTGCTGAGCGGCTAGCGCCGCCCCTGTGTGCAGTGTCAACTGACACTGCACAGCACTCTCACCTTTTACATTGATTCAGCCAGTCACACAGTTCTGCCAGCCAGTCACTATTGTTAGCACCAGTGTCCCAACGCGCCGCATTATAGGGAAGTAGACGCACTACATAAACTACAGCTCCCAGCAGCCCTTAGCACCGAAGCATTCCGCCCCTTAGGGCTGCTGGGAGCTGTAGTTTATTGCATACATCTTCTTCCCTGTAATGCGGTGCATTGGGACACCTGCACGAACAATAGTGACTGCCTGCTGTGCGAGTCTCTGGGAGAGCCACTGCCAAAGAGAGGACAGCAGCATAGGTGCTGACAGGAGGAGACGCAGGATAAGCATTACCCGCCCCTCCCCCACTCACAGTACCTCCGGGCCCCATCCGCAGCACCCCCACACACCCCCTCCAGCACCCGCGATAGCTCCATTACCCCCTCCCCCACTCGCAGCGACCCTGTACATCCCGCCGCACCACCGCATTCACCCCTCCCCCACCCGGGGCAACCCCGCAACTGCTCCTCCCCCACCCACAGCGGCTCCGGACCACCACCCGTGGCACCCACACACCCTCCTCCACCTGCGGCATTACGGCAACCGCGCCTCCCGTGGCACCCCAGGATCCCATCCGCTTCTTCCCCGCTCCCCCTACTCCCCCAACCAAAGCACCTACTAGGTGATTCACCAGGCCCTGCTTGCGCTGTTCACGCCGTTGCAAGGGGCTTCCACCCCTTAACCATTGCACGACCTTTGTCTGTGCAATATTTAACCACTCACACAATTATGATTGGATGTAATACTCCATATAATAAAAATATTGCACGCCACAAGGGTGTGCAAGGGTTAAGGGGGCGTAGCCCCTTACGACGGTGTGAAGTGTGCCCGTAGGGCGCGATGAATCACCTAGTATATATTAGAGATGAGCGCCTGAAATTTTTCGGGTTTTGTGTTTTGGTTTTGGGTTCGGTTCCGCGGCCGTGTTTTGGGTTCGAACGCGTTTTGGCAAAACCTCACCGAATTTTTTTTGTCGGATTCGGGTGTGTTTTGGATTCGGGTGTTTTTTTCAAAAAACACTAAAAAACAGCTTAAATCATAGAATTTGGGGGTCATTTTGATCCCAAAGTATTATTAACCTCAAAAACCATAATTTACACTCATTTTCAGTCTATTCTGAATACCTCACACCTCACAATATTATTTTTAGTCCTAAAATTTGCACCGAGGTCGCTGTGTGAGTAAGATAAGCGACCCTAGTGGCCGACACAAACACCGGGCCCATCTAGGAGTGGCACTGCAGTGTCACGCAGGATGTCCCTTCCAAAAAACCCTCCCCAAACAGCACATGACGCAAAGAAAAAAAGAGGCGCAATGAGGTAGCTGTGTGAGTAAGATTAGCGACCCTAGTGGCCGACACAAACACCGGGCCCATCTAGGAGTGGCACTGCAGTGTCACGCAGGATGTCCCTTCCAAAAAACCCTCCCCAAACAGCACATGACGCAAAGAAAAAAAGAGGCGCAATGAGGTAGCTGACTGTGTGAGTAAGATTAGCGACCCTAGTGGCCGACACAAACACCGGGCCCATCTAGGAGTGGCACTGCAGTGTCACGCAGGATGTCCCTTCCAAAAAACCCTCCCCAATCAGCACATGATGCAAAGAAAAAGAAAAGAAAAAAGAGGTGCAAGATGGAATTGTCCTTGGGCCCTCCCACCCACCCTTATGTTGTATAAACAAAACAGGACATGCACACTTTAACCAACCCATCATTTCAGTGACAGGGTCTGCCACACGACTGTGACTGATATGACGGGTTGGTTTGGACCCCCCCCAAAAAAGAAGCAATTAATCTCTCCTTGCACAAACTGGCTCTACAGAGGCAAGATGTCCACCTCATCTTCACCCTCCGATATATCACCGTGTACATCCCCCTCCTCACAGATTATCAATTCGTCCCCACTGGAATCCACCATCTCAGCTCCCTGTGTACTTTGTGGAGGCAATTGCTGCTGGTCAATGTCTCCGCGGAGGAATTGATTATAATTCATTTTAATGAACATCATCTTCTCCACATTTTCTGGATGTAACCTCGTACGCCGATTGCTGACAAGGTGAGCGGCGGCACTAAACACTCTTTCGGAGTACACACTTGTGGGAGGGCAACTTAGGTAGAATAAAGCCAGTTTGTGCAAGGGCCTCCAAATTGCCTCTTTTTCCTGCCAGTATAAGTACGGACTGTGTGACGTGCCTACTTGGATGCGGTCACTCATATAATCCTCCACCATTCTATCAATGTTGAGAGAATCATATGCAGTGACAGTAGACGACATGTCCGTAATCGTTGTCAGGTCCTTCAGTCCGGACCAGATGTCAGCATCAGCAGTCGCTCCAGACTGCCCTGCATCACCGCCAGCGGGTGGGCTCGGAATTCTGAGCCTTTTCCTCGCACCCCCAGTTGCGGGAGAATGTGAAGGAGGAGATGTTGACAGGTCGCGTTCCGCTTGACTTGACAATTTTGTCACCAGCAGGTCTTTCAACCCCAGCAGACCTGTGTCTGCCGGAAAGAGAGATCCAAGGTAGGCTTTAAATCTAGGATCGAGCACGGTGGCCAAAATGTAGTGCTCTGATTTCAACAGATTGACCACCCGTGAATCCTTGTTAAGCGAATTAAGGGCTGCATCCACAAGTCCCACATGCCTAGCGGAATCGCTCCCTTTTAGCTCCTTCTTCAATGCCTCCAGCTTCTTCTGCAAAAGCCTGATGAGGGGAAAGACCTGACTCAGGCTGGCAGTGTCTGAACTGACTTCACGTGTGGCAAGTTCAAAGGGCATCAGAACCTTGCACAACGTTGAAATCATTCTCCACTGCACTTGAGACAGGTGCATTCCACCTACTATATCGTGCTCAATTGTATAGGCTTGAATGGCCTTTTGCTGCTCCTCCAACCTCTGAAGCATATAGAGGGTTGAATTCCACCTCGTTACCACTTCTTGCTTCAGATGATGGCAGGGCAGGTTCAGTAGTTTTTGGTGGTGCTCCAGTCTTCTGTACGTGGTGCCTGTACGCCGAAAGTGTCCCGCAATTTTTCTGGCCACCGACAGCATCTCTTGCACGCCCCTGTCGTTTTTTAAAAAATTCTGCACCACCAAATTCAAGGTATGTGCAAAACATGGGACGTGCTGGAATTTGCCCATATTTAATGCACACACAATATTGCTGGCGTTGTCCGATGCCACAAATCCACAGGAGAGTCCAATTGGGGTAAGCCATTCCGCGATGATCTTCCTCAGTTGCCGTAAGAGGTTTTCAGCTGTGTGCGTATTCTGGAAAGCGGTGATACAAAGCGTAGCCTGCCTAGGAAAGAGTTGGCGTTTGCGAGATGCTGCTACTGGTGCCGCCGCTGCTGTTCTTGCGGCGGGAGTCCATACATCTACCCAGTGGGCTGTCACAGTCATATAGTCCTGACCCTGCCCTGCTCCACTTGTCCACATGTCCGTGGTTAAGTGGACATTGGGTACAACTGCATTTTTTAGGACACTGGTGAGTCTTTTTCTGACGTCCGTGTACATTCTCGGTATCGCCTGCCTAGAGAAGTGGAACCTAGATGGTATTTGGTAACGGGGGCACACTGCCTCAATAAATTGTCTAGTTCCCTGTGAACTAACGGCGGATACCGGACGCACGTCTAACACCAACATAGTTGTCAAGGACTCAGTTATCCGCTTTGCAGTAGGATGACTGCTGTGATATTTCATCTTCCTCGCAAAGGACTGTTGAACAGTCAATTGCTTACTGGAAGTAGTACAAGTGGGCTTACGACTTCCCCTCTGGGATGACCATCGACTCCCAGCGGCAACAACAGCAGCGCCAGCAGCAGTAGGCGTTACACGCAAGGATGCATCGGAGGAATCCCAGGCAGGAGAGGACTCGTCAGAATTGCCAGTGACATGGCCTGCAGGACTATTGGCATTCCTGGGGAAGGAGGAAATTGACACTGAGGGAGTTGGTGGGGTGGTTTGCGTGAGCTTGGTTACAAGAGGAAGGGATTTACTGGTCAGTGGACTGCTTCCGCTGTCACCCAAAGTTTTTGAACTTGTCACTGACTTATTATGAATGCGCTGCAGGTGACGTATAAGGGAGGATGTTCCGAGGTGGTTAACGTCCTTACCCCTACTTATTACAGCTTGACAAAGGGAACACACGGCTTGACACCTGTTGTCCGCATTTCTGGTGAAATACCTCCACACCGAAGAGCTGATTTTTTGGGTATTTTCACCTGGCATGTCAACGGCCATATTCCTCCCACGGACAACAGGTGTCTCCCCGGGTGCCTGACTTAAACAAACCACCTCACCATCAGAATCCTCCTGGTCAATTTCCTCCCCAGCGCCAGCAACACCCATATCCTCCTCATCCTGGTGTACTTCAACACTGACATCTTCAATCTGACTATCAGGAACTGGACTGCGGGTGCTCCTTCCAGCACTTGCAGGGGGCGTGCAAATGGTGGAAGGCGCATGCTCTTCACGTCCAGTGTTGGGAAGGTCAGGCATCGCAACCGACACAATTGGACTCTCCTTGTGGATTTGGGATTTCGAAGAATGCACAGTTCTTTGCTGTGCTGCTTTTGCCAGCTTGAGTCTTTTCATTTTTCTAGCGAGAGGCTGAGTGCTTCCATCCTCATGTGAAGCTGAACCACTAGCCATGAACATAGGCCAGGGCCTCAGCCGTTCCTTGCCACTCCGTGTGGTAAATGGCATATTGGCAAGTTTACGCTTCTCCTCCGACAATTTTATTTTAGGTTTTGGAGTCCTTTTTTTACTGATATTTGGTGTTTTGGATTTGACATGCTCTGTACTATGACATTGGGCATCGGCCTTGGCAGACGACGTTGCTGGCATTTCATCGTCTCGGCCATGACTAGTGGCAGCAGCTTCAGCACGAGGTGGAAGTGGATCTTGATCTTTCCCTAATTTTGGAACCTCAACATTTTTGTTCTCCATATTTTAATAGGCACAACTAAAAGGCACCTCAGGTAAACAATGAAGATGGATGGATTGGATACTAGTATACAATTATGGACGGGCTGCCGAGTGCCGACACAGAGGTAGCCACAGCCGTGAACTACCGCACTGTACTGTGTCTGCTGCTAATATATAGACTGGTTGATAAAGAGATAGTATACTCGTAACTAGTATGTATGTATAAAGAAAGAAAAAAAAACCACGGTTAGGTGGTATATACAATTATGGACGGGCTGCCGAGTGCCGACACAGAGGTAGCCACAGCCGTGAACTACCGCACTGTACTGTGTCTGCTGCTAATATATAGACTGGTTGATAAAGAGATAGTATACTCGTAACTAGTATGTATGTATAAAGAAAGAAAAAAAAACCACGGTTAGGTGGTATATACAATTATGGACGGGCTGCCGAGTGCCGACACAGAGGTAGCCACAGCCGTGAACTACCGCACTGTACTGTGTCTGCTGCTAATATATAGACTGGTTGATAAAGAGATAGTATACTCGTAACTAGTATGTATGTATAAAGAAAGAAAAAAAACCCACGGTTAGGTGGTATATACAATTATGGACGGGCTGCCGAGTGCCGACACAGAGGTAGCCACAGCCGTGAACTACCGCACTGTACTGTGTCTGCTGCTAATATATAGACTGGTTGATAAAGAGATAGTATACTCGTAACTAGTATGTATGTATAAAGAAAGAAAAAAAAACCACGGTTAGGTGGTATATACAATTATGGACGGGCTGCCGAGTGCCGACACAGAGGTAGCCACAGCCGTGAACTACCGCACTGTACTGTGTCTGCTGCTAATATATAGACTGGTTGATAAAGAGATAGTATACTCGTAACTAGTATGTATGTATAAAGAAAGAAAAAAAAACCACGGTTAGGTGGTATATACAATTATGGACGGGCTGCCGAGTGCCGACACAGAGGTAGCCACAGCCGTGAACTACCGCACTGTACTGTGTCTGCTGCTAATATATAGACTGGTTGATAAAGAGATAGTATACTCGTAACTAGTATGTATGTATAAAGAAAGAAAAAAAAACCACGGTTAGGTGGTATATACAATTATGGACGGGCTGCCGAGTGCCGACACAGAGGTAGCCACAGCCGTGAACTACCGCACTGTACTGTGTCTGCTGCTAATATATAGACTGGTTGATAAAGAGATAGTATACTCGTAACTAGTATGTATGTATAAAGAAAGAAAAAAAAACCACGGTTAGGTGGTATATACAATTATGGACGGGCTGCCGAGTGCCGACACAGAGGTAGCCACAGCCGTGAACTACCGCACTGTACTGTGTCTGCTGCTAATATATAGACTGGTTGATAAAGAGATAGTATACTCGTAACTAGTATGTATGTATAAAGAAAGAAAAAAAAACCACGGTTAGGTGGTATATACAATTATGGACGGGCTGCCGAGTGCCGACACAGAGGTAGCCACAGCCGTGAACTACCGCACTGTACTGTGTCTGCTGCTAATATATAGACTGGTTGATAAAGAGATAGTATACTCGTAACTAGTATGTATGTATAAAGAAAGAAAAAAAAACCACGGTTAGGTGGTATATACAATTATGGACGGGCTGCCGAGTGCCGACACAGAGGTAGCCACAGCCGTGAACTACCGCACTGTACTGTGTCTGCTGCTAATATATAGACTGGTTGATAAAGAGATAGTATACTCGTAACTAGTATGTATGTATAAAGAAAGAAAAAAAAACCACGGTTAGGTGGTATATACAATTATGGACGGGCTGCCGAGTGCCGACACAGAGGTAGCCACAGCCGTGAACTACCGCACTGTACTGTGTCTGCTGCTAATATAGACTGGTTGATAAAGAGATAGTATACTCGTAACTAGTATGTATGTATAAAGAAAGAAAAAAAAACCACGGTTAGGTGGTATATACAATTATGGACGGGCTGCCGAGTGCCGACACAGAGGTAGCCACAGCCGTGAACTACCGCACTGTACTGTGTCTGCTGCTAATATAGACTGGTTGATAAAGAGATAGTATACTACTAATATTATATATACTGGTGGTCAGGTCACTGGTCACTAGTCACACTGGCAGTGGCACTCCTGCAGCAAAAGTGTGCACTGTTTAATTTTAATATAATATTATGTACTCCTGGCTCCTGCTATAACCTATAACTGGCACTGCAGTAGTGCTCCCCAGTCTCCCCCACAATTATAAGCTGTGTGAGCTGAGCAGTCAGACAGATATATAATATATATAGATGATGCAGCACACTGGCCTGAGCCTGAGCAGTGCACACAGATATGGTATGTGACTGACTGAGTCACTGTGTGTATCGCTTTTTTCAGGCAGAGAACGGATATATTAAATAAACTGCACTGTGTGTCTGGTGGTCACTCACTATATAATATATTATGTACTCCTGGCTCCTGCTATAACCTATAACTGGCACTGCAGTAGTGCTCCCCAGTCTCCCCCACAATTATAAGCTGTGTGAGCTGAGCAGTCAGACAGATATATATAATATTATATATAGATAATAGATGATGCAGCACACTGGCCTGAGCCTGAGCAGTGCACACAGATATGGTATGTGACTGAGTCACTGTGTGCTGTGTATCGCTTTTTTCAGGCAGAGAACGGATTATAAATAAAACTGGTGGTCACTATCAGCAAAACTCTGCACTGTACTGAGTACTCCTAATGCTCCCCAAAATTAGTAAATCAAGTGTCTCTCTAATCTATTCTAAACGGAGAGGACGCCAGCCACGTCCTCTCCCTATCAATCTCAATGCACGTGTGAAAATGGCGGCGACGCGCGGCTCCTTATATAGAATCCGAGTCTCGCGATAGAATCCGAGCCTCGCGAGAATCCGACAGCGTCATGATGACGTTCGGGCGCGCTCGGGTTAACCGAGCAAGGCGGGAAGATCCGAGTCGCTCGGACCCGTGAAAAAAAACATGAAGTTCTGGCGGGTTCGGATTCAGAGAAACCGAACCCGCTCATCTCTAGTATATATATCAATTCCAATACAAGCGGCACTGAGAGACTTCTTTAAAGTGAACAAGTGCTTTAATGCAGAATCAGTGGCAAACGCAGGATTTGTATGGGGGGTTTCCAGAACTGGGTGGAGCCAAGCACGAGGGTGGGGACTGAGGTGACCCAGTATATGCTGGGTCCGTAAAACTAGTGTGTCTGTGTGTGTATATATATATATATATATATATATATACACACACACACATATTTACACATATATATACCATATATACACCTATGTATATATATATTTATATACATATACACATATACACATAGCATATTAAACATGCATATATATATATATATATATATATATATACACACATACAGTACACGTATATATACGCATGTATCTATATCATATGTGTGTGTGTTTATATGTATGTATGTATATACATGTGTATATATGTATGCACAAATTGCACATGGATATATATGTACTATAATTAAAATAAAGTAAACTTTTATTAAGCACTTATAAGTGCCACCAGTAAGAAAGTAGGCTGCAGAGGACGCTAGACAGCCATTAATAATACTCATGCAGCAAAAAAAAAAATATTATTATTTTTTTGGTGGAGGGGGGTTTCTGGGTGCTCGGAAACCCCCCTGGGTGCGCCACTGAGAATCACCATCTACGTCTCGGGGTCGCAGCCCCTTCCTGACGGAGGGCTGCGTTTCGGGGTCGCAGCCCCATCCTGACGGAGGGGCTGCGACCCCGAAACGTAGATGGTGATTCTGCATTAAAGCACTTGTTCACTTTAAAGAAGTCTCTCAGAGCCGCTTGTATTGAAATTGCTGTGTGAGGGAGGTGTCACTCCTTACCAAGAAGGCACGGGAGCAGGCTACACTAACACTGGGAAGCGGATGGAGTGCCGGGACGGTCGGAAATGAATATATATATATATATATATATATATACACACACACATATGGTATCCAGTTGACAGATAGACAGTGTCTAGTTAGACAGTCAATAGATAGACACCATATATTAGACAGTCATTAGGTCGACAGGGTCAAAAGGTCGACATGAAAAAGGTAGACAGTACAAAAGGTCGACAGGGTCAAAAGGTCGACATGAAAATGGTTGACATAAAATAGACAAATGTTTTTTTTTTTTAATGTAACATGTTTTTGGACTTTCATACCTTCTCTATCCATATCGGCATAGAGTTGGTTATATACCTTGTGGCAAGCGCATCGAGCCACCGAGCCCGAAGCGTGGCGAGCGAAGCGAGCCCTGCGAGGGTATGCCTTTTTACAATTGGGGGTCCCAGATGACAAAACTATCCACACAAACCATAAAAATGCAAAAAACATGGTGTCTACCTTTTTCATGTCGACCATTTTCATGTCGACCTTTTGACCCTGTCGACCTTTTGACCCTGTCTACCTTTTGTACTGTCTACCTTTTGTACTGTCTACCTTTTTCATGTCGACCTTTTGACCATGTCGACCTTTAGACCCTGTCGACCTAATGTCTGCCTAACATATGGTGTCTATCTATTGACTGTCTAACTAGACACTATCTATCTTTTATACCGGAACCGTCAGAGAATATGAATGATAACTCACAAACTTTTCTTTCACTCATGGTTAGTGGTTGGGTGAAGCCATTTATTGTCAAACAACTGTGTTTACTCTTTTTAAATCATAATGACAACAGAAACTACCCAAATGACCATGATCCAGAGTTTACATACCCCAGTTCTTAATACAGTGTATTGCCCCCTTTAACATCAATGACAGCTTGAAGTCTTTTGTGGTAGTTGTGGATGAGGCTCTTTATTTTCTCAGATGGTAAAGCTGCCCA
Source organism: Pseudophryne corroboree (assembly GCF_028390025.1). Classification (NCBI taxonomy): domain Eukaryota; kingdom Metazoa; phylum Chordata; class Amphibia; order Anura; family Myobatrachidae; genus Pseudophryne; species Pseudophryne corroboree. The sequence continues at coordinate 619,714,711 of NC_086448.1, read as the reverse complement.
TTCTTCTTGGCAAAAAGCCTCCAGTTCCTGTAAATTCTTGGGCTGTCTTGCATGAACTACACGTTTGAGATCTCCCCAGAGTGGCTCAATGATATTGAGGTCCGGAGACTGAGATGGCCACTCCAGAACCTTCACTTTATTCTGCTGTAGCCAATGACAGGTCGTCTTGGCCTTGTGTTTTGGATCATTGTCATGTTGGAACGTCCAAGTACGTCCCATGTGCAGCTTCCGGGCTGATGAGTGCAAATTTTCCTCCAGTATTTTGTGATAACATGCTGCATTCATCTTGCCATCAGTTTTGGCCAAGTTTCCAGTGCCTTTGTAGCTCACACATCCCCCAAAACATCAGTGATCCACCTCCGTGTTTCACAGTAGGAATGGTGTACCTTTCATCATAGGCCTTGTTGACTGCTCTCCAAATGTAATGTTTATGGTTGTGGCCAAAAAGTTCAATTTTGGTCTCATCACTCCAAATGACTTTGTTCCAGAAGTTTTGAGGATTGTCTCTGTACTGTTTGGAGTATTGTAAGCGGGATGCTTTGTGGCATTTGCGTAGTAATGGCTTTCTTCTGGCGACTCGACCATGCAGCCCATTTTTCTTCAAATGCCTCCTTATTGTGCATCTTGAAACAACCACACCACTTTTTTTCAGAGAGTCCTGTATTTCAGCTGAAGTTATTTGTGGATTTTTCTTTGCATCCCGAACAATTTTCCTGGTAGTTGTGGCTGAAATTTTTGTTGGTCTACCTGACTGTGATTTGGTTTCCACAGAATTCCTAATTTTCCACATCTTAATTAGAGTTTGAACACTGGCATTCTCAATTGCTTGGATATCTTTTTATATCCCTTTCCTGTTTTATACAGTTCAATACCTTTTCCCGCAGATCCTTTGACAATTCTTTTGCTTTCCCCATGACTCAGAATCCAGACACGTCAGTGCAGCACTGGATGAAAGATGCAAGGGTCTTTCAGGAGTCCAGAAACTCACTGACCTTTTATACACACACACTGATTACAAGCAAACAGATCACAGGTGAGGATGGTTACCTTTAGTAGCCATTCAAACCCGTTTGTGTCAACTTGTGTGCATGTTATCAGGCCAAACTCTCCAGGGTATGTAAACTTTTGATCAGGGTCATTTGGGTAGTTTCTGTTGTCATTATGATTTAAAAAGAGTAAACAAAGTTGTTTGACAATAAATGGCTTCACACAACCACTAACCATGAGTGAAAGAAAAGTTTGTGAGTTATCATCAATATTCGCTGATAAATGGCCAGAAAATCACAAATTCTGCTAGGTTATGTAAACTTATGAGCACAACTGTATATATATATATATATATATATATATATCCAAGGAAGTCCTGCACTCACATCCGTGTGCAATCAACTGTGGGGTGCACCCAGTAGAATCCACACAATCATGTTGGGTCTACACATGTAGTCGTAGTTCCAGTATCCTGGGGGGCACTCTCCTTCAAAAATCGAGTCCAATCGTATTCTCTTAGATCATAATCGGCTTTATTGGGTCGACGTTTCGGCTCAACAAGCAGAGCCTTTATCAAGACAAGCCTTACATATTTTCATATTACCAAATAGTCATAACCTCTCAGAATAACAGATACATGAAATAAATAAATACAATCAGTCTCACGGGCCCAATCAGAAATTCACCACTAAAGTGCAATGTGCTAATAAAGAAAAGTGCCAAGAGTAATGCTACCAAACATATGGCTATACCTCCTGGATACCAAATATGGTGAAGAAAGGTAGATCAGTATCACCCAACAAGAACCAATCACCCAGAGGTACTAGTATCATACTTACTAGGATGAAATAACTCAACAGTAAAACACTGTAATAAGACAGATGACCAAGTCGGCATATAAGCCCTATTAATAGAACAACACAAATATATATATGTTTGCAAATTCCCAATCAGGTGTGGTACTAAAAGATACCTAAATTTATCATGAGCAGAACTGTTAAAGAACTCTACTTACTTCACACATAATTCCAGAAAAGTAATCCATTCAAGGACACATCAGTCAATAAGCCCTCTGTAATATGAGTAATGCAACATAAGGACATCTCAAAGGTAAACCAAACCTGATATCAAATCAAATAGTCAAAGCTGTACTCATCAGGAGAGGACAAAGTAACTCTTACCACTGGAGGCTAAAGGTGAACGTCCATTCAGTGTGACTGTGTGTTCCTAATGAGCACTGGGCGCCTTATATGAGTACACAACCGGAAGTGCAATCAGCACAAGCAAATGAATGCATCACCCTATTACAATATTACAGAAGGGTATATGTTAAGTCCCCTCTGATTTCTTATCCGTGAGTCCCACATCAATACCGCATGTTCATACATATCCATAACAGAAACCTGTGGAGGGAAGCTCAAAGCCGCTGCTCGTCTGAGCGGCGTGCGTTCCACAACCTGGAAATGGCGCGCCGGGTGCGTTCCACCAGCCGGAAGTGCCCAGCAAGCATTGCGGCCGTTGCCTAGCACCACCGCACGCTAGAGGTATATTGAATTATAGGGAAAACAGCCAGCGGGGTGCGTGTCACAACTACAGACGACCACCATGTTATAGGCAAAACAGATCACATATAGCACCCTCGCAGGGCGCTTCATGGCAATCACCACACAACACATGCACACGATCACAAAACCAGTGTGCCGACGCCGGGGACTACACGATCCCAAAAGTGGATACTCACTGTTCACCACAAACAATCTGCACTAGCATCTGGGCACTCCCCCAGTAATCCCACCACAAGCAGGCAAAAACACAGGACAAAAGGCAGTATAGAGTAACTCACGCAACCTGTCCGCAAATTATAACAGATATCTTCAATTAAAGTATGCATCGAGTGCTGATGCGCCAGGGTCTCATACCAATAGACAAAAAGGTACTTGTAAAAATACAAACATATATAGGTGTATCTAATCAGGCCCGTGTGACAAGACTTACAATCAACATAAAGAAAAAATTTCAACACAAAACATAAATACATTGAAAACATACAATTAAAAAGGTTAATACAATCTGTATCGGAAACCACCTAGACAAAAGTATCATCTGTCCATGCTCGAAAACAATCATGAACACATTACAGGAAGATGTTCATGGTATTATATTCATTGAGGCCCCTCGGTGCAACAGTATCAAGCATACTGATCCAAAAGCTTTCTTTCTTTTTTAGGGCCAATACCCTATCACCCCCATTGGGTAGAGGGGGAATCCAATCAATGAGCATACACTTGAGGTTCGCTACCTGGTGCCTGTGTTCTAAATAATGTCTTGCTACAGGTTTATCGGAGGATCCTGTTTGGGTGGCTGCTCGTATGGTGGTCCTGTGGTTTGCCATCCGGACTCTAAAGCACCTGGATGTAAGTCCTACATAGTACAAACCACAGGGACAAATTAAACAATAGATCACATGGTCTAATTTGCAATGTAGATGGTATTTAATATTTATATTTTTACCCGTATGTGGGTGTGTGAAGCTATTCCCAACTCTCATAGCCCTACACGTAGTGCAATTCCCACATGAATAGCATCATTTGGGAAGTATTCATACGCTCGTCAGGAGTGAGTGTAGGTCGCATAAGTATCTGTCTCAAGTTTGCGCCACGTCCATAAGCCATAAGGGGTGGCTCAGTGTGAGTAAATGGCAAAGCGGGATCCGTCGCTAAAATGGGCCAATGTTTGCGTATAATCTTGTTAGTTTCAAGTGCATGACTATCATATTTGGTAGTATAGATCATTCTGTTGGTGTTCTTACAATTCTTGGATACCTTGCGCATATAAATATTGCGCGATTTGCGCAAACATTTTCCCAAGATGCGTGGAGTATATCCGCGCTGTCTAAATCTGTGCATCATGTCATTAAGTTGTGCTTCCCTAACAGTATCATCTGTGTTATTTCTCATAACTTGGAGCAGTTGCGAGACCGGCAGGTTATCTTTTAAAGCAGGGGGATGGAAGCTACTGGTTAGCAGTGTAGTATTCCTATCTGTAGGTTTCCTAAAGAGAGTAGTAGTAAAGGCATCCCCAGTATGTCCAATGGTGATGTCCAAAAAATTTACATACTCAACTGAAATCTCCAATGTAAATTTAATCGGACTGTCTAAACTGTTTAATTGATCAACCATCGCAACAAAAGACTCACGTGTATCAAGCCAAACCACAAGTATGTCATCTATAAACCTTTTATAGATCTTAATTTTCTGTCCAAACTCCGCCAAAATGTGTCTTTGTTCAAATACCGTCATGTACATATTAGCATAAGAGGGTGCGAGGTTAGACCCCATTGCGGTCCCCGAAACTTGGAAATAATACTCATTTTTATACTGAAAATGGTTAAGTCCTAACACCAGATTAGTTAACTCAAGTATAAATTCAGTTGGAATTCCCTTAGTTGGTCCAAGAGAAATCAGTTCTCTTAGTGCCCCCAAATCTTCAGAGTGAGGTATCATGGTGTACAAAGATTGTACTTTAGTGGTGAATTTCTGATTGGGCCCGTGAGACTGATTGTATTTATTTATTTCATGTATCTGTTATTCTGACAGGTTATGACTATTTGGCAATATGAAAATATGCAAGGCTTGTCTTGATAAAGGCTCTGCTTGTTGAGCCGAAATGTCGACCCAATAAAGCCGATTATGATCTAAGAGAATACGATTGGACTCGATTTTTGAAGGAGAGTGCCCCCCAGGAAACTGGAACTAGGACTATATATATATATATATATATACTGCTCAAAAACACTAAAATAACACATCCTAGATCTGAATGAATGAAATATTCTTATTAAATACTTTGTTCTTTACATAGTTGAATGCGCTGACAACAAAATCACACACAAATTATCAATGGAAATCAAATTTATTAACCCATGGAGGTCTGGATTTGGAGTCACACTCAAAATTAAAGTGGAAAAACACACTACAGGCTGATCCAACTTTGATGTAATGTCCTTAAAACAAGTCAAAATGAGGCTCAGTAGTGTGTGTGGCCTCCACGTGCCTGTATGACCTCCCTACAATGCCTGGGCATGCTCCTGATGAGGTGGCGGATGGTCTCCTGAGGTATCTCCTCCCAGACCTGGACTAAAGCATCCGCCAACCCCTGGACAGTCTGTGGTGCAACGTGGCTTTGCTGGAAGGAGCGAGACATGATGTCCCAGATGTGCTCAATTGGATTCAGGTCTGGGGAACGGGCGGGCCAGTCCATAGCATCAATGCCTTCATCTTGCAGGAACTGTTGACACACTCCAGCCACATGAGGTCTAGCATTGTCTTGCATTAGGAGGAACCCAGGGCCAACCGCACCAGCATATGGTCTCACAAGGGGTCTGAGGTTCTCATCTCGGTACCTAATGGCAGTCAGGCTACCTCTGGCGAGCACATGGAGGGCTGTGCGGCCCCTCAAAGAAATGCCACCTTACACCATTACTGACCCACCCCACACCATTACTGACCCACTGCCAAACTGGTCATGCTGGAGGATGTTGCAGGCAGCAGAACGTTCTCCTTGGCGTCTCCAGACTCTGTCACGTCTGTCACATGTGCTCAGTGAGAACCTGCTTTCATCTGTGAAGAGCACAGGGTGCCAGTGGCGAATTTGCCAATCTTGGTGTTCTCTGGCAAATGCCAAACGTCCTGCACGGTGTTGGGCTGTAAGCACAACCCCCACCTGTGGACATCGGGCCCTCATACCACCCTCATGGAGTCTGTTTCTGATCGTTTGAGTAGACACATGCACATTTGTGGCTTGCTGGAGGTCATTTTGCAGGGCTGTAGCAGTGCTCCTCCTGTTCCTCCTTGCACAAAGGCGGAGGTAGCGGTCCTGCTGCTGGGTTGTTGCCCTCCTACGGCCTCCTCCACGTCTCCTGATGTACTGGCCTGTCTCCTGGTAGCGCCTCCATGCTCTGGACACTACGCTGACAGACACAGCAAACCTTCTTGCCACAGCTCGCATTGATGTGCCATCCTGGATGAGCTGCACTACCTGAGCCACTTGTGTGGGTTGTAGACTCCGTCTCATGCTACCACTAGAGTGAAGGCACCGCCAGCTTTCAAAAGTGACCAAAACATCAGCCAGAAAGCATAGGAGCTGAGAAGTGGTCTGTGGTCTCCACCTGCAGAACAACTCCTTTATTGGGGGTGTCTTGCTAATTGCCTATAATTTCCACCTGTTGTCTATTCCATTTGCACAACAGCATGTGAAATTGATTGTCAATCAGTGCTGCTTCCTAAGTGGACAGTTTGATTTCACAGAAGTGTGATTGACTTGGAGTTACATTCTGTTGTTTAAGTGTTACCTTTATTTTTTTGAGCAGTGTAAATATATATATATATATATATATATATATATATATATATATATACACACACACACACACACACACACACACACACGCCTACATACACACGTACTATACTTGGACAAGTTTGTTGGTATCCTTACACAAAATAACTTGAAAGTGACAAAAGAAATTGTATCCATTATTGTTTATTTCACATTTAATATAAATCAGACTTTGCATTTGATTTTTGATTCAACAGAATATTTCATATATTAAAACAAATGAAAATTGCATGGACAAAATTGTTGGGACCTTTTAAGCTAATATTTTGTTGCACAACCTCTAGAGGCAATCACTGCAATCAAGCAAATTTCTCTAGCTCTCAGTAAGACTTCTGCACCTGTGTACAGGTAGTTTGGCCCTATCTTCCTGAACACCCTGGTCCAGCTGTCTCAGGTTTGATGGGTGCCTTCTCCAGAATGTATGTTTCAGATCTTTCCATAGATGTTCGATATGATTCATATTAGGGCTCGTAGGAGACCACTTCAGGAAAGTCCAATGTTCTGTCCTTATCCATTATTGGGTACTTTTAGCTGTGTGTTTTGGGTCTTTTTCTTGTTGGAGGACCCATTGACCGCGACTGAGACAGATCTTTCTGACACTGGGCGGTATGTTTTGTTCCAGAATGCCTTAATAGTCTGGAGATTTAATTGTGCCCTGTGCAGAAGCAGTAAAACATTTCTAAAACATCCGAGGCTCCTCCATTTATCATCACAGATATGGTGTTATTTTCTTTGAAAACCTGCATTTTTATGTCTGTGAACATTGAACTGTTGTGGCTTTTTTTGCGTCATCTGCCAAAAAGACATTCTCCCAAATGCTCTGTGGTCTGTCAATATACATTTTATGAACGAGAAGAAAAAAATTGTCTTGTCCACAAAGAGAATATAAAAGAACCCCTTTTTATTATGTACCCATTACAAGACGACCTCTTTTTTAATTTACCGTTCGTATATATTCACATTAGTTATCATAGGCAGCGCTCCCTAAATTGATATGGCATTATAGCAATATGATAAATATGTGGTATTGTTTTTTTACTAAACATTCTACTAGACTTGTGCAGAAGTTTCCTTTTCCCCTTATCCTATTCAGTGTCAATATGCATTTTAGCAAAATTCAGTCTGGCTTTTTTATGTTATTTTTTTCTAAATCAAAGTCCTCCTGGGTCTAATTTCATGGAGACCACTGTTGGTCAAAAAGGGTCAGATGGTGTAATCAGACACTGATGCACCTTGACCTTGGAGTTCAGCATGTATCTATTTGAATGTTCTCCTTGGCCCTATTTTTACCATTCTCACTATCCTTCAGTTAAATCTGGGGTTGAACTGCTGCATATGGCCGCGTCTACGGAGGTTGGCTACAGTCCCATGGACTTTAAACTTTTTAATAATAACTACAGCTGTAGTCAGATGAATATCACGCTGTTTGGAGATGGTCTTATAGTCTTTATCTTTTATTATGCTTGTCTAAAAATTTTCTTTCTGATCTTCTTAGACAACCCTCTTCTTTGCTTTTTTTTTTTTTGAGTCCAAGTGTTTTCTAAGGGGTAACAACAAATCTGTCAACGCCATTTTAGAAAATATTTGGAGAAATCACAGTTTTTTTTTTGCTTTGTTCTATGACACATCAAAGGCATGCAGGTATATATGCAACAACAGCTTTTAATGCCATCACTTTTCAAGGGGTGGTCTTCAGGTTGCCGGCTATCGGGATCCCGGCTCACAGTATACCGGCGCCGGAATCCCGACAGCTGGCATACAACACTTTTTCTCCCTCGTGGGGGTCCACGACTCCCCTGGAGGAAGAATAGATAGCGTAGCGCGGCGAGCGCAGCGAGCCCGCAAGGGGCTCATTTGCCCTCGCCACGCTGTTGGTATGCCGGCAGTTGGGATTCCGGCGACAGTATGCTGGTCGCCGAGAGCCCGGCTGCCGGCATATCATACTACACCCTTTTCAAGGAATGATGCATTGTTTCAGTGAGCTGTAAGGGTATCAACACATTTGTCTGCGTCTCTGTATATATAAAAGTTTTTTAATTTTCTTTTTTTTCATATTATTATTATGCTGCAAAAATCCCTTTCTCCAGTATTTTGGGGATGGTCACATTCCAACACCAATTTCTATAATTTGTTTATACAGTCTCCAAACAAATTATACAGAATATGTTTAGGTTTTTTTTTTCATTTTATGAAAATACCATACAAAATGGCCAAAAAAGTTGTGTTATTATTATTATTATTATTATTATTATTATTATTAAAGTTGTGAGAAAGTGACCTGAAATCAATTGTGTGCATTTTCCCCCTAGCAACGACTTAAAAAAAAATTTCAACGACATTTCATACTGCGCTATCAATCCACCTGTCCAGGGACTGATGATAATAATTGACATGATACTCAGTGGTGGAACTACCAGAGACAATGGAGGTGACCATCCAACTACCTCCAATACCCCTGGTACTGCTTTATCCACCCAAGAATACACCACTCCCTCCAGACTCTAGTGCTGCAGCAGAGCAGGCAAAGCACTTGCAAACTTGACACCGCTGCACACTAAAGGTACATACACACGGTGAGATATTCACTATCTGCCTAACACCTAGCGATATGCATTAACTTTCCTTGTGATTTTGATTATATAGTCAAAATTGCAAGGATAAATCTCACCGTGTGTACACACCTTAAGGGGCAGGTGCACAGGCTGGATTGCACGGCCCCTATCAGCGCCATTACGGCCTCTTATTAGCTCCTACCCCTCACACGTGCAGTGGGAGTCAAACTGCCGGACCCACATCAAGATCATCTGCTCAGGCTATTGTTTCATAGAGCAGCAGCCCACATAGCTGTGACTTGAGACCTGGTACCTGTTCAGTAACAGCTAGTGAGTGGGTCTGATGTTGGGGGTATTCTGAGCTTCTAAGTGCTGCTGGAGTGTTGGTAGTGAGTGAGGGTAGTATCTGGCTGCTGTTCTGGTGTTGGTTGTGATTGGGGGGGGGATCCTGGATGCTGCTTACATTTTGGGTGCTGTTAGAGTGTTGATTATGTTATGAATGAGAGGAGGGGTGCATGGGTACTGCTGAGTATTGGTTGTGTGTTTGGGGGGTCTCTCAGTGTTGCCAGGTTATTGGTTGTATATGGTGAGTGTGTGGGTGCTGCCGGCATGATGATTGTAAATGAGTATGTATATGATACTGGGGTGTTGTTTGGGAATAATAGGGGGTATCAGGTTTTGCTAAGGTGTTGTGTATGCAGAGGGCACCTGGGTGCTGCTGTAGTGTTGGTTATGTATGATCAGGGTTTTCGGTGCTGCAGGTATTAAATGAGGGTGTCTGGGTACTGCTGGTGCGTTGGTTGTGTATGAGAGGGTGTTTCGGTGCTGCATGTATTAAATGAGGGCAGTGGATGGGTACTGCTGGGGTGTTGGAATCAAGGGCTGGTGTCTTAGTGCTGCTGGGGTGATAGCAGTGATTGAGATGGCGACTTAGGGGTATATGCAATTGCGGTCGAATTGCTGAAAATGTCGAAAAATGGGTCATTTTCGACACAAAAAAACCTGTTGAATTTGATTCGACAATTCAATATAGTACTTTTCGACAAAAAACCTGCTGTTTCATTTTCGACTTTTGGCAATTCGAATTTTTTTCAATTCGACATGTCTGCAATGTTAAAATGCGGCTTTTCGACAAAAGTATATTCAATTGAAGAATGTCGATTCGACAGCAGTGCTTTTCGACAGTCATTTTGTCACTTTCATTCCGCCTCATTTTTCTGTCGTGATCTAATAAATTTTTTTAAAAACATGTATTTTTTGGTGCTTTTTTTTATTGCTAATAGCATATCTATTTATATTTGAAGGGATTATCTACTTGGTTTGTCTATTTAGGAGCCACAAATATTATTTAATCGATTTTTTAAAAGAATATTTTTTTTTTTTTTACTAACTACAATAATATGGAGAGATCAGTGCATGTTTTTCAGTTGGAAGGGGTGTGAAATGGTTAAAAATCCTGGAAAAAAAAATGTGTGGGGTCCCCCCTCCTAAGCATAACCAGCCTCGGGCTCTTTGAGCCGGTCCTGGTTGTAAAAATACGGGGGGGGGAAATGACAGGGGTTCCCCCGTATTTTAACAACCAGCACCAGGCTCTGCGCCTGGTCCTGGTGCCAAAAATACGGGGGACAAAAGACGTAGGGGTCCCCCGTATTTTTAACACCAGCACCGGGCTCCACTAGCCAGAGAGATAATGCCACAGCCAGGGGACACTTTTATATTGGTCCCTGCGGCCGTGGCATTAAATCCCCAACGAGTCACCCCTGGCCGGGGTACCCTGGAGGAGTGGGGACCCCTTAAATCAAGGGGTCCCCCCCCTCCAGCCACCCAAGGGCCAGGGGTGAAGCCCGAGGCTATCCCCCCCATCCAAGGGCGGCAGATGGGGGGCTGATAGCCTTTTGTGACAAAAAAAGAATATGGGGGGTCTTTCCGAGTTGTTCGCTCGTTGCCGATTTTTGCTATACTGCGATTAGTTGCTTACTGCGCATGCGCAAGGTTCGCAGAGCGCATGCGCTTAATTATTTCACACAAAAGTTCGGTATTTTACTCACGGCATAACGAAGCTTTTTCATCGTTCTGGTGATCGTAGTGTGATTGACAGGAAGTGGGTGTTTCTGGGCGGAAACTGGCCGTTTTCTGGGAGTGTGCGAAAAAACACTGGCGTTTCTGGGAAAAACGCGGGAGTGTCTGAAAAAACGGGGGAGTGTCTGGGCGAACGCTGGGTGTGTTTGTGACGTCAAACCACGAACGAAACTGACTGAACTGATCGCAATGTAGGAGTAAGTCTGCAGCTACTCAGAAACTGCTAAGAAATTTCTATTCGCAATTCTGCTAATCTTTCGTTCGCAATTCTGCTATGCTAAGATACACTCCCAGAGGGCGGCGGCTTAGCGTGTGCAATGCTGCTAAAAGCAGCTAGCGAGCGAACAACTCGGAATGAGGGCCATTGTTTTTTGTAGCAGCACTACAAGTCCCAGTAAGCCTCCCCCGCACGCTGGTACTTGGAGAACCACAAGTACCAGCATGCGGGGGGGGGGAACGGAAAAGCTGGTACCTGTAGTTCTACTACAAAAAAATACCCAAATAAAAACAATACACAGACACCGTGACAGTATAACTTTATTACATACATGCACACCAACATGCATACATACTTATCTATGTTGACACGAAGAGTCGGTCCCCTTCTCCACGTAGAATCCCGGGGTACCTGTAAGTAAAATTATACTCACAACAATCCAGTGTAGATCGGTCCTTTTCTTTGTTTGTAATCCACGTACTTGGTAAAAAATAAAAAACGAAGAACCCGAATCCACGCACTGAAAGGGGTCCCATGTCTACACATGGGACCCCTTTCCCCGACTGGCGGGACCCCCCGTGACTGCTGTCAAAGAGGGTCCCTTCAGCTAATCAGGGAGCACCACGTCATGGCACTCTCCTAATTGGCTTGTGTGCCTGAACTGTCAGTCAAGCGGCGCACTCGAGATACAATGTAGCGCATAGGCGCTCCATTATATCCAACGGTGGAAACTTTGCGGTCTGCGGTAAACCGCGAGGTTAAGTGGGGTCACTCTTGTGGTTGCCCCCACTTAACCTCGCGGTCTACCGCAGACCGCAAAGTTCCCACCATTGGATATAATGGAGCGCCTATGCGCTACATTGTATCTCGAGTGCGCCGCCTGACAGCTCAGACGCGCACAGCCAATCAGGAGAGTGCCATGACGTGGCGCTCCCTGATTGGCTGAAGGGACCCTCTTTGACAGCAGGCACGGGGGGTCCCGCCAGTCGGGAAAGGGGTCCCATGTGTAAACATGGGACCCCTTTCAGTGCGTGGATTCGGGTTCTTCTTTTTTTTTTTTTACCAAGTACGTGGATTACAAACAGAAGAGGACCGATCTACACAGGATTGTTGTGAGTATAATTTTATTTACAGGTACCCTGTGGATTCTACGTGGAGAAGGGGACCGACTCTTCGTGTCAACATAGGTAAGTATGTATGTATAAACTGGAGGGCGGGAGTAGCAAGTCTGCGCTGTATAGGACTGAGACAGCTGGCCGTGTGGAGAGTGCCAGAGCTCCCTAAGGGCTCAGTACAAAAGTGCAAAATGAAAAAGGGGGTGTGCTCTCTCTACAATGGCGCTGGTCTCTCTTACGGTCACCTATGTATGTGGATAATACCAAGGTGTGAAAGTGTATGTTGAAACACACTGGTATGGTAAATAAAATGGAATTTAATACAATACTAGCATACAATGTCTGAAAACAAGCAATACATAAAAAAACAAGTGGACTAGGAACAGGCCATGGGGGGGGGGATGTGATCCTACCGATGCAGGTGGAGGAGCCGCAGGTGTCAAATAAAGGCAGAGTTCACCCGGGAAATACCCTGCTGGTGGCTCCTCTGATCGAATTCCCTTCCAGGCAATCAGGAAAACAGTCCGCCAAATGTCCAGGGGGTGGGCAGCGCCACAAGGTATCTCCAACGCGTTTCGGGACAGCCTGGTCCCTTCTTCAAGGCAAGATCTTGCCTTGAAGAAGGGACCATGGCCTGTTCCTAGTCCACTTGTTTTTTTATGTATTGCTTGTTTTTAGACATTGTATGCTAGTATTGTATTAAATTCCATTTTATTTACCATACCAGTGTGTTTCAACATACACTTTCACACCTTGGTATTATCCACATACATAGGAGACCGTAAGAGAGACCAGCGCCATTGTAGAGAGAGCACACCCCCTTTTTCAAGTATGTATGTATGTATGTTGGTGTGCATGTATGTAATAAAGTTATACTGTCACGGTGTCTGTGTATTGTTTTTTTTTTGTAGAACTACATGTACCAGCGGGCCCGTTCCCCACCGCATGCTGGTACTTGTGGTTCTCCAAGTACCGGCTTACAGGGGAGGCTTGCTGGGACTTGTAGTTCTGCTGCAAAAAAACAATATTCTTTTTTGTCACAAAAGGCTATCAGCCCCCCATCCGCCGCCCTTGGATGGGGGGACAGCCCCGGGCTTCACCCCTGGCCCTTGAGTGGCTGGAGGAGGAGACCCCTTGATTTAAGGGGTCCCCACTCCTCCAGGGTACCCCGGCCAGGGGTGACTAGTTGGGGATTTAATGCCACGGCCGCAGGGACCAATATAAAAGTGTCCCCCGGCTGTGGCATTATCTCTCTGGCTAGTGGAGCCCGGTGCTGGTGTTAAAAATACGGGGGACCCCTACGTCTTTTGTCCCCCATATTTTTGGCACCAGGCGCAGAGCCCGGTGCTGGTTGCTAAAATACGGGGGAACCCCTGTCATCCCCCCCCCCCGTATTTATACAACCAGGACCGGCTCAAAGAGCCCGAGGCTGGTTATGCTTAGGAGGGGGGACACTTTTGTGCCATCCATGAAGTCGAATCCAGGCCGCCCACTATTCATCAATTGGTCCGTTTTTCGACAGCGGGACTGTCGAATCTGTTATTTCTTGAATATGTTGAATTCGGTTTCCGGCGGGAGGGTTTCGCCTGTCGAATTGTGTCGAATCCAAAAACGTTCGAATCCCAGCCGGAATTTGACCGCAATTGCATAGTGTTGCTTGGATGTTGATAGTGAATGCACATGGGAGGGGTGGCCGCCAACCAATATTCCCACCTCTGGGAGCATGATATGAACGTACTACCTAATTTAACTCTTTGTTTGGGCATGTAGAGACGTGTCAGTGGCGTGTAAGGGGAATGTATCACACCAGTACTGTGACGGGCATTACAACATGTGCCTTTTCGGGCACCAGGGCTGCACCCTACACCTCTGCGTCACTGGGCCATTGGGGATAGAAGGTTGAGGAGCAGTGTGGGGTTCGAGTAGAGGGTCCCTGTATGTTTTATTTATACTGGGCCACACAATTTCTGGAGATAACCCTGGTGGGAGGGGTCAGAGTTCAGACCAACTGTCAGTAACTGTCATTCAGCTGTAATACAGCATTATGTGGTTACTCCTCACATCAGCATTGATATACAGAGACAATGGTAAGACAGGGAATGTCCAGGAGGCATTTGTTGGAAATGCTTTGTGAAACAGTATGGCCACCTAATTTTCTATGCACAGCAACTGATCCAAAAGTGATCGCTCTGATTAAATCTAATTCAACAGCTTGGCCAGGCCAATATCCCACCCTCCCACTATTTTTGGGGGGTTGACACTTCCGTAACTTTTTTGGGCAGTTTACATTTTTTCATGCATTTCGTGTGCTCGCAACGCAGTGATTGACGGGTTCAAAACAGTAGTACTGTATGACAGTATGATCACTAGATGACACAACACACCTGGCCACAGACCTTCAGTAAGCAGCTCCTGTCTGATAATTATGGGACCTAGGATAGCAAATGATGGAAATTCAGTCAGTCAGTAATACCACTTTCACACCGCACAAATAACCCGGTATCGACCCGGCATATTGCCGGGTCGACACGGGTCAGTGTGCAGTGTGAAAGCGCCATGGTGGAATTCCCGGGTCTCCTGACCTGGTAATTCAACCCGGGAATAAAGCAGTGTTATTCCCAGGTTGAATACCAGGTCAGTGGCAGCGTAAATAGGCTCCCGGGTCGATGTGACCTGGGACCCGTTCACTGCAATGGGGAAAGGCGGCGCAGACATGAGCTCATCTGCATATTGCCGGGTTGGGAAGCCAGCAGGTAGAGTCCAATGCCGGATCGCACCCGGGAAAAACCCGTTTCCAATTCCCGGGTGGGATCCGGCATTGGCAATGTGAAAGGGGTGTAACAGACACCACCTCACTTCTTATGTGTGCGCAGAAGTATACTGAACACTGAACATTTATTATTAGATAATTACTTATTAATGTGAAAGTTACAAAGAACTGACATACAGTATAGTTATTCAGCGTTTTATAACTGTTTTTCTCAAGCTTTTTTCTTGCTGTCCATAGATCTACAATAGAGTTTTTTGTAAAGTTATGGGCAAACTTAAACAATCAACACAGACAGCCAGCTATCAGCTTCAGCTAACAGGAACAAACACCTTGCAGTCAGTGATTAGGAATGTGGTATTGACTATCTCAGAAATCTGAAGTCTGCTGTAGGAAACTAGAAAATTATTAACAAACTGAGGTCATAGTCAACATGACTGCATACTTTTAAAAAATAATTTTAGGGAGATTTTGAAAGTAACACCTATAATCGCTGATGTATACTTCTACATCTGAGAGGCGGTTAATAAAAATGACTTACATCCAAATGTAAATGAGCCCCAAAATTAGTAAGATCTACTTGCTGAAGAAATGACACTGATATTTTGCAGGATTTATTTGTGTATTACAAGAAGTTCCACACACTGTAAGTGGCCATGAGAAACCTTATTTAAAATGCATGTAGCCATAGGGATCATTAAGCATGGAGAACTGATAATGCAGTGATAAGTGTAAGATGATAACACACCAGCCAATCAGCTCCAATATGTAAATTTACAGTTAGGAACTGATTGGCTGGTGCGTTATCACCTTGCACTTATCACTGCTTTATAACTGCTTTATTTGTTCTCCAGGCTTAATATATCTGCCTCATTGTGCCTTGTAACCAATGCAGGGAAATGGCACTGATGAGCCCATCTGAACTATGCATGACTGTATATTATAGTCTATAATAGCTTCCATCATTTTCTAATGTGGAGGTATATAGATGGCAGTTAGAGTTGGCTGAACTTTAGATCACCTCTAAACTCTACATCCCACATAATGTCACATATATAAGTACAATTTGTTTGTAGGTAGTAGGAGAATACACAGTGGTGCCCAGTTGTGCCATCTCACATTGTTTTTTTGAGGATTAGGTATCTGTGACTGTAGGAAACAAATGTCCTGGCTCTATGCCCATCAGTGAGCGTGATGCCCATGCAATACAGACGCAAAACCTTTCTCCCGAAACAAAACCCGAAGGGGGATTTGGGGAAGGAATGTCTAGCTGCCAGCAGCTGACTGTAAAGCTTACTACAATTACTACTTTATTATTTTCTCCTTCCACTTTTTCTCTCCTCATTTGAACCATACCACACCTCCTTAGCTGCACAGATCTGAGAGTTGCCAGGAGTTATGTTAATGCTTGCAACTACATTACAGTAGTTACACACACCCTTAACCAACAACTGTCATTTTTTTCCCACTACCTTATGTATCATTGTTGCCCATGTAAGGGCAGATTCAATTGGCCGCTGAGTTTTAGCTCCTGGGTTAAGTGCACAGAGCTATTCAATTATTTCACGTGATAAGCCCAGTGGCAAATTTCACATTAAGCTCGTGAGGTACGTGCCTAGGGGCGGCACTTGTTTGGGGACGGCACTTGGATGCTTGTGTTAGTACTGTCAGCTCAAAAAGTTAAATATAGTGGCTTTATTTAATTATTCTATTAAATTTGCTTTTCTTAAATTGAGGGCTTATAATCAATGAATATAAATAAGAAAATTAGGCAGGTGGAGGGTGGCCATTACTGTTGTGCCCAGCGGCACCCTCACCCCTAAACTTGCCCCTGGTAAGCCCACGGTTAACAAATGGTAAGCCATAGCTGCCAGGTTAAGTGTCTGGAGCTATGCAATTACCACCCTCAGTAATCATGCGACTCACTCCTAGAAGCACTAACTAACGTAGATTTCTGTTTGCAGAAGTCCATGTTAAGGGCACCCTCGGGGCTAGTCACAGACGTACCGCAGCCAGTAATTGAATAGCTCCAGGCAGTTAACCAGGGAGCTAACATTCAAAGCTAATTGAATCTGCCCCATAGATTGTAAATCCATTTGAGCAGAGCCACATTTACAGTCAGTTTCCTGTTAATGTGTGTACTTTTATTGTGATCCCCTCAATGTAAATGCAGCAGAACAAATATTTCCTACTAATGACCAGCACAAATCGCTGCACCAGTCCTTCAATATCCGCAAAGGCATATAAGCAGCCTTGGCTATTCTGACCCAGCGGTATCTATCTGTCTACTTTTCTAGACTGAAAGAGGAAGAGTCACATGTATAAGCGGGATCGGTATGTTTTACTTGCAGATGGGATGCCAGCTGTCAGTATACCGACAGCGGCATCCCATCTGTTGGAATCCCATCAGTGAGCCCGCTCGCCACAGATTATATTCCCACTCGTTTGGTGGCATGGACCCACCAACTGAGTTGAAATAACCTGTGGTGGTCGGGATTCCGGCCGGTGGTAATTCACAGACTGTCGGGATTCTTGCGTCGGCATCCTGAATGCCAGGATCCAGACATCCCGTATAAGAGGTGTCCGAATCTTAATATGGATGTAGGTTGTGGCAATCTGGGATAATTAGCTTTGGAGATTGCTCAGTGTCTAGGTGCTTAATAAGGGTCCACACATAGCTTTCAAGGTTTGAATAAATGAAATGGTGCTTTACTGTTAGCATTCATCATGAAACAAAACAAAACCTGCTTCTTGCAGGTATATCTAATCTATAGGCTCCGGCCTGGTTTCCACAACTTCCCAAATGCAGTTTCAGGGGCCGAGTTAATTTGTGGTCTCCCTGGCCATCACTAGATGGCGAAAAATGGAGCAATTCAATTGTTTCTCATGTGGCCGCGATAGCTGTCGGGGAGACACATTTCAGATTACAGCCTCCTGAGGTGCAAGCTGAAATGTGCGTAAACTCTGTGGTTTGTACTTTAGACAGGTTTAGCTACTTTGTGCGGCTAATCCTGGTACTAATAGTACTAATAGGCGTGCATATGGGGCATGTGCGTCCAACAGGGGCAACAATTGAATAGCCCCAATGGGCAACCAATGGGTGCCCACAAAACAATTGAATTGGCCCCTCAGAGTCTGTAGGGTTCACCCTGCCTCATGCACGTAAGAAAATCGGCTTCCTACTCTGACTGCACAATACCACCTGGACTGTCTCACTGCTCCAGCCCCACCTGGGCACTGTCTCTACAGGGCAGCCTCTAGGTGTTGTCAAACCACCTTTTTCTTCTCTATGTGGTCGGATCCCTCCAGTCCCACGCTGAATCTGTTGCTCATCAGCGCCTTCTTTACTGACACTGTCACAAGGTATATACATTTTTATGTACACGAACAGTACAAATTTGAATATTTATGCTAAAGCCGTGGGTGTGCATTCAACACAACCTTAATCCCAAAGCACAGAGCAGTGGTGAGTAGGACTGTCCACCTAAACTGCTTAGCTGATTAGGACAATGCAGCCCTCAATTTGGGACTGTCTTACCAAAACTGACACAGTTTGGAGGTATTTATCTATATCATATTTCAGGAAGCTGATAAAAATTCTGTTATTCAGATGACAGACTGAGCTGCACGTCACATGGAGCAAGGCTGGTGGAGCTACAGGTGAAGGAGGGGCCACTAGTCTGCATGCTGTGCCGTTTGTGTGAGTAGCATGTGGGAGGTAGTACTGTGCTTCCTGTTAATGGTGTGTGTGTGTGTGTGTATGTGTGTGTGTGTGTATGGCATGTATGTATGTATGCTGTGTGCATGTAAACTGTGTATGTATGGCATGTATGTCATACTTGCCTACCCTCCCGGAATGGCCGGGAGGCTCCTGAAAATCGGGTGACCCTCCCGGCCCCCCGGAAAGGTGGGCAAGCCTCCCGCTTTCCCCCTCGGCCGCCCGCAGCAGAGAACAAGTGGGCGGCCCGAGGGGGTCCAATGACGCGATTTGCGCTGAATCGCGTCATCGTAGCTCCGCCCCCCGCTATGCAGCGCCTCATTTCTCGGCACAGTACAGCGGGGGGTGGAGTCACGATGACGCGACCCTGATGCAACGCCCCCGGACCGCCCATCCTGCTGCCGGCCACGCCCCCGAACCACCCATCCTGCTGACGGCCACGCCCCCATGCACCTACAAGGTTGCCTCCTCCCGGAGGAGGAGGTAGCAAAGTAGGTAAGTATGATGTATGTACAGTGCATCCTGAAAGTATTCACAGCGCTTCACTTTTTCCACATTTTGTTATGTTACAGATTTATTCCAAACTAGAATAAATTATTTTTTCCCTCAAAATTTTGCACACAGTACCCCATAATGACAAAGTGAAAAAAGTTTTTTTGAGATTTTTGCAAATTTATTAAAAATAAAAAACTAAGAAATCAAATGTACATAAGTATTCACAGCCTTTGCTCAATACTTTGTTGATGCACCTTTGGCAGCAATTACAGCCTCAAGTATTTTTGAATATGATGCTACAAGCTTGGCACACCTATCTTTGGGCAGTTTTGCCCATTCCTCTTTGCAGCACCTATCAAGCTCCATCAGGTTGGAAGTGAAGCGTCGGTGCACAGCCATTTTCAGATCTCTCCGGAAATGTTCAATCGGATTCAAGTCTAGGCTCTGGCTTGGCCACTCAAGGACATTCACAGAGTTGTCCTGAAGCCACTTCTTTGATATCTTGGCTGTGTGCTTGGGGTCGTTGTCCTGCTGAAAGATGAACCGTCGCCCCAGTCTGAGGTCAAGAGCACTCAGGAGCAGGTTTTTATCCAGGACGTCTCTGTACATTGCTGCATTCATCTTTCCCTCTATCCTGACTAGTCTCCCAGTTCCTGCAGCTGAAAAACATCCCCACAGCATGATGCTGCCACCACCATGCTTCACTGTAGGAATGGTATTGGCCTGGTGATGAGCGGTGCCTGGTTTCCTCCAAACATGACTCCTGGCATTCACGCCAAAGAGTTCAGTCTTTGTCTCATCGGACAAGAGAATTTTGTTTCTAAAGTTCTGAGAGTCCTTCAGGTGCATTTTGGCAAACTTCAGGTGGGCTGCCATGTGCATTTTACTAAGGAGTGGCATCTGTCTGGCCACTATGCCATACAGACCAGATTGGTGGATTTCTGCAGAGATGGTTGTCCTTCTGGAAGGTTCTCCTCTCTAAACAGAGGAATGCTGTAGCTCTGACAGAGTGACCATCGGGTTCTTGGTCACCTCCCTGACTAGGGCCCTTCTCCCCCGATGGCTCAGTTTAGACGGCCAGCCAGCTCTAGGAAGAGTTCTGGTGGTTCCAAACTTCTTCCATTTATGGATTATGGAGGGCACTTTGCTCATTGGAACCTTCAAAGCAGCAGATATTTTTTTGTACCCTTCCCCAGATTTGTGCCTCGAGACAATCCTGTCTTGGAGGTCTACAGACAATTCCTTTGACTTCATGCTTGGTTTGTGCTCAGACATGCACTGTCAAGTGTGGGACCTTATATAGACAGGTGTGTGCCTTTCCAAAACATGCCCAATCAACTGAATTTACCACAGGTGATCAGGGGAAACAGGATGCATCTGAGCTCAATTTTGAGCTTCATGACAAAGGCTGTGAAAGTGTGAATACTTATGTACATGTGATTTCATAGTTTTTTATTTTTAATAAATTTGCTAAAATCTCAAAAAAACTTTTTTCACGTTTTCATTTTGGGGTATTGTGTGCAGAATTTTGAGGGGGAAAATGAATTTATTCCATTTTGGAATAAGACTGTAACATAACAAAATGTGTCAAAAGTGAAGTGCTGTGAATACTTTACGGATGCACTGTATGTCATACTTGCCTACTCTCCTGGAAAGGCCGAGAGGCTCCCGAAAATTGTGTGGCACTCCCGGCCCTCCGGGGAAGTGGACAAGTCTCCCGCATGCCGCTCAATCCCTGCCGCTCCACACCGCTTACTGCATCCCCCCAACTCACCTCGACATCCCATCACGCAGAAGGGGCGGGGAGATTATACAATTTGCTTCATTATAGCCCCGTCCCCGTTTTACAATGCCGGTAATGTGGGCATTGTACAGTGGGGGGCTGGGCCACCTCCACGCACCCATACCGCCACCTTTACTCCCCTCCTATGTGACCAGGCTGCTCCCTTCCGGAGTCAAGTAAAATGTATGTATGCTGTCTGCATGTATACTGTGTATATATGGCATGTATGTATGCTGTGTGCATGTATACTGCGTACGTATGGCATGTATGTATACTGTATTCATGTATACTGTGTATGTATGGCATGCATGTATGCTGTGTGCATGTATACTGTGTGTGCATGTATGTATACTGTGTGCATGTATACTGTGTATGTATGACATGTAGGTATACTGTGTGTATGTATACTGTGTATGTTAGTGATGTGCACCGGACATTTTTCGGGTTTTGTGTTTTGGTTTTGGATTCGGTTCCGCGGCCGTGTTTTGGATTCGGACGCGTTTTGGCAAAACCTCCCTGAAAATTTTTTGTCGGATTCGGGTGTGTTTTGGATTCGGGTGTTTTTTTACAAAAAACCCTCAAAAACAGCTCAAATCATAGAATTTGGGGGTCATTTTGATCCCATAGTATGATTAACCTCAATAACCATAATTTACACTCATTTTCAGTCTATTCTGAACACCTCACACCTCACAATATTATTTTTAGTCCTAAAATTTGCACCAAGGTCGCTGGATGGCTAAGCTAAGCGACACAAGTGGCCGACACAAACACCTGGCCCATCTAGGAGTGGCACTGCAGTGTCAGGCAGGATGGCACTTCAAAAAAATTGTCCCCAAACAGCACATGATGCAAAGAAAAATGAAAGAAAAAAGAGGTGCAAGATGGAATTGTCCTTGGGCCCTCCCACCCACCCTTATGTTGTATAAAGAGGACATGCACACTTTAACGAACCCATCATTTCAGCGACAGGGTCTGCCACACTACTGTGACTGAAATGACTGGTTGGTTTGGGCCCCCACCAAAAAAAGAAGCAATCAATCTCTCCTTGCACAAACTGGCTCTACGGAGGCAAGATGTCCACCTCATCATCATCCTCCGATTCCTCACCCCTTTCACTGTGTACATCCCCCTCCTCACAGATTATTAATTCGTCCCCACTGGAATCCACCATCTCAGGTCCCTGTGTACTTTCTGGAGGCAATTGCTGCTGGTGAATGTCTCCACGGAGGAATTGATTATAATTCATTTTGATGAACATCATCTTCTCCACATTTTCTGGAAGTAACCTCGTACGCCGATTGCTGACAAGGTGAGCGGCTGCACTAAACACTCTTTCGGAGTACGCACTGGAGGGAGGGCAACTTAGGTAGAATAAAGCCAGTTTGTGCAAGGGCCTCCAAATTGCCTCTTTTTCCTGCCAGTATACGTGCGGACTGTCTGACATGCCTACTTGGATGCGGTCACTCATATAATCCTCCACCATTCTTTCAATGGTGACAGAATCATATGCAGTGACAGTAGACGACATGTCAGTAATCGTTGGCAGGTCCTTCAGTCCGGATTAGATGTCAGCACTAGCTTCTGACTGCCCTGCATCACCGCCAGCGGGTGGGCTCGGAATTCTTAGCCTTTTTCTCGCACCCCCAGTTGCGGGAGAATGTGAAGGAGGAGATGTTGACGGGTCACGTTCCGCTTGACTTGACAATTTTCTCACCAGCAGGTCTTTGAACCTCTGCAGACTTGTGTCTGCTGGAAAGAGAGATACAACGTAGGTTTTAAATCTAGGATCGAGCACGGTGGCCAAAATGTAGTGCTCTGATTTCAACAGATTGACCACCCGTGAATCCTGGTTAAGCGAATCAAGGGCTCCATCCACAAGTCCCACATGCCTAGCGGAATCGCTCTGTTTTAGCTCCTCCTTCAATGTCTCCAGCTTCTTCTGCAAAAGCCTGATGAGGGGAATGACCTGACTCAGGCTGGCAGTGTCTGAACTGACTTCACGTGTGGCAAGTTCAAAGGGTTGCAGAACCTTGCACAACGTTGAAATCATTCTCCACTGCGCTTGAGTCAGGTGCATTCCCCCTCCTTTGCCTATATCGTGGGCAGATGTATAGGCTTGAATGGCCTTTTGCTGCTCCTCCATCCTCTGAAGCATATAGAGGGTTGAATTCCACCTCGTTACCACCTCTTGCTTCAGATGATGGCAGGGCAGGTTCAGGAATGTTTGGTGGTGCTCCAGTCTTCGGCACGCGGTGGCTGAATGCCGAAAGTGGCCCGCAATTCTTCGGGCCACCGACAGCATCTCTTGCACGCCCCTGTCATTTTTTAAATAATTCTGCACCACCAAATTCAATGTATGTGCAAAACATGGGACGTGCTGGAATTTGCCCAGATGTAATGCACGCACAATATTGGTGGCGTTGTCCGATGTCACAAATCCCCAGGAGAGTCCAATTGGGGTAAGCCATTCTGCG
The DNA here is from genome assembly GCF_028390025.1 of Pseudophryne corroboree. NCBI lineage: Eukaryota > Metazoa > Chordata > Amphibia > Anura > Myobatrachidae > Pseudophryne > Pseudophryne corroboree. Next base: position 619,691,124 of record NC_086448.1, on the reverse strand, counting down.
ATGATGTTCCTCAGTTTCCGTAAGAGGTTGTCAGCTGTGTGCCTCTTCTGGAAAGCGGTGATACAAAGTGTAGCCTGCCTAGGAACGAGTTGGCGTTTGCGAGATGCTGCTACTGGTGCCGCCGCTGCTGTTCTTGCTGCGGGAGGCAATACATCTACCCAGTGGGCTGTCACAGTCATATAGTCCTGAGTCTGCCCTGCTTCACTTGTCCACATGTCCGTGGTTAAGTGGACATTGGGTACAACTGCATTTTTTAGGACACTGGTGACTCTTTTTCTGAGGTCTGTGTACATTTTCGGTATCGCCTGCCTAGAGAAATGGAACCTAGATGGTATTTGGTACCGGGGACACGGTACCTCAATCAAGTCTCTAGTTGCCTCTGAATTAACGGTGGATACCGGAACCACGTTTCTCACCGCCCAGGCTGCCAAGGCCTGAGTTATCCACTTTGCAGCAGGATGACTGCTGTGATATTTCATCTCCCTCGCAAAGGACTGTTGGACAGTCAATTGCTTACTGGAAGTAGTACAAGTGGTCTTCCGACTTCCCCTCTGGGATGATGATCGACTCCCAGCAGCAACAACAGCAGCGCCAGCAGCAGTAGGCATTACACTCAAGAATGCATCAGAGGAATCCCAGGCAGGAGAGGACTCGTCAGACTTGCCAGTGACATGGCCTGCAGGACTATTGGCTTTCCTGTGTAAGGAGGAAATTGACACTGAGGGAGTTGGTGGTGTGGTTTGCAGGAGCTTGGTTACAAGAGGAAGGGATTTAGTTGTCAGTGGACTCCTTCCACTGTCACCCAAAGTTTTTGAACTTGTCACTGACTTCTGATGAATGCGGTCCAGGTGACGTATAAGGGAGGATGTTCCTAGGTGGTTAACATCCTTACCCCTACTTATTACAGCTTGACAAAGGCAACACACGGCTTGACACCTGTTGTCCGCATTTGTGTTGAAATAATTCCACACCGAAGAGCTGATTTTTTTTGTATTTTGACCAGGCATGTCAATGGCCATATTCGTCCCACGGACAACAGGTGTCTCCCCGGGTGCCTGACTTAAACAAACCACCTCACCATCAGAATCCTCCTTGTCAGTTTCCTCCCCAGCGCCAGCAACACCCATATCCTCATCCTGGTGTACTTCAACAGTGACATCTTCAATTTGACTATCAGGAACTGGACTGCGGGTGCTCCTTCCAGCACTTGCAGGGGGCGTGCAAATGGTGGAAGGCGCAAGCTCTTCCCGTCCAGTGTTGGGAAGGTCAGGCATCGCAACCGACACAATTGGACTCTCCTTGGGGATTTGTGATTTAGAAGAACGCACAGTTCTTTGCTGTGCTTTTGCCAGCTTAAGTCTTTTCATTTTTCTAGCGAGAGGATGAGTGCTTCCATACTCATGTGAATCTGAACCACTAGCCATGAACATAGGCCAGGGCCTCAGCCGTTCCTTGCCACTCCGTGTCGTAAATGGCATATTGGCAAGTTTACGCTTCTCATCAGACGCTTTCAATTTTGATTTTTGGGTCATTTTACTGAACTTTTGTTTTTTGGATTTTACATGCTCTCTACTATGACATTGGGCATCGGCCTTGGCAGACGACGTTGATGGCATTTCATCGTCTCGGCCATGACTAGTGGCAGCAGCTTCAGCACGAGGTGGAAGTGGGTCTTGATCTTTCCCTATTTTAACCTCCACATTTTTGTTCTCCATTTTTTAATGTGTGGAATTATATGCCAGTATCAATAGCAATGGCCTACTACTATATATACTGCGCACAACTGAAATGCACCACAGGTATGGATGGATAGTATACTTGACGACACAGAGGTAGGTACAGCAGTGGCCTTCTGTACCGTACTCCTATATATTATATACTGGTGGTCAGCAAAATTATGCACTGTACTCCTACTATATACTGTCTACAATGCAGCACAGATATGGAGTGTTTTTCGGGCAGACAACGTATACTGGTGGTCACTGGTCAGCAAAACTCTGCACTGTACTCCTCCTATATATATTATACTGGTGGTCCCCAGTCCCCACAATAAAGCAGCACACTGAGCACAGATATGGAGTGTTTTTCAGGCAGACAACGTATACTGGTGGTCACTGTCAGCAAAACTCTGCACTGTACTCCTGCTATATAAAACAGCTGCTCCCCAGTCCCCACAATTAAGCAGTGTGAGCACAGATATATGCAGCACACTGAGCACAGATAAGGAGCGTTTTTTTCAGGCAGAGAACGGATAAAACTGGTGGTCACTGATCAGCAAAACTCTGCACTGTACTCCTCCTATATTATACAGCTGCTCCCCAGGCCTCCCCACAATTAAGCAATAAAGCACAATCAAGTTTAACAATAAACGGACGTCCTCTCCCTAACATTTCCAATGCACGAGTGAAAATGGCGGCGACGCGCGGCTGCTTATATAGAATCCGAATCTCGCGAGAATCCGACAGCGGGATGATGACGTTCGGGCGCGCTCGGGTTAACCGAGCCATACGGGAGAATCCGAGTATGGCTCGGACCCGTGTAAAAAGGGTGAAGTTCGGGGGGGTTCGGTTTCCGAGGAACCGAACCCGCCCATCACTAGTATATGTATGACATGTAGAGATGAGCGGGTTCGGTTCCTCGAAATCCGAACCCCCCCGAACTTCAGCCTTTTTACACGGGTCCGAGGCAGACTCGGATCTTCCCGCCTTGCTCGGCTAACCCGAGCGCGCCCCGAACGTCATCATCCCGCTGTCGGATTCTCGCGAGGCTCGTATTCTATCGCGAGACTCGGATTCTATATAAGGAGCCGCGCGTCGCCGCCATTTTCACACGTGCATTGAGATTGATAGGGAGAGGACGTGGCTGGCGTCCTCTCCGTTAGTAGATAGAGACACTTGAGTTGATTACTTAGTAATTTTGGGGAGCATTAGGAGTACTCAGAGTGCAGAGTTTTGCTGATAGTTAGTTACTAGTGACTGACCACTTTATTATTTAATATAATCCGTTCTCTGCCTGAAAAAAAACGATACACAGTCACATACCATATCTGTGCTCAGCCTCAGTGTGCTGCATGATAATATCATCTATGTATATCTGACTGTGCTGAGTGCTCACTGCTCACACAGCTGAATTGTGGGGGAGACTGGGGTGCAGTTATAGCAGGAGTACAGTGCACACTTTTGCTGCCAGTGTGACTGACCAGTGACCACCAGTATATTGTCTGCCTGAAAAAGTTAACCACTCCTGTGGTGTTTTTTTTTTTTATTCTATAAACGCATTCTGCTGACAGTGTCCAGCAGGTCTGTCATTCATTATATTATATAAATATTTACCTGCAGTAGTGTTATATTTTTTTTTGTTCATCTCTATCATCTTTATCATCTCTATATTAGCAGACGCAGTACGGTAGTCCACGGCTGTGGCTACCTCTGTGTCGTCAGTGCTCGTCCATAATTGTATACCTACCTGTGGTGGGGTTTTTTTTTCTATCTTCTTCATACTAGTAGTTTAGGAGTCTGCTGACAGTGTCCAGCAGGACCGTCATTATATTATATATACCTGCAGTAGTGATATATATATATTTTTTATATCATTATCATCTCTATACTAGCAGACGCAGTACGGTAGTCCACGGCTGTAGCTACCTCTGTGTCGTCAGTGCTCGTCCATAATTGTATACCTACCTGTGGTGCGGTTTTTTTTTCTATCTTCTTCATACTAGTAGTTTAGGAGTCTGCTGACAGTGTCCAGCAGGTCCGTCATTATATTATATATACCTGCAGTAGTGATATATATATATTTTTTATATCATTATCATCTCTATACTAGCAGACGCAGTACGGTAGTCCACGGCTGTAGCTACCTCTGTGTCGTCAGTGCTCGTCCATAATTGTATACCTACCTGTGGTGCGGTTTTTTTTTCTATCTTCTTCATACTAGTAGTTTAGGAGTCTGCTGACAGTGTCCAGCAGGTCCGTCATTATATTATATATACCTGCAGTAGTGATATATATATTTTTTATATCATTATCATCTCTATACTAGCAGACGCAGTACGGTAGTCCACGGCTGTGGCTACCTCTGTGTCGTCAGTGCTCGTCCATAATTGTATACCTACCTGTGGTGGGGTTTTTTTTTCTATCTTCTTCATACTAGTAGTTTAGGAGTCTGCTGACAGTGTCCAGCAGGTCCGTCATTATATTATATATACCTGCAGTAGTGATATATATATTTTTTATATCATTATCATCTCTATACTAGCAGACGCAGTACGGTAGTCCACGGCTGTAGCTACCTCTGTGTCGTCAGTGCTCGTCCATAATTGTATACCTACCTGTGGTGGTTTTTTTTTTCTATCTTCTTCATACTAGTAGTTTAGGAGTCTGCTGACAGTGTCCAGCAGGTCCGTCATTATATTATATATACCTGCAGTAGTGATATATATATATATATATTTTATATCATTATCATCTCTATACTAGCAGACGCAGTACGGTAGTCCACGGCTGTGGCTACCTCTGTGTCGTCAGTGCTCGTCCATAATTGTATACCTACCTGTGGTGGGGTTTTTTTTTCTATCTTCTTCATACTAGTAGTTTAGGAGTCTGCTGACAGTGTCCAGCAGGTCCGTCATTATATTATATATACCTGCAGTAGTGATATATATATATTTTTTATATCATTATCATCTCTATACTAGCAGACGCAGTACGGTAGTCCACGGCTGTGGCTACCTCTGTGTCGTCAGTGCTCGTCCATAATTGTATACCTACCTGTGGTGGTTTTTTTTTTCTATCTTCTTCATACTAGTAGTTTAGGAGTCTGCTGACAGTGTCCAGCAGGTCCGTCATTATATTATATATAGCTGCAGTAGTGATATATATATTTTTTATATCATTATCATCTCTATACTAGCAGACGCAGTACGGTAGTCCACGGCTGTGGCTACCTCTGTGTCGTCAGTGCTCGTCCATAATTTTATACCTACCTGTGGTGGAATTTTTTTTTCTATCTTCTTCTTACTAGTAGTTTAGGAGTCTGCTGACAGTGTCCAGCAGGTCCGTCATTATATTATATATACCTGCAGTAGTGATATACATATATTTTTATATCATTATCATCTCTATACTAGCAGACGCAGTACGGTAGTCCACGGCTGTGGCTACCTCTGTGTCGTCAGTGCTCGTCCATAATTGTATACCTACCTGTGGTGGGTTTTTTTTTCTATCTTCTTCATACTAGTAGTTTAGGAGTCTGCTGACAGTGTCCAGCAGGTCCGTCATTATATTATATATACCTGCAGTAGTGATATATATATATATTTTTTATATCATTATCATCTCTATACTAGCAGACGCAGTACGGTAGTCCACGGCTGTGGCTACCTCTGTGTCGTCAGTGCTCGTCCATAATTGTATACCTACCTGTGGTGGGTTTTTTTTTTCTATCTTCTTCATACTAGTAGTTTAGGAGTCTGCTGACAGTGTCCAGCAGGTCCGTCATTATATTATATATACCTGCAGTAGTGATATATATATATATTTCTCTGACGTCCTAGTGGATGCTGGGGACTCCGTCAGGACCATGGGGATATAGCGGCTCCGCAGGAGACAGGGCACAATAATAAAAGCTTTAGGATCAGGTGGTGTGCACTGGCTCCTCCCCCTATGACCCCCCTCCAAGCCTCAGTTAGATTTTTGTGCCCGACGAGAAGGATGCAATCTAGGTGGCTCTCCTGAGCTGCTTAGAATAAAAGTTTAAGTTAGGTTTTTTATTTTCAGTGAGTCCTGCTGGCAACAGGCTCACTGCTACGAGGGACTTAGGGGAGAGAAGAAAACTCACCTGCGTGCAGGATGGATTTGCTTCTTAGGCTACTGGACACCATTAGCTCCAGAGGGAGTCGGAACACAGGTCTCACCCTGGGGTTCGTCCCGGAGCCGTGCCGCCGACCCCCCTTGCAGATGCCGAAGTTGAAGAGTCCAGAGGTCCAGAAACAGGCGGCAGAAGACTTTCAGTCTTCATAAGGTAGCGCACAGCACTGCAGCTGTGCGCCATTGTTGTCAGCACACTTCACCAACAGTCACCAACTGTCACTGAGGGTGCAGGGCGCTGGGGGGGGCGCCCTGGGCAGCAATGTATAATACCTTTTTATTGCTAAAATACATCACATATAGCCCTTGAGGCTATATGGATGTATTTAACCCCTGCCAGATCTCACAAACTCTGGGAGAAGAGCCCGCCGAAAAGGGGGCGGGGCCTATTCTCCTCAGCACACGGCGCCATTTTCCTGCTCAGCTCTGCTGTGAGGAAGGCTCCCAGGCTCTCCCCTGCACTGCACTACAGAAACAGGGTTAAAACAGAGAGGGGGGGCACTTATTTGGCGATATGATTACATATATAAAAATGCTATAAGGGAAAACACTTGTATAAGGGGTTGTCCCTGTATAATTATAGCGTTTTTGGTGTGTGCTGGCAAACTCTCCCTCTGTCTCCCCAAAGGGCTAGTGGGGTCCTGTCCTCTGTCAGAGCATTCCCTGTGTGTGTGCTGTGTGTCGGTACGTGTGTGTCGACATGTAGGAGGACGATGTTGGTGAGGAGGCGGAGCAAATTGCCTGTATTGGTGATGTCACTCTCTAGGGAGTCGACACTGGAATGGATGGCTTATTTAGGAATTACGTGATAATGTCAACACGCTGTAAGGTCGGTTGACGACATGAGACGGCCGGCAAACAAATTAGTACCTGTCCAGGCGTCTCAGACACCGTCAGGGGCTTGTAAAAACGCCCATTTACCTCAGTCGGTCGACACAGACACTGACTCCAGTGTCGACGGTGAAGAAACAAACGTATTTTCCTTTAGGGCCACACGTTTCATGTTAAGGGCAATGAAGGAGGTGTTACATATTTCTGATACTACAAGTACCACAAATAAGGGTATTATGTAGGGTGGGAATAATCTACTTGTAGTTTTTCCTAAATCAGATAAATTAAATGAAGTGTGTGATGATACGTGGGTTTCCTCCGATAGAAAATTATTGGCGGTATACCCTTTCCCGCCAGAAGTTAGGGCGAGTTGGGAAACACACCTTAGGGTGAATAAGGCGCTCACACGCTTATAAAAACAAGTGGCGTTACCGTCTCCAGATACGGCAGCCCTCAAGGAGCCAGCTGATAGGAAGCTGAAAAATATCCTAAAAGTATATACACATATACTGGTGTTATACTACGACCAGCAATCGCCTCAGCCTGGATGTGCAGCGCTGAGGGGGCTTGGTCGGATTTCCTGACTGAAAATATTGATACCCTTGACAGGGACAAGATTTTATTGACTATAGAGCATTTTAAGGATGCATTTCTATATATGCGAGATGCACAGAGGGATATTTGCATTCTGGCATCAAGAGTAAATGTGATGTCCATATCTGCCAGACGACAGTGGTCAGGTGATGCAGATTCCAGACGGCACATGGAAGTATTGCCGTATAAAGGGGCGGTCCATCGGACCTGGTGGCCATGGCAACAGCTGAAAAATCCACCTTTTGTTACCCCAAGTCACATCTCAGCAGAAAAGGACACAGTCTTTTCAGTCTCAGTCCTTTCGTCCCCATAAGGGCAGGCGGGCAAAAGGGCCAGTCATATCTGCCCAGGGGTAGAGGAAAGGGAAGAAGACTGCAGCAGGCAGCCCATTCCCAGGAACAGAAGCCCTCCACAGCTTCTGCCAAGTCCGCAGCATGACGCTGGGGCCGTACAAGCGGACTCAGGTGCGGTAGGGGGTCATCTCAAGAGTTTCAGCACGCAGTGGGCTCACTCACAAGTGGACTCCTGGATCCTACACGTAGTATCCCAGGTGTACATTGGAAATTCGAGACGTCTCCCCCTCACAAGTTCCTGAAGTCTGCTTTACCAACGTCTCCCTCCGACAGGGAGGCAGTATTGGGAACAATTCACAGGCTGTATTCCCAGCAGGTGATAATCAAAGTACCCCTTCTACAACAAGGGAAGGGGTATTATTCCACACTATATTGTGGTACTGAAGCCAGACGGCTAGGTGAGATCTGAAATATTTGAACACTTACATACAAGCGTTCAAATCAAGATGGAGTCACTCAGAGCAGTGATAGCGAACCAGGAAGAAGGGGACGATATGGTGTCACTGGATATCAGGGACGCTTACCTACATGTCCAAATTTGCCCTTCTCACCAAGGGTACCTCAGGTTCGTGGTACAGAACTGTCACTATCAGTTCAGACGCTGCCGTTTGGATTGTCCACGGCACCCCGGGTCTTTACCAAGGTAATGGCCGAAATGATGATTCTTCTTAAAAGAAATATGGACGCTTTCCTGATAAGGGCAAGGTCCAGAGAACAGTTGGAGGTCGGAGTAGCACTATCTTAAGTAGTTCTACGACAGCACGAGTGGATTCTAAATATTCCAAAATCGCAGTTTTTTCCGACGACACGTCTACTGTTCCTAGGGATGATTCTGGACACAGTCCAGAAAAGGATGTTTTCTCCCGGAGAAGAAAGCCAGGGAGTTATACGAGCTAGTCAGGAACCTCCTAAAACCAGGAAAAGTATCAGTGCATCATTGCACAAGGATCCTGTGAAAAATGGTGGTTTCTTTCAAAGAGATCCCATTCGGTAGATTTCACGCAAGAACCTTTACGTGGGATCTGCTGGAAAAATGGTCCGGATCGCATCTTCAGATGCATCAGCGGATAACCCTGTCTCCAAGGACAAGGGTGTTTCTTCTGCGGTGGCTGCAGAGTGCTCATCTATGAAAGGGCCGCAGATTCGGCATTCAGAACTGGGTCCTGGTGACCACGGATGCCAGCCTGAGTGGCTGGGGAGCAGTCACACAAGGAAAAAATTTCCAGAGAGTGTGATCGAGTCTGGAGACTTCTCTCCACATAAATATACTGGAGCTAAGGGCAATTTACAATGCTCTAAGCTTAGCAAGACCTCTGCTTCAAGGTCAGCCGGTATTGATCCAGTGGGACAACATCACGGCAGTCGCCCACGTAAACAGACAGGGCGGCACAAGAAGCAGGAGGGAAATGGCAGAAACTGCAAGGATTCTTCGCTGGGCGAAAAATCATGTGATAACACTCTCAGCAGTGTTCATTCCGGGAGTGGAAAACTGGGAAGCAGACTTCCTCAGCAGGCATGAACTCCACCCGGGAGAGTGGGGACTTCATCGGGAAGTCTTCCACATGATTGTAAACCGTTGTGGAAAACCAAAGGTGGACATGATGGCGTCCCGCCTGAACAAAAAACTAGATATTGCGCCAGGTCAAGGGACCCTCAGGCAATAGCGGTGGACGCTCTGGTAACACTGTGGATGTACCAGTCAGAGTATGTGTTCCCTCCTATGCCTCTCATACAAAAAGTACTGAGAATCATAAGAGGGAGATGAGTAAGAATGATACTCGTGGTTCCGGATTGGCCAAGAAGGACTTGGTACCCGAAACTTCAAGAGATGTTCACGGAAGACCCGTGGCCTCTACCTTTAAGAAAGGACCTGCTCCAGCAGGGGCCTTGTCTGTTCCAAGACTTACCGCGGCCGCGTTTGACGGCATGGCGGTTAAACGCCGGATCCTGAAAGGGCATTCCAGATGAAGTCATCCCTACCCTGGTCGAAGACAGGAAGGATGTAACCGCAAAACATTTTCACCGCATTTGGCGAAGATATGTTGCGTGGTGTGAGGCCAAGAAGGCCCCTACAGAGGAATTCCAACTGGGTCGTTTCCTACATTTCCTGAAAACAGGACTGTCTATGGGCCTAAAATTAGGGTCCATTAAGGTTCAAATTTCGGCCCTGTCGAATTTCTTCCAGAAAGAACTGGCTTTAGTGCCTGACGTTCAGATGTTTGTAAAAGGGGTACTGCATATACAGCCTCCTTTTGTGCCCCAGTGGCACCTTGGGATCTCAATGTTGTTTTGAGTTTCCTAAAGTCACATTGGTTTGAACCACTCACCACTGTGGACTTAAAATATCTCACATGGAAGGTGACGATGCTATTAGCCCTGGCTTCAGCCAGGCGTGTGTCAGAATTGGCGGCTTTATCATATATAAAGCCCTTACTTAATTTTTCATTCTGACAGGGCAGAATTGAGGACTCATCCTCAATTTCTCCTTAAGGTGTTTTCTGTTTTTCACATGAACCAACCTATTGTGGTACCTGCGGGTACTAGGGACTTGGAGGACTCCAAGTTACTTGACGTTGTCAGGGCCCTGAAAAATATGTTTCCAGGAAGGCTGGAGTCAGAAAATCTGACTCGCTGTTTAGCCTGTATGCACCCAACAAGATGGGTGCTCCTGCTTCTAAGCAGACGATTGCTCGCTGGATTTGTAATACAATTCAGTTTACACATTCTGTGGCAGGCCTGCCACAGCCAAAATCGGTAAAAGCCCATTCCAAAAGGAAGGGGGCTCATCTTGGGCGACTGCCCGAGGGGTCTCGGCTTTACAACTTTGCCGAGCAGTTACTTGGTCAGGGGCAAAACACGTTTGCTAAATTCTACAAATTTGATACCCTGGCTGAGGAGGACATGGAGTTCTCTCATTCGGTGCTGCAGGGTCATCCGCACTCTCCCGCCCGTTTGGGAGCTTTGGTATAATCCCCATGGTCCTGACGGAGTCCCCAGCATCCACTAGGACGTCAGAGAAAATAAGATTTTACTTACCGATAAATCTATTTCTCGTAGTCCGTAGTGGATGCTGGGCGCCCATCCCAAGTGCGGATTGTCTGCAATACTTGTACATAATTATTGTTACAAAAATCGGGTTATTCTTGTTGTGAGCCATCTTTTCAGAGGCTCCTTCGTTGTTATCATACTGTTAACTGGGTTCAGATCACAGGTTGTACGGTGTGATTGGTGTGGTTGGTATGAGTCTTACCCGGGATTCAATATCCTTCCTTATTATGCACGCTCGTCCGGGCACAGTATCCTAACTGAGGCTTGGAGGGGGGTCATAGGGGGAGGAGCCAGTGCACACCACCTGATCCTAAAGCTTTTATTATTGTGCCCTGTCTCCTGCGGAGCCGCTATATCCCCATGGTCCTGACGGAGTCCCCAGCATCCACTACGGACTACGAGAAATAGATTTATCGGTAAGTAAAATCTTATTTTTTATATCATTATCATCTCTATACTAGCAGACGCAGTACGGTAGTCCACGGCTGTGGCTACCTCTGTGTCGTCAGTGCTCGTCCATAATTGTATACCTACCTGTGGTGGGGTTTTTTTTTCTATCTTCTTCATACTAGTAGTTTAGGAGTCTGCTGACAGTGTCCAGCAGGTCCGTCATTATATTATATATACCTGCAGTAGTGATATATTTATATTTTTTATATCATTATCATCTCTATACTAGCAGACGCAGTACGGTAGTCCACGGCTGTGGCTACCTCTGTGTCGTCAGTGCTCGTCCATAATTGTATACCTACCTGTGGTGGGTTTTTTTTTTCTATCTTCTTCATACTAGTAGTTTAGGAGTCTGCTGACAGTGTCCAGCAGGTCCGTCATTATATTATATATACCTGCAGTAGTGATATATATATATTTTTTATATCATTATCATCTCTATACTAGCAGACGCAGTACGGTAGTCCACGGCTGTGGCTACCTCTGTGTCGTCAGTGCTCGTCCATAATTGTATACCTACCTGTGGTGGGGTTTTTTTTTCTATCTTCTTCATACTAGTAGTTTAGGAGTCTGCTGACAGTGTCCAGCAGGTCCGTCATTATATTATATATACCTGCAGTAGTGATATATATATATATTTTATATCATTATCATCTCTATACTAGCAGACGCAGTACGGTAGTCCACGGCTGTGGCTACCTCTGTGTCGTCAGTGCTCGTCCATAATTGTATACCTACCTGTGGTGGGTTTTTTTTTTCTATCTTCTTCATACTAGTAGTTTAGGAGTCTGCTGACAGTGTCCAGCAGGTCCGTCATTATATTATATATACCTGCAGTAGTGATATAAATATATTTTTTATATCATTATCATCTCTATACTAGCAGACGCAGTACGGTAGTCCACGGCTGTGGCTACCTCTGTGTCGTCAGTGCTCGTCCATAATTGTATACCTACCTGTGGTGGGGTTTTTTTTTCTATCTTCTTCATACTAGTAGTTTAGGAGTCTGCTGACAGTGTCCAGCAGGTCCGTCATTATATTATATATACCTGCAGTAGTGATATATATATATTTTTTATATCATTATCATCTCTATACTAGCAGACGCAGTACGGTAGTCCACGGCTGTGGCTACCTCTGTGTCGTCAGTGCTCGTCCATAATTTTATACCTACCTGTGGTGGAATTTTTTTTTCTATCTTCTTCATTCTAGTAGTTTAGGAGTCTGCTGACAGTGTCCAGCAGGTCCGTCATTATATTATATATACCTGCAGTAGTGATATATATATATTTTTATATCATTATCATCTCTATACTAGCAGACGCAGTACGGTAGTCCACGGCTGTGGCTACCTCTGTGTCGTCAGTGCTCGTCCATAATTGTATACCTACCTGTGGTGGGGTTTTTTTTTCTATCTTCTTCATACTAGTAGTTTAGGAGTCTGCTGACAGTGTCCAGCAGGTCCGTCATTATATTATATATACCTGCAGTAGTGATATATATATATTTTTTATATCATTATCATCTCTATACTAGCAGACGCAGTATGGTAGTCCACGGCTGTGGCTACCTCTGTGTCGTCAGTGCTCGTCCATAATTGTATACCTACCTGTGGTGGGTTTTTTTTTTCTATCTTCTTCATACTAGTAGTTTAGGAGTCTGCTGACAGTGTCCAGCAGGTCCGTCATTATATTATATATACCTGCAGTAGTGATATATATATATATTTTTTATATCATTATCATCTCTATACTAGCAGACGCAGTACGGTAGTCCACGGCTGTGGCTACCTCTGTGTCGTCAGTGCTCGTCCATAATTGTATACCTACCTGTGGTGGTTTTTTTTTTCTATCTTCTTCATACTAGTAGTTTAGGAGTCTGCTGACAGTGTCCAGCAGGTCCGTCATTATATTATATATACCTGCAGTAGTGATATATATATATTTTTTATATCATTATCATCTCTATACTAGCAGACGCAGTACGGTAGTCCATGGCTGTGGCTACCTCTGTGTCGTCAGTGCTCGTCCATAATTGTATACCTACCTGTGGTGGGGGTTTTTTTTCTATCTTCTTCATACTAGTAGTTTAGGAGTCTGCTGACAGTGTCCAGCAGGTCCGTCATTATATTATATATACCTGCAGTAGTGATATATATATTTTTTATATCATTATCATCTCTATACTAGCAGATGCAGTACGGTAGTCCACGGCTGTAGCTACCTCTGTGTCGTCAGTGCTCGTCCATAATTGTATACCTACCTGTGGTGGGTTTTTTTTTCTATATTCTTCATACTAGTAGTTTAGGAGTCTGCTGACAGTGTCCAGCAGGTCCGTCATTATATTATATATACCTGCAGTAGTGATATATATATATTTTTATATCATTATCATCTCTATACTAGCAGACGCAGTACGGTAGTCCACGGCTGTGGCTACCTCTGTGTCGTCAGTGCTCGTCCATAATTGTATACCTACCTGTGGTGGTTTTTTTTTTCTATCTTCTTCATACTAGTAGTTTAGGAGTCTGCTGACAGTGTCCAGCAGGTCCGTCATTATATTATATATACCTGCAGTAGTGATATATATATTTTATATCATTATCATCTCTATACTAGCAGACGCAGTACGGTAGTACACGGCTGTGGCTACCTCTGTGTCGTCAGTGCTCGTCCATAATTGAATACCTACCTGTGGTGGGGTTTTTTTTTTCTATCTTCTTCATACTAGTAGTTTAGGAGTCTGCTGACAGTGTCCAGCAGGTCCGTCATTATATTATATATACCTGCTGTAGTGATATATATATATTTTTTATATCATTATCATCTCTATACTAGCAGACGCAGTACGGTAGTCCACGGCTGTGGCTACCTCTGTGTCGTCAGTGCTCGTCCATAATTGTATACCTACCTGTGGTGGGGTTTTTTTTTCTATCTTCTTCATACTAGTAGTTTAGGAGTCTGCTGACAGTGTCCAGCAGGTCCGTCATTATATTATATATACCTGCTGTAGTGATATATATATATTTTTTATATCATTCTCATCTCTATACTAGCAGACGCAGTACGGTAGTCCACGGCTGTAGCTACCTCTGTGTCGTCAGTGCTCGTCCATAATTGTATACCTACCTGTGGTGGGTTTTTTTTTCTATCTTCTTCATACTAGTAGTTTAGGAGTCTGCTGACAGTGTCCAGCAGGTCCGTCATTATATTATATATACCTGCAGTAGTGATATATATATATTTTTTATATCATTATCATCTCTATACTAGCAGACGCAGTACGGTAGTCCACGGCTGTGGCTACCTCTGTGTCGTCAGTGCTCGTCCATAATTGTATACCTACCTGTGGTGGGGTTTTTTTTTTCTATCTTCTTCATACTAGTAGTTTAGGAGTCTGCTGACAGTGTCCAGCAGGTCCGTCATTATATTATATATACCTGCAGTAGTGATATATATATATTTTTTATATCATTATCATCTCTATACTAGCAGACGCAGTACGGTAGTCCACGGCTGTGGCTACCTCTGTGTCGTCAGTGCTCGTCCATAATTGTATACCTACCTGTGGTGGGTTTTTTTTTTCTATCTTCTTCATACTAGTAGTTTAGGAGTCTGCTGACAGTGTCCAGCAGGTCCGTCATTATATTATATATACCTGCAGTAGTGATATATATATATTTTTTATATCATTATCATCTCTATACTAGCAGACGCAGTACGGTAGTCCACGGCTGTGGCTACCTCTGTGTCGTCAGTGCTCGTCCATAATTTTATACCTACCTGTGGTGGGGTTTTTTTTTCTATCTTCTTCATTCTAGTAGTTTAGGAGTCTGCTGACAGTGTCCAGCAGGTCCGTCATTATATTATATATACCTGCAGTAGTGATATATATATATTTTTTATATCATTATCATCTCTATACTAGCAGACGCAGTACGGTAGTCCACGGCTGTGGCTACCTCTGTGTCGTCAGTGCTCGTCCATAATTGTATACCTACCTGTGGTGGTTTTTTTTTTTCTATCTTCTTCATACTAGTAGTTTAGGAGTCTGCTGACAGTGTCCAGCAGGTCCGTCATTATATTATATATACCTGCAGTAGTGATATATATATATTTTTTATATCATTATCATCTCTATACTAGCAGACGCAGTACGGTAGTCCACGGCTGTGGCTACCTCTGTGTCGTCAGTGCTCGTCCATAATTTTATACCTACCTGTGGTGGAATTTTTTTTCTATCTTCTTCATTCTAGTAGTTTAGGAGTCTGCTGACAGTGTCCAGCAGGTCCGTCATTATATTATATATACCTGCAGTAGTGATATATATATATTTTTATATCATTATCATCTCTATACTAGCAGACGCAGTACGGTAGTCCACGGCTGTGGCTACCTCTGTGTCGTCAGTGCTCGTCCATAATTGTATACCTACCTGTGGTGGGTTTTTTTTTCTATCTTCTTCATACTAGTAGTTTAGGAGTCTGCTGACAGTGTCCAGCAGGTCCGTCATTATATTATATATACCTGCAGTAGTGATATATATATATTTTTTATATCATTATCATCTCTATACTAGCAGACGCAGTACGGTAGTCCATGGCTGTGGCTACCTCTGTGTCGTCAGTGCTCGTCCATAATTGTATACCTACCTGTGGTAGGTTTTTTTTTTCTATCTTCTTCATACTAGTAGTTTAGGAGTCTGCTGACAGTGTCCAGCAGGTCCGTCATTATATTATATATACCTGCAGTAGTGATATATATATTTTTTATATCATTATCATCTCTATACAAGCAGATGCAGTACGGTAGTCCACGGCTGTAGCTACCTCTGTGTCGTCAGTGCTCGTCCATAATTGTATACCTACCTGTGGTGGTTTTTTTTTTCTATCTTCTTCATACTAGTAGTTTAGGAGTCTGCTGACAGTGTCCAGCAGGTCCGTCATTATATTATATATACCTGCAGTAGTGATATATATATATTTTTTATATCATTATCATCTCTATACTAGCAGACGCAGTACGGTAGTCCACGGCTGTGGCTACCTCTGTGTCGTCAGTGCTCGTCCATAATTGTATACCTACCTGTGGTGGGTTTTTTTTTCTATCTTCTTCATACTAGTAGTTTAGGAGTCTGCTGACAGTGTCCAGCAGGTCCGTTATTATATTATATATACCTGCAGTAGTGATATATATATATTTTTTATATCATTATCATCTCTATACTAGCAGACGCAGTACGGTAGTCCACGGCTGTGGCTACCTCTGTGTCGTCAGTGCTCGTCCATAATTGTATACCTACCTGTGGTGGGTTTTTTTTTTCTATCTTCTTCATACTAGTAGTTTAGGAGTCTGCTGACAGTGTCCAGCAGGTCCGTCATTATATTATATATACCTGCTGTAGTGATATATATATATTTTTTATATCATTATCATCTCTATACTAGCAGACGCAGTACGGTAGTCCACGGCTGTGGCTACCTCTGTGTCGTCAGTGCTCGTCCATAATTGTATACCTACCTGTGGTGGGGTTTTTTTTTCTATCTTCTTCATACTAGTAGTTTAGGAGTCTGCTGACAGTGTCCAGCAGGTCCGTCATTATATTATATATACCTGCTGTAGTGATATATATATATATTTTTTATATCATTATCATCTCTATACTAGCAGACGCAGTATGGTAGTCCACGGCTGTGGCTACCTCTGTGTCGTCAGTGCTCGTCCATAATTGTATACCTACCTGTGGTGGGTTTTTTTTTTCTATCTTCTTCATACTAGTAGTTTAGGAGTCTGCTGACAGTGTCCAGCAGGTCCGTCATTATATTATATATACCTGCAGTAGTGATATATATATATTTTTTATATCATTATCATCTCTATACTAGCAGACGCAGTACGGTAGTCCACGGCTGTGGCTACCTCTGTGTCGTCAGTGCTCGTCCATAATTGTATACCTACCTGTGGTGGGTTTTTTTTTCTATCTTCTTCATACTAGTAGTTTAGGAGTCTGCTGACAGTGTCCAGTAGGTCCGTCATTATATTATATATACCTGCAGTAGTGATATATATATTTTTTATATCATTATCATCTCTATACTAGCAGACGCAGTACGGTAGTCCACGGCTGTGGCTACCTCTGTGTCGTCAGTGCTCGTCCATAATTGTATACCTACCTGTGGTGGGTTTTTTTTTCTATCTTCTTCATACTAGTAGTTTAGGAGTCTGCTGACAGTGTCCAGCAGGTCCGTCATTATATTATATATACCTGCAGTAGTGATATATATATATATATATATATTTTATATCATTATCATCTCTATACTAGCAGACGCAGTACGGTAGTCCACGGCTGTGGCTACCTCTGTGTCGTCAGTGCTCGTCCATAATTGTATACCTACCTGTGGTGGGGTTTTTTTTTCTATCTTCTTCATACTAGTAGTTTAGGAGTCTGCTGACAGTGTCCAGCAGGTCCGTCATTATATTATATATACCTGCAGTAGTGATATATATATTTTTTATATCATTATCATCTCTATACTAGCAGACGCAGTACGGTAGTCCACGGCTGTAGCTACCTCTGTGTCGTCAGTGCTCGTCCATAATTGTATACCTACCTGTGGTGGTTTTTTTTTTCTATCTTCTTCATACTAGTAGTTTAGGAGTCTGCTGACAGTGTCCAGCAGGTCCGTCATTATATTATATATACCTGCAGTAGTGATATATATATATATATATTTTATATCATTATCATCTCTATACTAGCAGACGCAGTACGGTAGTCCACGGCTGTGGCTACCTCTGTGTCGTCAGTGCTCGTCCATAATTGTATACCTACCTGTGGTGGGGTTTTTTTTTCTATCTTCTTCATACTAGTAGTTTAGGAGTCTGCTGACAGTGTCCAGCAGGTCCGTCATTATATTATATATACCTGCAGTAGTGATATATATATATTTTTTATATCATTATCATCTCTATACTAGCAGACGCAGTACGGTAGTCCACGGCTGTGGCTACCTCTGTGTCGTCAGTGCTCGTCCATAATTGTATACCTACCTGTGGTGGGTTTTTTTTTCTATCTTCTTCATACTAGTAGTTTAGGAGTCTGCTGACAGTGTCCAGCAGGTCCGTCATTATATTATATATAGCTGCAGTAGTGATATATATATTTTTTATATCATTATCATCTCTATACTAGCAGACGCAGTACGGTAGTCCACGGCTGTGGCTACCTCTGTGTCGTCAGTGCTCGTCCATAATTTTATACCTACCTGTGGTGGAATTTTTTTTTCTATCTTCTTCTTACTAGTAGTTTAGGAGTCTGCTGACAGTGTCCAGCAGGTCCGTCATTATATTATATATACCTGCAGTAGTGATATACATATATTTTTATATCATTATCATCTCTATACTAGCAGACGCAGTACGGTAGTCCACGGCTGTGGCTACCTCTGTGTCGTCAGTGCTCGTCCATAATTGTATACCTACCTGTGGTGGTTTTTTTTTTTCTATCTTCTTCATACTAGTAGTTTAGGAGTCTGCTGACAGTGTCCAGCAGGTCCGTCATTATATTATATATACCTGCAGTAGTGATATATATATATATTTTTTATATCATTATCATCTCTATACTAGCAGACGCAGTACGGTAGTCCACGGCTGTGGCTACCTCTGTGTCGTCAGTGCTCGTCCATAATTGTATACCTACCTGTGGTGGGTTTTTTTTTTCTATCTTCTTCATACTAGTAGTTTAGGAGTCTGCTGACAGTGTCCAGCAGGTCCGTCATTATATTATATATACCTGCAGTAGTGATATATATATATATTTCTCTGACGTCCTAGTGGATGCTGGGGACTCCGTCAGGACCATGGGGATATAGCGGCTCCGCAGGAGACAGGGCACAATAATAAAAGCTTTAGGATCAGGTGGTGTGCACTGGCTCCTCCCCCTATGACCCCCCTCCAAGCCTCAGTTAGATTTTTGTGCCCGACGAGAAGGATGCAATCTAGGTGGCTCTCCTGAGCTGCTTAGAATAAAAGTTTAAGTTAGGTTTTTTATTTTCAGTGAGTCCTGCTGGCAACAGGCTCACTGCTACGAGGGACTTAGGGGAGAGAAGAAAACTCACCTGCGTGCAGGATGGATTTGCTTCTTAGGCTACTGGACACCATTAGCTCCAGAGGGAGTCGGAACACAGGTCTCACCCTGGGGTTCGTCCCGGAGCCGTGCCGCCGACCCCCCTTGCAGATGCCGAAGTTGAAGAGTCCTGAGGTCCAGAAACAGGCGGCAGAAGACTTTCAGTCTTCATAAGGTAGCGCACAGCACTGCAGCTGTGCGCCATTGTTGTCAGCACACTTCACCAACAGTCACCAACTGTCACTGAGGGTGCAGGGCGCTGGGGGGGGCGCCCTGGGCAGCAATGTATAATACCTTTTTATTGCTAAAATACATCACATATAGCCCTTGAGGCTATATGGATGTATTTAACCCCTGCCAGATCTCACAAACTCTGGGAGAAGAGCCCGCCGAAAAGGGGGCGGGGCCTATTCTCCTCAGCACACGGCGCCATTTTCCTGCTCAGCTCTGCTGTGAGGAAGGCTCCCAGGCTCTCCCCTGCACTGCACTACAGAAACAGGGTTAAAACAGAGAGGGGGGGCACTTATTTGGCGATATGATTACATATATAAAAATGCTATAAGGGAAAACACTTGTATAAGGGGTTGTCCCTGTATAATTATAGCGTTTTTGGTGTGTGCTGGCAAACTCTCCCTCTGTCTCCCCAAAGGGCTAGTGGGGTCCTGTCCTCTGTCAGAGCATTCCCTGTGTGTGTGCTGTGTGTCGGTACGTGTGTGTCGACATGTAGGAGGACGATGTTGGTGAGGAGGCGGAGCAAATTGCCTGTATTGGTGATGTCACTCTCTAGGGAGTCGACACTGGAATGGATGGCTTATTTAGGAATTACGTGATAATGTCAACACGCTGTAAGGTCGGTTGACGACATGAGACGGCCGGCAAACAAATTAGTACCTGTCCAGGCGTCTCAGACACCGTCAGGGGCTTGTAAAAACGCCCATTTACCTCAGTCGGTCGACACAGACACTGACTCCAGTGTCGACGGTGAAGAAACAAACGTATTTTCCTTTAGGGCCACACGTTTCATGTTAAGGGCAATGAAGGAGGTGTTACATATTTCTGATACTACAAGTACCACAAATAAGGGTATTATGTAGGGTGGGAATAATCTACTTGTAGTTTTTCCTAAATCAGATAAATTAAATGAAGTGTGTGATGATACGTGGGTTTCCTCCGATAGAAAATTATTGGCGGTATACCCTTTCCCGCCAGAAGTTAGGGCGAGTTGGGAAACACACCTTAGGGTGAATAAGGCGCTCACACGCTTATAAAAACAAGTGGCGTTACCGTCTCCAGATACGGCAGCCCTCAAGGAGCCAGCTGATAGGAAGCTGAAAAATATCCTAAAAGTATATACACATATACTGGTGTTATACTACGACCAGCAATCGCCTCAGCCTGGATGTGCAGCGCTGAGGGGGCTTGGTCGGATTTCCTGACTGAAAATATTGATACCCTTGACAGGGACAAGATTTTATTGACTATAGAGCATTTTAAGGATGCATTTCTATATATGCGAGATGCACAGAGGGATATTTGCATTCTGGCATCAAGAGTAAATGTGATGTCCATATCTGCCAGACGACAGTGGTCAGGTGATGCAGATTCCAGACGGCACATGGAAGTATTGCCGTATAAAGGGGCGGTCCATCGGACCTGGTGGCCATGGCAACAGCTGAAAAATCCACCTTTTGTTACCCCAAGTCACATCTCAGCAGAAAAGGACACAGTCTTTTCAGTCTCAGTCCTTTCGTCCCCATAAGGGCAGGCGGGCAAAAGGGCCAGTCATATCTGCCCAGGGGTAGAGGAAAGGGAAGAAGACTGCAGCAGGCAGCCCATTCCCAGGAACAGAAGCCCTCCACAGCTTCTGCCAAGTCCGCAGCATGACGCTGGGGCCGTACAAGCGGACTCAGGTGCGGTAGGGGGTCATCTCAAGAGTTTCAGCACGCAGTGGGCTCACTCACAAGTGGACTCCTGGATCCTACACGTAGTATCCCAGGTGTACATTGGAAATTCGAGACGTCTCCCCCTCACAAGTTCCTGAAGTCTGCTTTACCAACGTCTCCCTCCGACAGGGAGGCAGTATTGGGAACAATTCACAGGCTGTATTCCCAGCAGGTGATAATCAAAGTACCCCTTCTACAACAAGGGAAGGGGTATTATTCCACACTATATTGTGGTACTGAAGCCAGACGGCTAGGTGAGATCTGAAATATTTGAACACTTACATACAAGCGTTCAAATCAAGATGGAGTCACTCAGAGCAGTGATAGCGAACCAGGAAGAAGGGGACGATATGGTGTCACTGGATATCAGGGACGCTTACCTACATGTCCAAATTTGCCCTTCTCACCAAGGGTACCTCAGGTTCGTGGTACAGAACTGTCACTATCAGTTCAGACGCTGCCGTTTGGATTGTCCACGGCACCCCGGGTCTTTACCAAGGTAATGGCCGAAATGATGATTCTTCTTAAAAGAAATATGGACGCTTTCCTGATAAGGGCAAGGTCCAGAGAACAGTTGGAGGTCGGAGTAGCACTATCTTAAGTAGTTCTACGACAGCACGAGTGGATTCTAAATATTCCAAAATCGCAGTTTTTTCCGACGACACGTCTACTGTTCCTAGGGATGATTCTGGACACAGTCCAGAAAAGGATGTTTTCTCCCGGAGAAGAAAGCCAGGGAGTTATACGAGCTAGTCAGGAACCTCCTAAAACCAGGAAAAGTATCAGTGCATCATTGCACAAGGATCCTGTGAAAAATGGTGGTTTCTTTCAAAGAGATCCCATTCGGTAGATTTCACGCAAGAACCTTTACGTGGGATCTGCTGGAAAAATGGTCCGGATCGCATCTTCAGATGCATCAGCGGATAACCCTGTCTCCAAGGACAAGGGTGTTTCTTCTGCGGTGGCTGCAGAGTGCTCATCTATGAAAGGGCCGCAGATTCGGCATTCAGAACTGGGTCCTGGTGACCACGGATGCCAGCCTGAGTGGCTGGGGAGCAGTCACACAAGGAAAAAATTTCCAGAGAGTGTGATCGAGTCTGGAGACTTCTCTCCACATAAATATACTGGAGCTAAGGGCAATTTACAATGCTCTAAGCTTAGCAAGACCTCTGCTTCAAGGTCAGCCGGTATTGATCCAGTGGGACAACATCACGGCAGTCGCCCACGTAAACAGACAGGGCGGCACAAGAAGCAGGAGGGAAATGGCAGAAACTGCAAGGATTCTTCGCTGGGCGAAAAATCATGTGATAACACTCTCAGCAGTGTTCATTCCGGGAGTGGAAAACTGGGAAGCAGACTTCCTCAGCAGGCATGAACTCCACCCGGGAGAGTGGGGACTTCATCGGGAAGTCTTCCACATGATTGTAAACCGTTGTGGAAAACCAAAGGTGGACATGATGGCGTCCCGCCTGAACAAAAAACTAGATATTGCGCCAGGTCAAGGGACCCTCAGGCAATAGCGGTGGACGCTCTGGTAACACTGTGGATGTACCAGTCAGAGTATGTGTTCCCTCCTATGCCTCTCATACAAAAAGTACTGAGAATCATAAGAGGGAGATGAGTAAGAATGATACTCGTGGTTCCGGATTGGCCAAGAAGGACTTGGTACCCGAAACTTCAAGAGATGTTCACGGAAGACCCGTGGCCTCTACCTTTAAGAAAGGACCTGCTCCAGCAGGGGCCTTGTCTGTTCCAAGACTTACCGCGGCCGCGTTTGACGGCATGGCGGTTGAACGCCGGATCCTGAAAGGGCATTCCAGATGAAGTCATCCCTACCCTGGTCGAAGACAGGAAGGATGTAACCGCAAAACATTTTCACCGCATTTGGCGAAGATATGTTGCGTGGTGTGAGGCCAAGAAGGCCCCTACAGAGGAATTCCAACTGGGTCGTTTCCTACATTTCCTGAAAACAGGACTGTCTATGGGCCTAAAATTAGGGTCCATTAAGGTTCAAATTTCGGCCCTGTCGAATTTCTTCCAGAAAGAACTGGCTTTAGTGCCTGACGTTCAGATGTTTGTAAAAGGGGTACTGCATATACAGCCTCCTTTTGTGCCCCAGTGGCACCTTGGGATCTCAATGTTGTTTTGAGTTTCCTAAAGTCACATTGGTTTGAACCACTCACCACTGTGGACTTAAAATATCTCACATGGAAGGTGACGATGCTATTAGCCCTGGCTTCAGCCAGGCGTGTGTCAGAATTGGCGGCTTTATCATATATAAAGCCCTTACTTAATTTTTCATTCTGACAGGGCAGAATTGAGGACTCATCCTCAATTTCTCCTTAAGGTGTTTTCTGTTTTTCACATGAACCAACCTATTGTGGTACCTGCGGGTACTAGGGACTTGGAGGACTCCAAGTTACTTGACGTTGTCAGGGCCCTGAAAAATATGTTTCCAGGAAGGCTGGAGTCAGAAAATCTGACTCGCTGTTTAGCCTGTATGCACCCAACAAGATGGGTGCTCCTGCTTCTAAGCAGACGATTGCTCGCTGGATTTGTAATACAATTCAGTTTACACATTCTGTGGCAGGCCTGCCACAGCCAAAATCGGTAAAAGCCCATTCCAAAAGGAAGGGGGCTCATCTTGGGCGACTGCCCGAGGGGTCTCGGCTTTACAACTTTGCCGAGCAGTTACTTGGTCAGGGGCAAAACACGTTTGCTAAATTCTACAAATTTGATACCCTGGCTGAGGAGGACATGGAGTTCTCTCATTCGGTGCTGCAGGGTCATCCGCACTCTCCCGCCCGTTTGGGAGCTTTGGTATAATCCCCATGGTCCTGACGGAGTCCCCAGCATCCACTAGGACGTCAGAGAAAATAAGATTTTACTTACCGATAAATCTATTTCTCGTAGTCCGTAGTGGATGCTGGGCGCCCATCCCAAGTGCGGATTGTCTGCAATACTTGTACATAATTATTGTTACAAAAATCGGGTTATTCTTGTTGTGAGCCATCTTTTCAGAGGCTCCTTCGTTGTTATCATACTGTTAACTGGGTTCAGATCACAGGTTGTACGGTGTGATTGGTGTGGTTGGTATGAGTCTTACCCGGGATTCAATATCCTTCCTTATTATGCACGCTCGTCCGGGCACAGTATCCTAACTGAGGCTTGGAGGGGGGTCATAGGGGGAGGAGCCAGTGCACACCACCTGATCCTAAAGCTTTTATTATTGTGCCCTGTCTCCTGCGGAGCCGCTATATCCCCATGGTCCTGACGGAGTCCCCAGCATCCACTACGGACTACGAGAAATAGATTTATCGGTAAGTAAAATCTTATTTTTTATATCATTATCATCTCTATACTAGCAGACGCAGTACGGTAGTCCACGGCTGTGGCTACCTCTGTGTCGTCAGTGCTCGTCCATAATTGTATACCTACCTGTGGTGGGGTTTTTTTTTCTATCTTCTTCATACTAGTAGTTTAGGAGTCTGCTGACAGTGTCCAGCAGGTCCGTCATTATATTATATATACCTGCAGTAGTGATATATTTATATTTTTTATATCATTATCATCTCTATACTAGCAGACGCAGTACGGTAGTCCACGGCTGTGGCTACCTCTGTGTCGTCAGTGCTCGTCCATAATTGTATACCTACCTGTGGTGGGTTTTTTTTTTCTATCTTCTTCATACTAGTAGTTTAGGAGTCTGCTGACAGTGTCCAGCAGGTCCGTCATTATATTATATATACCTGCAGTAGTGATATATATATATTTTTTATATCATTATCATCTCTATACTAGCAGACGCAGTACGGTAGTCCACGGCTGTGGCTACCTCTGTGTCGTCAGTGCTCGTCCATAATTGTATACCTACCTGTGGTGGGGTTTTTTTTTCTATCTTCTTCATACTAGTAGTTTAGGAGTCTGCTGACAGTGTCCAGCAGGTCCGTCATTATATTATATATACCTGCAGTAGTGATATATATATATATTTTATATCATTATCATCTCTATACTAGCAGACGCAGTACGGTAGTCCATGGCTGTGGCTACCTCTGTGTCGTCAGTGCTCGTCCATAATTGTATACCTACCTGTGGTGGGTTTTTTTTTTCTATCTTCTTCATACTAGTAGTTTAGGAGTCTGCTGACAGTGTCCAGCAGGTCCGTCATTATATTATATATACCTGCAGTAGTGATATAAATATATTTTTTATATCATTATCATCTCTATACTAGCAGACGCAGTACGGTAGTCCACGGCTGTGGCTACCTCTGTGTCGTCAGTGCTCGTCCATAATTGTATACCTACCTGTGGTGGGGTTTTCTTTTCTATCTTCTTCATACTAGTAGTTTAGGAGTCTGCTGACAGTGTCCAGCAGGTCCGTCATTATATTATATATACCTGCAGTAGTGATATATATATATTTTTTATATCATTATCATCTCTATACTAGCAGACGCAGTACGGTAGTCCACGGCTGTGGCTACCTCTGTGTCGTCAGTGCTCGTCCATAATTTTATACCTACCTGTGGTGGAATTTTTTTTTCTATCTTCTTCATTCTAGTAGTTTAGGAGTCTGCTGACAGTGTCCAGCAGGTCCGTCATTATATTATATATACCTGCAGTAGTGATATATATATATTTTTATATCATTATCATCTCTATACTAGCAGACGCAGTACGGTAGTCCACGGCTGTGGCTACCTCTGTGTCGTCAGTGCTCGTCCATAATTGTATACCTACCTGTGGTGGGGTTTTTTTTTCTATCTTCTTCATACTAGTAGTTTAGGAGTCTGCTGACAGTGTCCAGCAGGTCCGTCATTATATTATATATACCTGCAGTAGTGATATATATATATTTTTTATATCATTATCATCTCTATACTAGCAGACGCAGTATGGTAGTCCACGGCTGTGGCTACCTCTGTGTCGTCAGTGCTCGTCCATAATTGTATACCTACCTGTGGTGGGTTTTTTTTTTCTATCTTCTTCATACTAGTAGTTTAGGAGTCTGCTGACAGTGTCCAGCAGGTCCGTCATTATATTATATATACCTGCAGTAGTGATATATATATATATTTTTTATATCATTATCATCTCTATACTAGCAGACGCAGTACGGTAGTCCACGGCTGTGGCTACCTCTGTGTCGTCAGTGCTCGTCCATAATTGTATACCTACCTGTGGTGGTTTTTTTTTTCTATCTTCTTCATACTAGTAGTTTAGGAGTCTGCTGACAGTGTCCAGCAGGTCCGTCATTATATTATATATACCTGCAGTAGTGATATATATATATTTTTTATATCATTATCATCTCTATACTAGCAGACGCAGTACGGTAGTCCATGGCTGTGGCTACCTCTGTGTCGTCAGTGCTCGTCCATAATTGTATACCTACCTGTGGTGGGGGTTTTTTTTCTATCTTCTTCATACTAGTAGTTTAGGAGTCTGCTGACAGTGTCCAGCAGGTCCGTCATTATATTATATATACCTGCAGTAGTGATATATATATTTTTTATATCATTATCATCTCTATACTAGCAGATGCAGTACGGTAGTCCACGGCTGTAGCTACCTCTGTGTCGTCAGTGCTCGTCCATAATTGTATACCTACCTGTGGTGGGTTTTTTTTTCTATCTTCTTCATACTAGTAGTTTAGGAGTCTGCTGACAGTGTCCAGCAGGTCCGTCATTATATTATATATACCTGCAGTAGTGATATATATATATTTTTATATCATTATCATCTCTATACTAGCAGACGCAGTACGGTAGTCCACGGCTGTGGCTACCTCTGTGTCGTCAGTGCTCGTCCATAATTGTATACCTACCTGTGGTGGTTTTTTTTTTCTATCTTCTTCATACTAGTAGTTTAGGAGTCTGCTGACAGTGTCCAGCAGGTCCGTCATTATATTATATATACCTGCAGTAGTGATATATATATATATTTTATATCATTATCATCTCTATACTAGCAGACGCAGTACGGTAGTACACGGCTGTGGCTACCTCTGTGTCGTCAGTGCTCGTCCATAATTGAATACCTACCTGTGGTGGGGTTTTTTTTTCTATCTTCTTCATACTAGTAGTTTAGGAGTCTGCTGACAGTGTCCAGCAGGTCCGTCATTATATTATATATACCTGCTGTAGTGATATATATATATTTTTTATATCATTATCATCTCTATACTAGCAGACGCAGTACGGTAGTCCACGGCTGTGGCTACCTCTGTGTCGTCAGTGCTCGTCCATAATTGTATACCTACCTGTGGTGGGGTTTTTTTTTCTATCTTCTTCATACTAGTAGTTTAGGAGTCTGCTGACAGTGTCCAGCAGGTCCGTCATTATATTATATATACCTGCAGTAGTGATATATATATATTTTTTATATCATTATCATCTCTATACTAGCAGACGCAGTACGGTAGTCCACGGCTGTGGCTACCTCTGTGTCGTCAGTGCTCGTCCATAATTGTATACCTACCTGTGGTGGTTTTTTTTTTCTATCTTCTTCATACTAGTAGTTTAGGAGTCTGCTGACAGTGTCCAGCAGGTCCGTCATTATATTATATATACCTGCAGTAGTGATATATATATATTTTTTATATCATTATCATCTCTATACTAGCAGACGCAGTACGGTAGTCCACGGCTGTGGCTACCTCTGTGTCGTCAGTGCTCGTCCATAATTGTATACCTACCTGTGGTGGGGTTTTTTTTTCTATCTTCTTCATACTAGTAGTTTAGGAGTCTGCTGACAGTGTCCAGCAGGTCCGTCATTATATTATATATACCTGCAGTAGTGATATATATATATTTTTTATATCATTATCATCTCTATACTAGCAGACGCAGTACGGTAGTCCACGGCTGTGGCTACCTCTGTGTCGTCAGTGCTCGTCCATAATTTTATACCTACCTGTGGTGGGGTTTTTTTTTCTATCTTCTTCATTCTAGTAGTTTAGGAGTCTGCTGACAGTGTCCAGCAGGTCCATCATTATATTATATATACCTGCAGTAGTGATATATATATATTTTTTATATCATTATCATCTCTATACTAGCAGACGCAGTACGGTAGTCCACGGCTGTGGCTACCTCTGTGTCGTCAGTGCTCGTCCATAATTGTATACCTACCTGTGGTGGGGTTTTTTTTTCTATCTTCTTCATACTAGTAGTTTAGGAGTCTGCTGACAGTGTCCAGCAGGTCCGTCATTATATTATATATACCTGCAGTAGTGATATATATATATTTTTTATATCATTATCATCTCTATACTAGCAGACGCAGTACGGTAGTCCACGGCTGTGGCTACCTCTGTGTCGTCAGTGCTCGTCCATAATTGTATACCTACCTGTGGTGGGGTTTTTTTTTCTATCTTCTTCATGCTAGTAGTTTAGGAGTCTGCTGACAGTGTCCAGCAGGTCCGTCATTATATTATATATACCTGCAGTAATGATATATATATATTTTTTATATCATTATCATCTCTATACTAGCAGACGCAGTACGGTAGTCCACGGCTGTGGCTACCTCTGTGTCGTCAGTGCTCGTCCATAATTTTTTACCTACCTGTGGTGGGTTTTTTTTTTCTATCTTCTTCATACTAGTAGTTTAGGAGTCTGCTGACAGTGTCCAGCAGGTCCGTCATTATATTATATATACCTGCAGTAGTGATATATATATATTTTTTATATCATTATCATCTCTATACTAGCAGACGCAGTATGGTAGTCCACGGCTGTGGCTACCTCTGTGTCGTCAGTGCTCGTCCATAATTGTATACCTACCTGTGGTGGGGTTTTTTTTCTATCTTCTTCATACTAGTAGTTTAGGAGTCTGCTGACAGTGTCCAGCAGGTCCGTCATTATATTATATATACCTGCAGTAGTGATATATATATATTTTTTATATCATTATCATCTCTATACTAGCAGACGCAGTACGGTAGTCCACGGCTGTGGCTACCTCTGTGTCGTCAGTGCTCGTCCATAATTGTATACCTACCTGTGGTGGGGTTTTTTTTTCTATCTTCTTCATACTAGTAGTTTAGGAGTCTGCTGACAGTGTCCAGCAGGTCCGTCATTATATTATATATACCTGCAGTAGTGATATATATATATTTTTTATATCATTATCATCTCTATACTAGCAGACGCAGTACGGTAGTCCACGGCTGTGGCTACCTCTGTGTCGTCAGTGCTCGTCCATAATTTTATACCTACCTGTGGTGGGGGTTTTTTTTCTATCTTCTTCATTCTAGTAGTTTAGGAGTCTGCTGACAGTGTCCAGCAGGTCCGTCATTATATTATATATACCTGCAGTAGTGATATATATATATTTTTTATATCATTATCATCTCTATACTAGCAGACGCAGTACGGTAGTCCACGGCTGTGGCTACCTCTGTGTCGTCAGTGCTCGTCCATAATTGTATACCTACCTGTGGTGGGTTTTTTTTTTCTATCTTCTTCATACTAGTAGTTTAGGAGTCTGCTGACAGTGTCCAGCAGGTCCGTCATTATATTATATATACCTGCAGTAGTGATATATATATATTTTTTATATCATTATCATCTCTATACTAGCAGACGCAGTACGGTAGTCCACGGCTGTGGCTACCTCTGTGTCGTCAGTGCTCGTCCATAATTGTATACCTACCTGTGGTGGGGTTTTTTTTTCTATCTTCTTCATACTAGTAGTTTAGGAGTCTGCTGACAGTGTCCAGCAGGTCCGTCATTATATTATATATACCTGCAGTAGTGATATATATATATTTTTTATATCATTATCATCTCTATACTAGCAGACGCAGTACGGTAGTCCACGGCTGTGGCTACCTCTGTGTCGTCAGTGCTCGTCCATAATTTTTTACCTACCTGTGGTGGGGTTTTTTTTTCTATCTTCTTCATTCTAGTAGTTTAGGAGTCTGCTGACAGTGTCCAGCAGGTCCGTCATTATATTATATATACCTGCAGTAGTGATATATATATATTTTTTATATCATTATCATCTCTATACTAGCAGACGCAGTACGGTAGTCCACGGCTGTGGCTACCTCTGTGTCGTCAGTGCTCGTCCATAATTGTATACCTACCTGTGGTGGGGGTTTTTTTTCTATCTTCTTCATACTAGTAGTTTAGGAGTCTGCTGACAGTGTCCAGCAGGTCCGTCATTATATTATATATACCTGCAGTAGTGATATATATATATTTTTTATATCATTATCATCTCTATACTAGCAGACGCAGTACGGTAGTCCACGGCTGTGGCTACCTCTGTGTCGTCAGTGCTCGTCCATAATTGTATACCTACCTGTGGTGGGGTTTTTTTTTCTATCTTCTTCATGCTAGTAGTTTAGGAGTCTGCTGACAGTGTCCAGCAGGTCCGTCATTATATTATATATACCTGCAGTAGTGATATATATATATTTTTTATATCATTATCATCTCTATACTAGCAGACGCAGTACGGTAGTCCACGGCTGTGGCTACCTCTGTGTCGTCAGTGCTCGTCCATAATTTTTTACCTACCTGTGGTGGGTTTTTTTTTTCTATCTTCTTCATACTAGTAGTTTAGGAGTCTGCTGACAGTGTCCAGCAGGTCCGTCATTATATTATATATACCTGCAGTAGTGATATATATATATTTTTTATATCATTATCATCTCTATACTAGCAGACGCAGTATGGTAGTCCACGGCTGTGGCTACCTCTGTGTCGTCAGTGCTCGTCCATAATTGTATACCTACCTGTGGTGGGGTTTTTTTTCTATCTTCTTCATACTAGTAGTTTAGGAGTCTGCTGACAGTGTCCAGCAGGTCCGTCATTATATTATATATACCTGCAGTAGTGATATATATATATTTTTTATATCATTATCATCTCTATACTAGCAGACGCAGTACGGTAGTCCACGGCTGTGGCTACCTCTGTGTCGTCAGTGCTCGTCCATAATTGTATACCTACCTGTGGTGGGGTTTTTTTTTCTATCTTCTTCATACTAGTAGTTTAGGAGTCTGCTGACAGTGTCCAGCAGGTCCGTCATTATATTATATATACCTGCAGTAGTGATATATATATATTTTTTATATCATTATCATCTCTATACTAGCAGACGCAGTACGGTAGTCCACGGCTGTGGCTACCTCTGTGTCGTCAGTGCTCGTCCATAATTTTATACCTACCTGTGGTGGGGGTTTTTTTTCTATCTTCTTCATTCTAGTAGTTTAGGAGTCTGCTGACAGTGTCCAGCAGGTCCGTCATTATATTATATATACCTGCAGTAGTGATATATATATATTTTTTATATCATTATCATCTCTATACTAGCAGACGCAGTACGGTAGTCCACGGCTGTGGCTACCTCTGTGTCGTCAGTGCTCGTCCATAATTGTATACCTACCTGTGGTGGGGTTTTTTTTTCTATCTTCTTCATACTAGTAGTTTAGGAGTCTGCTGACAGTGTCCAGCAGGTCCGTCATTATATTATATATACCTGCAGTAGTGATATATATATATTTTTTATATCATTATCATCTCTATACTAGCAGACGCAGTACGGTAGTCCACGGCTGTGGCTACCTCTGTGTCGTCAGTGCTCGTCCATAATTGTATACCTACCTGTGGTGGGGTTTTTTTTTCTATCTTCTTCATACTAGTAGTTTAGGAGTCTGCTGACAGTGTCCAGCAGGTCCGTCATTATATTATATATACCTGCAGTAGTGATATATATATATTTTTTATATCATTATCATCTCTATACTAGCAGACGCAGTACGGTAGTCCACGGCTGTGGCTACCTCTGTGTCGTCAGTGCTCGTCCATAATTTTTTACCTACCTGTGGTGGGGTTTTTTTTTCTATCTTCTTCATACTAGTAGTTTAGGAGTCTGCTGACAGTGTCCAGCAGGTCCGTCATTATATTATATATACCTGCAGTAGTGATATATATATATTTTTTATATCATTATCATCTCTATACTAGCAGACGCAGTATGGTAGTCCACGGCTGTGGCTACCTCTGTGTCGTCAGTGCTCGTCCATAATTGTATACCTACCTGTGGTGGGGTTTTTTTTTCTATCTTCTTCATACTAGTAGTTTAGGAGTCTGCTGACAGTGTCCAGCAGGTCCGTCATTATATTATATATACCTGCAGTAGTGATATATATATATTTTTTATATCATTATCATCTCTATACTAGCAGACGCAGTACGGTAGTCCACGGCTGTGGCTACCTCTGTGTCGTCAGTGCTCGTCCATAATTGTATACCTACCTGTGGTGGGGTTTTTTTTTCTATCTTCTTCATACTAGTAGTTTAGGAGTCTGCTGACAGTGTCCAGCAGGTCCGTCATTATATTATATATACCTGCAGTAGTGATATATATATATTTTTTATATCATTATCATCTCTATACTAGCAGACGCAGTACGGTAGTCCACGGCTGTGGCTACCTCTGTGTCGTCAGTGCTCGTCCATAATTGTATACCTACCTGTGGTGGTTTTTTTTTTTCTATCTTCTTCATACTAGTAGTTTAGGAGTCTGCTGACAGTGTCCAGCAGGTCCGTCATTATATTATATATACCTGCAGTAGTGATATATATATATTTTTTATATCATTATCATCTCTATACTAGCAGACGCAGTATGGTAGTCCACGGCTGTGGCTACCTCTGTGTCGTCAGTGCTCGTCCATAATTGTATACCTACCTGTGGTGGGGTTTTTTTTTCTATCTTCTTCATACTAGTAGTTTAGGAGTCTGCTGACAGTGTCCAGCAGGTCCGTCATTATATTATATATACCTGCAGTAGTGATATATATATATTTTTTATATCATTATCATCTCTATACTAGCAGACGCAGTACGGTAGTCCACGGCTGTGGCAACCTCTGTGTCGTCAGTGCTCGTCCATAATTGTATACCTACCTGTGGTGGGGTTTTTTTTTCTATCTTCTTCATACTAGTAGTTTAGGAGTCTGCT
The DNA here is from genome assembly GCF_028390025.1 of Pseudophryne corroboree. NCBI lineage: Eukaryota > Metazoa > Chordata > Amphibia > Anura > Myobatrachidae > Pseudophryne > Pseudophryne corroboree. The sequence goes on along the minus strand of NC_086448.1, from coordinate 619,657,918 downwards.
GACAGTGTCCAGCAGGTCCGTCATTATATTATATATACCTGCAGTAGTGATATATATATATTTTTTATATCATTATCATCTCTATACTAGCAGACGCAGTACGGTAGTCCACGGCTGTGGCTACCTCTGTGTCGTCAGTGCTCGTCCATAATTTTTTACCTACCTGTGGTGGGTTTTTTTTTTCTATCTTCTTCATACTAGTAGTTTAGGAGTCTGCTGACAGTGTCCAGCAGGTCCGTCATTATATTATATATACCTGCAGTAGTGATATATATATTTTTTATATCATTATCATCTCTATACTAGCAGACGCAGTATGGTAGTCCACGGCTGTGGCTACCTCTGTGTCGTCAGTGCTCGTCCATAATTGTATACCTACCTGTGGTGGGGTTTTTTTTTCTATCTTCTTCATACTAGTAGTTTAGGAGTCTGCTGACAGTGTCCAGCAGGTCCGTCATTATATTATATATACCTGCAGTAGTGATATATATATATTTTTTATATCATTATCATCTCTATACTAGCAGACGCAGTACGGTAGTCCACGGCTGTGGCTACCTCTGTGTCGTCAGTGCTCGTCCATAATTGTATACCTACCTGTGGTGCGGTTTTTTTTTCTATCTTCTTCATACTAGTAGTTTAGGAGTCTGCTGACAGTGTCCAGCAGGTCCGTCATTATATTATATATACCTGCAGTAGTGATATATATATATATTTTTTATATCATTATCATCTCTATACTAGCAGACGCAGTACGGTAGTCCACGGCTGTGGCTACCTCTGTGTCGTCAGTGCTCGTCCATAATTGTATACCTACCTGTGGTGGTTTTTTTTTTCTATCTTCTTCATACTAGTAGTTTAGGAGTCTGCTGACAGTGTCCAGCAGGTCCGTCATTATATTATATATACCTGCAGTAGTGATATATATATATTTTTTATATCATTATCATCTCTATACTAGCAGACGCAGTATGGTAGTCCACGGCTGTGGCTACCTCTGTGTCGTCAGTGCTCGTCCATAATTGTATACCTACCTGTGGTGGGTTTTTTTTTTCTATCTTCTTCATACTAGTAGTTTAGGAGTCTGCTGACAGTGTCCAGCAGGTCCGTCATTATATTATATATACCTGCAGTAGTGATATATATATATTTTTTATATCATTATCATCTCTATACTAGCAGACGCAGTACGGTAGTCCACGGCTGTGGCTACCTCTGTGTCGTCAGTGCTCGTCCATAATTGTATACCTACCTGTGGTGGGGTTTTTTTTTCTATCTTCTTCATACTAGTAGTTTAGGAGTCTGCTGACAGTGTCCAGCAGGTCCGTCATTATATTATATATACCTGCAGTAGTGATATATATATATTTTTTATATCATTATCATCTCTATACTAGCAGACGCAGTACGGTAGTCCACGGCTGTGGCTACCTCTGTGTCGTCAGTGCTCGTCCATAATTGTATACCTACCTGCGGTGGTTTTTTTTTTTCTATCTTCTTCATACTAGTAGTTTAGGAGTCTGCTGACAGTGTCCAGCAGGTCCGTCATTATATTATATATACCTGCAGTAGTGATATATATATATTTTTTATATCATTATCATCTCTATACTAGCAGACGCAGTTCGGTAGTCCACGGCTGTGGCTACCTCTGTGTCGTCAGTGCTCGTCCATAATTGTATACCTACCTGTGGTGGGGTTTTTTTTTCTATCTTCTTCATACTAGTAGTTTAGGAGTCTGCTGACAGTGTCCAGCAGGTCCGTCATTATATTATATATACCTGCAGTAGTGATATATATATATTTTTTATATCATTATCATCTCTATACTAGCAGACGCAGTACGGTAGTCAACGGCTGTGGCTACCTCTGTGTCGTCAGTGCTCGTCCATAATTTTATACCTACCTGTGGTGGGTTTTTTTTTCTATCTTCTTCATACTAGTAGTTTAGGAGTCTGCTGACAGTTTCCAGCAGGTCCGTCATTATATTATATATACCTGCAGTAGTGATATATATATATTTTTTATATCATTATCATCTCTATACTAGCAGACGCCGTACGGTAGTCCACGGCTGTGGCTACCTCTGTGTCGTCAGTGCTCGTCCATAATTGTATACCTACCTGTGGTGGGTTTTTTTTCTTTCTATCTTCTTCATACTAGTAGTTTAGGAGTCTGCTGACAATGTCCAGCAGGTCCGTCATTATATTATATATACCTGCAGTAGTGATATATATATATTTTTTATATCATTATCATCTCTATACTAGCAGACGCAGTATGGTAGTCCACAGCTGTGGCTACCTCTGTGTCGTCAGTGCTCGTCCATAATTGTATACCTACCTGTGGTGGGGTTTTTTTTCTATCTTCTTCATACTAGTAGTTTAGGAGTCTGCTGACAGTGTCCAGCAGGTCCGTCATTATATTATATATACCTGCAGTAGTGATATATATATATATTTTTATATCATTATCATCTCTATACTAGCAGACGCAGTACGGTAGTCCACGGCTGTGGCTACCTCTGTGTCGTCAGTGCTCATCCATAATTGTATACCTACCTGTGGTGGGGTTATTTTTTCTATCTTCTTCATACTAGTAGTTTAGGAGTCTGCTGACAGTGTCCAGCAGGTCCGTCATTATATTATATATACCTGCAGTAGTGATATATATATATTTTTTATATCATTATCATCTCTATACTAGCAGACGCAGTACGGTAGTCCACGGCTGTAGCTACCTCTGTATCGTCAGTCACTCGTCATCCATAAGTATACTCGTATCCATCCATCTCCATTGTTTACCTGAGGTGCCTTTTAGTTGTGCCTATTAAAATATGGAGAACAAAAATGTTGAGGTTCCAAAAATAGGGAAAGATCAAGATCCACTTCCACCTCGTGCTGAAGCTGCTGCCACTAGTCATGGCCGAGACGATGAAATTCCATCAACGTCGTCTGCCAAGGCCGATGCCCAATGTCATAGTACAGAGCATGTAAAATCCAAAACACAAAATATCAGTAAAAAAAGGAGTCAAAAATCTAAAATAAAATCGTCGGAGGAGAAGCGTAAACTTGCCAATATGCCATTTACCACACGGAGTGGCAAGGAACGGCTGAGGCCCTGGCCTATGTTCATGGCTAGTGGTTCAGCTTCACATGAGGATGGAAGCACTCAGCCTCTCGCTAGAAAAATGAAAAGACTTAAGCTGGCAAAAGCACAGCAAAGAACTGTGCGTTCTTCGAAATCACAAATCCACAAGGAGAGTCCAATTGTGTCGGTTGCGATGCCTGACCTTCCCAACACTGGACGTGAAGAGCATGCACCTTCCACCATTTGCACGCCCCCCTGCAAGTGCTGGAAGGAGCACCCGCAGTCCAGTTCCTGATAGTCAGATTGAAGATGTCAGTGTTGAAGTACACCAGGATGAGGAGGATATGGGTGTTGCTGGCGCTGGGGAGGAAATTGACAAGGAGGATTCTGATGGTGAGGTGGTTTGTTTAAGTCAGGCACCCGGGGAGACACCTGTTGTCCGTGGGAGGAATATGGCCATTGACATGCCTGGTGAAAATACCAAAAAAATCAGCTCTTCGGTGTGGAAGTATTTCAACAGAAATGCGGACAACAGGTGTCAAGCTGTGTGTTGCCTTTGTCAAGCTGTAATAAGTAGGGGTAAGGACGTTAACCACCTCGGAACATCCTCCCTTATACGTCACCTGCAGCGCATTCATCATAAGTCAGTGACAAGTTCAAAAACTTTGGGCGACAGCGGAAGCAGTCCACTGACCAGTAAATCCCTTCCTCTTGTAACCAAGCTCACGCAAACCACCCCACCAACTCCCTCAGTGTCAATTTCCTCCTTCCCCAGGAATGCCAATAGTCCTGCAGGCCATGTCACTGGCAATTCTGACGAGTCCTCTCCTGCCTGGGATTCCTCCGATGCATCCTTGCGTGTAACGCCTACTGCTGCTGGCGCTGCTGTTGTTGCTGCTGGGAGTCGATGGTCATCCCAGAGGGGAAGTCGTAAGACCACTTTTACTACTTCCACCAAGCAATTGACTGTCCAACAGTCCTTTGCGAGGAAGATGAAATATCACAGCAGTCATCCTGCTGCAAAGCGGATAACTGAGGCCTTGGCATCCTGGGCGGTGAGAAACGTGGTTCCGGTATCCATCATTACTGCAGAGCCAACTATAGACTTGATTGAGGTACTGTGTCCCCGGTACCAAATACCATCTAGGTTCCATTTCTCTAGGCAGGCGATACCGAAAATGTACACAGACCTCAGAAAAAGACTCACCAGTGTCCTAAAAAATGCAGTTGTACCCAATGTCCACTTAACCACGGACATGTGGACAAGTGGAGCAGGGCAGACTCAGGACTATATGACTGTGACAGCCCACTGGGTAGATGTATTGACTCCCGCCGCAAGAACAGCAGCGGCGGCACCAGTAGCAGCATCTCGCAAACGCCAACTCTTTCCTAGGCAGGCTACGCTTTGTATCACCGCTTTCCAGAATACGCACACAGCTAAAAACCTCTTACGGCAACTGAGGAAGATCATCGCAGAATGGCTTACCCCAATTGGACTCTCCTGTGGATTTGTGGCATCGGACAACGCCAGCAATATTGTGTGTGCATTAAATATGGGCAAATTCCAGCACGTCCCATGTTTTGCACATACCTTGAATTTGGTGGTGCAGAATTATTTAAAAAACGAGAGGGGCGTGCAAGAGATGCTGTCGGTGGCCAGAAGAATTGCGGGACACTTTCGGCGTACAGGCACCACGTACAGAAGACTGGAGCAACACCAAAAACGCCTGAACCTGCCCTGCCATCATCTGAAGCAAGAAGTGGTAACGAGGTGGAATTCAACCCTCTATATGCTTCAGAGGTTGGAGGAGCAGCAAAAGGCCATTCAAGCCTATACAACTGACCACGATATAGGAGGTGGAATGCACCTGTCTCAAGCGCAGTGGAGAATGATTTCAACGTTGTGCAAGGTTCTGCAACCTTTTGAACTTGCCACACGTGAAGTCAGTTCAGACACTGCCAGCCTGAGTCAGGTCATTCCCCTCATCAGGCTTTTGCAGAAGAAGCTGGAGACATTGAAGGAGGAGCTAACACTGAGCGATTCCGCTAGGCATGTGGGACTTGTGGATGGAGCCCTTAATTCGCTTAACAAGGATTCACGGGTGGTCAATCTGTTGAAATCAGAGCACTACATTTTGGCCACCGTGCTCGATCCTAGATTTAAAACCTACGTTGTATCTCTCTTTCCGGCAGACACAAGTCTGCAGGGGTTCATAGAACTGCTGGTGAGAAAATTGTCAAGTCAAGCGGAACGCGACCTGTCAACATCTCCTCCTTCACATTCTCCCGCAACTGGGGGTGCGAGGAAAAGGCTCAGAATTCAGAGCCCACCCGCTGGCGGTGATGCAGGGCAGTCTGGAGCGACTGCTGATGCTGACATCTGGTCCGGACTGAAGGACCTGACAACGATTACGGACATGTCGTCTACTGGCACTGCATATGATTCTCTCTCCATTGAAAGAATGGTGGAGGATTATATGAGTGACCGCATCCAAGCAGGGCCGGCAACAGAATTTTTGGGGCCCGGTACACTGATATTTCTGCGGGCCCACCCTGCCCCCCTCCTTCCCCCCGGCCCAAACACCCTCTTGCCCCCTGACTCACACACATCCCTCCCTGCATGTGCCAATAAATGTATTGAAAAATATTTGATACTATAATACCATAATTGTGCAGAGACAGGAGCCATACAATTTGGGGGTCAATGGCATGATAGAAGTAAAATTAGAGTTGCCTCCGAACATTTTATGTGACCGTTTGATATGTGTCACGATCCGGGTATCTGGACGCCATTACTTACCCTTCAGATGCCTCCTAAGGCGGGCTCAGCGTTCCAGGACCGGATTCCGCTGTTCCTGAGTTTCCACATGCAGAGTGGTCTTTTCATCAGCCGCGGCCTCCGCTGTGCCCGCGTGGTTAAATGTGCATCTATCAGCCTGGCGTCTCCTGTCTCCGGTGGCCGGCGCCGCCATTACTGTTTCCCAGACCACATGGATTACAAACCAAACTTCCCTCCAAGTATCTGCATGGGCGCAGCCATCTTGGATTCTGTCATCTGATCATTTCCACCAATCTGCTGTCTGTGTTGTTGATTTGCATAATTGCCTAGCCAACCCCTTCCTTGCTGCAGGTATAAGTAAGCTGTACCTGAGCAAGGAAGACGTCAGTGCTTTGGTTGTCAAACCTAGTTCCTGTTTGTCTCTCTTCTATGATTGTCTTCCAGGTTCCAGCTCCTGTCTCAAGACTTCCACCATAGAGACCCGCACTAGCATTCCACCTGCGGTGTAGCCTGACTCTCCAATCCATTGTGGATTCATCTGTTTCCAGCTACAACACTACCTGCTTCCAGCCTCAGCTTCCAGCAGAGTACAGCTTCCCTTAAAGGGCCGGTGTCCTTTCTACACTTTACCACTCTCCACCGGAATTATTATTTCTCCGCTCTCAAGTTCTACATTTCAGTTCACATTTCATCGCTCCCAAAGTTCATTTATTATTTAACTGGTTCCAGCCAGTATCCACTCCGTGCTAACAACAGTCTGGTTCCAGCCAGTATCCACAGCAGCTGTTTTACCTTCAGCAACCCAGCTCTTCCTGGAACACCAGCTGGTACAATCCTGGGTTATCTCCATTGCTACAGCCGGGCCTGGTAAGGACTTTCCATCTAGAAGATCATAAGAACTATCTCACACTACCAGTGCCCTGTGGCTCCTGCCATGCTGTAGTACTCAGGAACTGTATTTATTCTTTGCTGACTTTTACGTTTTCTTTTATTGCTGCTGTGATGCGGAGTTGTCATAATAAACATCATTGACTTTTATCTAAGTTGTCGTGGTCACGCCTTCGGGCAGTTATTATTCATGTTACTTACATGTCCAGGGGTCTGATACAACCTCCCAGGTTCCGGTACATCTCAGCCCCTACAACTGAGGCTGCCTCCCGTCAGCTCAGGCCCTCAGTTGTGACAGTAAGCACTGACCTAATGAATCCAGCCGGAGACCAGGATCAAGCGGCCAGGCCGATGCAAGAACTGGCAGCCCGACTAGAACATCAGGAGGCTGCACAGGGCCACATCATCCGCTGTCTCCAGGATCTCTCTACTCGGCTGGATGGGATTCAGACAACTCTCCGTGGATCAGGCGCGTCTGGTGCGTCAACCACAGTGACTCCAGCTATAACCCCACCCACCTTACCCATTTCTGCTCCACGTCTTCATCTTCCAACGCCAGCAAAATTTGACGGATCTCCAAGATTCTGCAGGGGATTTCTCAACCAGTGTGAGATTCAGTTTGAGCTACAACCTGGCAATTTTCCCAGTGACCGTACAAAAATTGCCTACATTATTTCTCTTCTCAGTGGCTCAGCCCTTGATTGGGCATCACCATTATGGGAGAGGTCCGACACCCTGCTATCTTCTTACACTGCATTTGTGTCAACATTCAGGCGCATCTTCGACGAGCCAGGCCGGGTAACTTCAGCTTCGTCTGAGATTCTCCGTTTACGCCAGGAATCACGTACTGTAGGACAATATCTTATACAGTTCCAGATCCTGGCATCCGAACTGGCATGGAACGACGAGGCCCTGTATGCTGCATTCTGGCATGGTTTATCCGAGCGTATTAAAGATGAGTTAGCTACCAGAGACTTACCCTCCAAGTTAGATGAGCTAATCTCACTTTGTACAAAAGTTGACTTACGTTTCAGAGAGAGAGCAACTGAGCGTGGAGGATCATCTGCTCCAAAATCTTCTACTCCTCCTCCTCGCCAACTGTCACCAACTACAGATGAACCCATGCAAATTGGCCGTTCCCGTTTAACTCCTGCTGAGCGCCGAAGACGTCTCTCCGAGTTTCTCTGTCTGTATTGTGCAGCTCCGTCTCACACCATTAATGCCTGTCCCAAACGTCCGGGAAACTCCAAATCCTAGCTCGCCAAGGAGAGGGCCGGCTAGGAGTAATGATCTCCTCTCCATCTCCTCAAGATTGTAACCTCCCAGTCTCGCTTCAAGTTGCTCAACGTTATCAGAACGTCATTGCCCTCCTGGATTCCGGAGCAGCTGGGAACTTTATTACTGAAGCCTATGTTAAACGGTGGTCCCTACCCACCGAGAGACTTCCTTCGTCCTTTTCCTTAACTGCTGTGGATGGCAGTAAAATTTTTGATACAGTTATTTCTCTAAGGACTCTACCAGTTCGTCTGAGAGTGGGAGTTCTTCATTCCGAACTTATTTCATTTTTAGTGATTCCAAGAGCCACACATCCTGTGGTCCTGGGCCTTCCATGGCTCCGTCTTCCCAATCCTACAATTGATTGGACGACTACGCAAATCCTGGCATGGGGTTCCTCCTGTACTAAGACATGTTTGTTTAAAGTGTTGCCTGTCTGTTCTTCCTCCCCCAGGTCGTCTGATGTTCCACCTCCTCCATATCAAGATTTCACGGATGTGTTCAGTAAGGCTTCTGCTGATATCCTTCCTCCTCATAGAGAATGGGACTGCCCGATTGATCTCGTTCCAGGGAAGGTTCCACCTCGAGGCCGAACTTATCCGTTGTCTCTCCCCGAGACACATTCTATGGAGGAATACATTAAAGAGAACCTAGCAAAGGGGTTCATTCGACCTTCTTCTTCTCCAGCCGGCGCAGGCTTCTTTTTTGTAAAGAAGAAAGATGGTGGTCTGCGGCCGTGCATCGACTACAGAGGTTTGAACGACATTACCATCAAGAACCGCTATCCTTTACCCCTGATTACTGAGCTCTTTGACAGAGTTAGCGGAGCTACCATCTTTACAAAGCTGGACCTGAGAGGTGCATACAATCTCATCCGGATCCGTGAGGGTGACGAGTGGAAGACCGCATTTAACACCCGTGACGGACATTATGAGTACCTCGTCATGCCCTTCGGATTGAGCAATGCTCCAGCTGTCTTCCAGCATTTCGTCAATGAGATCTTCAGAGACATTCTATACCGTCATGTCGTGGTCTATCTAGATGATATCCTCATTTTTGCCAACGATTTAGAGGAACATCGTTTCTGGGTAAAGGAGGTTCTGTCCCGTCTCCGTGTCAATCATCTCTACTGCAAATTAGAGAAATGCGTCTTTGAAGTCAAGTCCATTCCGTTTCTAGGGTACATTGTGTCCGGTTCCGGACTAGAGATGGATCCTGAGAAACTACAAGCAATCCAGAATTGGCCGGTACCCTTAACCCTCAAAGGGGTCCAGAGGTTCTTAGGGTTCGCCAATTATTACCGAAAGTTTATACGAGACTTTTCCACCATTGTGGCGCCTATTACTGCTTTCACCAAGAAGGGTGCTAACCCGTCCAAGTGGTCTGAAGAAGCCATGCAAGCTTTTCATCTTTTAAAACAGAGGTTCATCTCTGCACCTGTCCTGAAACAGCCTGACATCGACTCTCCTTTCATCTTAGAGGTGGATGCCTCCTCCGTTGGAGTAGGAGCGGTGTTATCTCAGAGGGCTAAAGATGGTCATTTACATCCTTGCAGTTTCTTCTCACGGAAGTTCTCCCCAGCGGAGCGCAACTATGCCATTGGCGACCAGGAGTTGCTAGCCATCAAGCTCGCTCTAGAGGAGTGGAGATATCTGTTGGAGGGAGCTTCTCATTCAATCACCATCCTTACAGACCACAAGAACCTTCTATATCTAAAAGGCGCACAATGTCTCAACCCTCGTCAGGCCAGATGGGCACTTTTCTTTTCCAGGTTCGACTTTAAACTCCAGTTCTGTCCGGGCTCTCAGAATCGCAAGGCCGATGCCCTTTCCCGCTCATGGGAGCAAGAAAATGACTCAGAGTCTTCAGACAAGCATCCTATTATAAATCCGTTGGCATTCTCCACGGTAGGGATGGACTCTACGCCCCCATCAGGGAAAAGTTTTGTGAAGCCGACACTAAGGAAGAAGCTCATGCATTGGGCCCATGCTTCCCGTTTTGCCGGACATACAGGTATCCAAAAAACCCTGGAGTTTATCTCTAGGTCCTATTGGTGGCCAACTCTGAAAAAGGACGTTTTGGAGTTTATTGCATCTTGCCCAAAGTGTGCTCAACATAAAGTATCCCGCCAGTCGCCTGCGGGGCAACTGGTTCCACTATCTGTTCCCCGTCGACCATGGACCCATTTGTCGATGGATTTTATTACAGATTTGCCCATGTGCAACAAGTTCAATACCATCTGGGTGGTAGTTGACCGGTTCACCAAGATGGCACACTTCATTCCTCTCACCGGTCTTCCGTCAGCTTCCAAGTTGGCTCAAGTATTCATACAAGAGATCTTCCGACTCCACGGTCTTCCAGAAGAAATTATCTCAGATCGAGGAGTTCAATTCACAGCCAAATTCTGGCCAAGTTTATGTCAAGTCCTCCAAGTCAAGTTAAAGTTTTCCACGGCTTACCATCCTCAGACCAATGGTCAAACTGAGAGGGTGAATCAGGACTTGGAGGCCTTCCTCCGCATCTATGTGTCCTCCTCTCAAGATGACTGGGTTCAATTACTTCCCTGGGCCGAGTTCTGTCATAACAACCAGTATCATTCTTCATCTTCCTCAACACCATTCTTCACCAACTTTGGATTCCACCCTAAAGTCCCTGAGTTCCAACCGCTTCCAGCAACTTCTGTTCCCGCAGTGGATATCACCTTGCATCAGTTTGCCAATATCTGGAAGAGCGTACGATCAGCTCTGCTCAAGGCATCGTTCAGGTACAAGAAGTTTGCGGATAAGAAGCGTCGAGCAGTTCCTGCTCTCAAGGTGGGTGATCGGGTATGGTTATCCACGAAGAATTTGAGGTTAAGAGTTCCCAGTATGAAGTTTGCACCTCGCTACATCGGTCCTTTTAAAATTGATCAAGTCATCAATCCTGTTGCTTACAGACTCCAGTTACCTCCCTTCTTAAAAATACCCAGGACATTCCATGTTTCCCTGTTGAAACCGCTAATCTTGAATCGGTTTCATTCCTCACTTCCACCAACTCCGAAAGTCCAAACTCAACGAGGCGTTGAGTATGAAGTGGCCAAGATCCTGGACTCACGTCACCGTTACGGTCAACTTCAGTATCTCATTGACTGGAAGGGCTATGGTCCTGAAGAACGCTCTTGGACCAATGCCTCTGACGTCCATGCTCCTGCCTTGGTCCGAAATTTCCACGCAAAGTTTCCTTTAAAGCCTAAGAAGTGTCCTGGGGCCACTCCTAAAGGGGGGGGTGCTGTCACGATCCGGGTATCTGGACGCCATTACTTACCCTTCAGATGCCTCCTAAGGCGGGCTCAGCGTTCCAGGACCGGATTCCGCTGTTCCTGAGTTTCCACATGCAGAGTGGTCTTTTCATCAGCCGCGGCCTCCGCTGTGCCCGCGTGGTTAAATGTGCATCTATCAGCCTGGCGTCTCCTGTCTCCGGTGGCCGGCGCCGCCATTACTGTTTCCCAGACCACATGGATTACAAACCAAACTTCCCTCCAAGTATCTGCATGGGCGCAGCCATCTTGGATTCTGTCATCTGATCATTTCCACCAATCTGCTGTCTGTGTTGTTGATTTGCATAATTGCCTAGCCAACCCCTTCCTTGCTGCAGGTATAAGTAAGCTGTACCTGAGCAAGGAAGACGTCAGTGCTTTGGTTGTCAAACCTAGTTCCTGTTTGTCTCTCTTCTATGATTGTCTTCCAGGTTCCAGCTCCTGTCTCAAGACTTCCACCATAGAGACCCGCACCAGCATTCCACCTGCGGTGTAGCCTGACTCTCCAATCCATTGTGGATTCATCTGTTTCCAGCTACAACACTACCTGCTTCCAGCCTCAGCTTCCAGCAGAGTACAGCTTCCCTTAAAGGGCCGGTGTCCTTTCTACACTTTACCACTCTCCACCGGAATTATTATTTCTCCGCTCTCAAGTTCTACATTTCAGTTCACATTTCATCGCTCCCAAAGTTCATTTATTATTTAACTGGTTCCAGCCAGTATCCACTCCGTGCTAACAACAGTCTGGTTCCAGCCAGTATCCACAGCAGCTGTTTTACCTTCAGCAACCCAGCTCTTCCTGGAACACCAGCTGGTACAATCCTGGGTTATCTCCATTGCTACAGCCGGGCCTGGTAAGGACTTTCCATCTAGAAGATCATAAGAACTATCTCACACTACCAGTGCCCTGTGGCTCCTGCCATGCTGTAGTACTCAGGAACTGTATTTATTCTTTGCTGACTTTTACGTTTTCTTTTATTGCTGCTGTGATGCGGAGTTGTCATAATAAACATCATTGACTTTTATCTAAGTTGTCGTGGTCACGCCTTCGGGCAGTTATTATTCATGTTACTTACATGTCCAGGGGTCTGATACAACCTCCCAGGTTCCGGTACATCTCAGCCCCTACAACTGAGGCTGCCTCCCGTCAGCTCAGGCCCTCAGTTGTGACAATATGACCCTTACATGCCATCAAATTTTAACACATGATTTTGACAAATCCCTTCTTAGTGGGTGCCTACGTCACATTACAAAGCTACTGCTCAAATTTCAAGTTCCTAGTCCCCAAGGTTCTGGAGATTTTGTGATGAGTCAGTGAGTCATGGGCCCTACACAGTCAGCGATCCGCTGCTGAGCTGCTCGACGGCCAAAACGGCGAACATGTGACCCGGCAGTGGGAGGGGGGTGAGGTGTCGGGGGGAGTGAAGTTTCTTCACTCCCCCTGTCAACCGTCTCCATAGCAGTGCATGCTAATATGGAAGAGATTGTCCATATTGGCCTGCATGCATAAGCGACCCGGCACCAACGATGAATGAGCGCAGGGCCGCGCATTGTTAATCATTGGTGCCTTCACACTGAATGATATGAACGAGTTCTCGTTCATTAATGAACGAGAACGTTCATATCGGTCAGTGATATCAATATTGATTCACATGTAAAGGTACACAGTACATTAAATGTCATGAATAATACAATGAAATAAAGTATAAGACAAACAACTTATTGACACTCTAATTTTTGTACAGACCATGTTTTAAGGCTTTCCTTGCTTGCACACAGGGGACTTAATTAGTACCTCAGTCAATTTGATCTAACCATGTGGACTCAAACATGGATAACCTTAAAACCTGGACTGTAAAGGCAGAGTTTGGGGAAATCTGCCGTACACAAAACTGGGCATAAAAACCTAACACTAAACTGGGTATAAGAGCATAGAAAGTGTACACCAACACCCCTGGCATCGGGTCTTTGCATAGCATACACAATGGTAGACCAAAGCAAAAGTACAGTACATACAGTAGTCTCAGTACCAAACATTAATATGAAACCACAAACCGGGTAGGAAAATGACTCATAACAGGTGCAAAGGTAGGGCATTGCAAATTGCAGAATTATGCAGAATCACAAGCCATCAGACATTCACGTACACCTTGGAGAAGATTCAGTTAGAGAAGATCCAGGACTTGCTACTGCACATCTTCAACTCCCGAGTTTAATGCCTTGAAATATTCCATTACCGTGCATGGTAAGTCCGTGGTTAACCAATAGCTCCTGGGTTAAGTGCGTGGAGCTAGGCTACAAGTCTTCAAATAGGTAATGATGCTTGCAATTCTATATCTGTGGTTTTGGAATGATATATTCAAAAAGTACATATGGCTGTATTGTTCAGCTGTAAACAAAGAAACCTAGAATTTGACAGAGAAGAACCACTATGTGCATCTAATCTGCCCTAAACACAATTACACGTAGGGTGTCATTCCGAGTTGATCGCTCGCTAGCCAGAATGCCGTCAGGGGGCCTAGGTATATTCCCATTCGAGGGGATTCCGGTGGTCAGCATACCGACACCAGGATCCCCACGAGTGGGAATATGCCTGGGCCCCCTGCCGACAGTCTGTCGGCCAGGATCCTGGTGTCGGTATGCTGACCACCAGGATCCCGATGGCCGGGATAATAACTATGTCCGGATCCCAATCCCGCCTGCCCAATACAATAACAATATAATGGGATCATCACTTTCCAAAATTAAGATTCACAGACCCACAATAGTCAGGAATTTTGTACTATCTGTGCCTAGCAGCAACTGAGCCTGACTGACCCGTCACCACCACAGCACGGACATTCTGCTCTGATGAGTCTGATCTCATCTGACACGCACATGCATGCATGCAGATGCATCTATGTGCAGAATGCAGATGCATGCATAATGTGCCTGCCTGCATCCCACCCCAATCTAACCTAAAGCCCTAAACCAAACCCAAATCCCATTCCCTATACATAAACATGTATTATTATGATTCATGACCTAAGAAAAGCCTTACCCTGCTTGCTGCTGCAGCAACACACTGACACAGCCGCGGTGCTAATTCACCAGGCTCGCCTCCCCAATTCCCGCAGGCCGCTGTACTCTGTCCTGTCCTGGCCGGACAGCTCCTGCTTTGCGCTCCATGCCTCCGTCCGGCTCCTCACACTCACACGCAGCAGAGACAGGGAGGTCTCGTGCGGTGAGGACGCTTGAGGGGCAGTCCCGTCCGGACGAGCCTCCTTGCTGGGGACTGGCTGGCAGGTGACCTGGGGGCTGGGAGCACTGAGGGGTGAACAGCACATAGGACACAGGACTCGGGAGAGAAGGGGGGGCGCAAACACACATTGAAACACACAGCGCAGCGGGCGGCCCGCGATGCCGGGAACACAATATAGTATTTTTTAAAGTTGTGATGAAATGCAGCCGCCGCAGCCCACTGCCTGGGCCTTGGGGCCCCTAACAACGACGGGGCCCGGGACGGGTGTCCCCTTTGACCCCCCCTGTCGCCGGGCCTGCATCCAAGTAGGCACGTCAGACAGTCCGTACGTATACTGGCAGGAAAAAGAGGCAATTTGGAGGCCCTTGCACAAACAGGCTTTATTCTACCTAAGTTGCCCTCCCACAAGTGTGTACTCCGAAAGTGTGTTTAGTGCCGCCGCTCACCTTGTCAGCAATCGGCGTACGAGGTTACTTCCAGAAAATGTGGAGAAGATGATGTTCATTAAAATGAATTATAATCAATTCCTCCATGGAGACATTCACCAGCAGCAATTGCCTCCACAAAGTACACAGGAAGCTGTGATGGTGGATTCCAGTGGGGACGAATTGATAATCTGTGAGGAGGGGGATGTACACGGTGATGAATCAGAGGATGATGATGAGGTGGACATCTTGCCTCTGTAGAGCCAGTTTGTGCAAGGAGAGATTAATTGCTTCTTTTTTGGTGGGGGTCCAAACCAACCCGTCATTTCAGTCACAGTCGTGTGGCAGACCCTGTCACTGAAATGATGGGTTGGTTAAAGTGTGCATGTCCTGTTTATACAACATAAGGGTGGGTGGGAGGGCCCAAGGACAATTCCATCTTGCACCTCTTTTTTCTTTCATTTTTCTTTGCGTCATGTGCTGTTTGGGGAGTGTTTTTTGGAAGGGCCATCCTGCGTGACACTGCAGTGCCACTCCTAGATGGGCCAGGTGTTTGTGTCGGCCACTAGGGTCGCTTATCTTAGTCACACAGCTACCTCATTGCGCCTCTTTTTTTTCTTCTTTGCGTCATGTGCTGTTTGGGGAGTATTTTTTGGAAGGGCCATCCTGCGTGACACTGCAGTGCCACTCCTAGATGGGCCAGGTGTTTGTGTCGGCCACTAGGGTCACTTATCTTAGTCACACAGCTACCTCATTGCGCCTCTTTTTTTTCTTCTTTGCGTCATGTGCTGTTTGGGGAGTATTTTTTGGAAGGGCCATCCGGCCTGACACTGCAGTGCCACTCCTAGATGGGCCAGGTGTTTGTGTCGGCCACTAGGGTCGCTTAGCTTACTCACACAGCTACCTCATTGCGCCTCTTTTTTTCTTTGCGTCATGTGCTGTTTGGGGAGTGTTTTTTGGAAGGGCCATCCTGCGTGACACTGCAGTGCCACTCCTAGATGGGCCAGGTGTTTGTGTCGGCCACTAGGGTCGCTGAGCTTAGTCACACAGCTACCTCATTGCGCCTCTTTTTTTCTTTGCGTCATGTGCTGTTTGGGGAGTGTTTTTTGGAAGGGCCATCCTGCGTGACACTGCAGTGCCACTCCTAGATGGGCCAGGTGTTTGTGTCGGCCACTTGGGTCGCTGAGCTTAGTCATCCAGCGACCTCGGTGCAAATTTTAGGACTAAAAATAATATTGTGAGGTGTGAGGTGTTCAGAATAGACTGAAAATGAGTGGAAATTATGGTTATTGAGGTTAATAATACTTTGGGATCAAAATGACCCCCGAATTCTATGATTTAAGCTGTTTTTTAGGGTTTTTTAAAAAAAAACACCCGAATCCAAAACACACCCGAATCCGACAAAAAAAATTCGGTGAGGTTTTGCCAAAACGCGTTCGAACCCAAAACACGGCCACGGAACCGAACCCAAAACCAAAACACAAAACCCGAAAAATTTCCGGTCCACATCTCTAATGACATGTATGTATGTTGTGTGTGCAGGTATACTGTGTGTGCATGCAGGGGTGTAGCAAGGGTGGCTCCAGTGGAGCGCAAGCTCCGGGTGCCAGAAAAGTTAGAGTGCGCACCGCCGTCTGCTCACCCCCTCCTTCTGCCCGCTATACCACACTGACTCGGACTCTGAGACTAGGTAGGGAGCAGGGCAGGTCAGAGGGGTCAGCAGGAGACACTGACAGCCGACACATGCCGGAGCTCTGCCGCCCTCCTTACAGTATATGTCTCACTGTCTGCCTGTAGCTGTGCAGCAGGGTTACTTCTGTCCTGCTACACCACTCTCTGCCCCGCCTGCTGCAGCACCTCTTTCTGCCCCCGGCTACTGCAGCACTTCTCTTTGTCCCAGCTATTGCAGCATCTCTCTCTGTTCCAGCTGCTGCAGCACCTTTTTCTGCCACAGGTGCTGCAGCACCTATCTCTGCCCCGGCTGCTGCAGCACCTTTTTCTGCCTTGGGTGCTGCAGCACCCGTCTCTGCCCCAGGCTGCTGTTGCAGCACCACTCTCTGCATAAGAAGCTGCAGAGTAACATTTATAAGCGGCTCTACTATGGCATAACTTCCCCTATATTTTTGTTGCGGTCCTTTGGCGTGCACTGTCCCTGTTTTAAACATGACGGGCGCCCAAAAGAAACTTTCACCCTGAGATCCACAAGGTCTAGAACCTGCCCTGTCACCAATTTTGGATTTTTCTATATTTTTTTCTTTTCAAATGTAACATGCACCCAATTCAGTATAGGGGAGGGGGTGCCGAAACATACTGTTGCTCCGGGCACCATGGCACCTAGCTACACCTCTGTGTGCATGTACAGTATGTATGCTTTATGTGCATGTATACTGTGTGTGTATGTATGGCATGTAAGTATGCTGTGTGCATGTATACTGTGTGTGTATAGCATGCATGTATGTATGTATGTATGTATGTATGCTGTGTGCATACATAGTGTTTATGTATGGCATGTATGTATGCTGTGTGCATGTATACTGTGTATGTATGGCATTTATGTATGGTGTGTGTGTGTGTGTGTGTGTGTGTGTGTGTGTGTGTGTGTGTGTGTGTGTATGCATGCATAGTGTGTGTGTGTGTGTGTATTTGTGTGTATGCATGCTGTGTACATGCATAGTGTGTGTGTGTGTGTGTGTGTGTGTGTGTGTGTGTGTGTGTGTGTGTGTATATATATACTGTGTGTTTGTGCAAGTATACTGTGTAAGTATGCTAATGTATGTGTGTGTACGGCAGTCCGGCACTCCTTTTGACATACAAAATGATACCCTCTGTATTTAATTGTAATCCCAGTAAAAAAGACAGGAACCCGTAGCCCCGAAACGTTGGTATGCTGTGAACTTGCATCATTCCAATTTATTTATTTTTTATAAAATCTAAGGGCCCCTGGCATTTTTACTGGGATAAAATCAATCTATCTTATCTTATCTTTCTGTCTGTCTATATTTCACACACACAGACGTGCATACATACATACATACATACATACATACATACATACATGGAAACCCCTCTATGAAAATCCTACGTTTGCCACTGGGCATTCCAATGTGTATTGTAGTTAAGATCTAATACCCTGTTATTCTGAAATGTTTTGCATTTTACCCTGTATTGTGCTGCTTACATTTTGTGGCTCCTTATGATAATAATAATAATAATAATAATAATTATAAGTGCAAAGCTGATTCAGTAAAGGAGGTGGCCTATATGCAGTCTCTGTGCAGGCCCACCCCTCTCTCTCCACGCATGCTCCGGGCAGATTCCGGCAATCTGTGAATATCTCCAGTATAATGGTGCAGACATGATTTTCCCAGTGATTTCTGCAGACAGGTAAGTGTAATCTATGGGTGCACTGCACACCCTGAACCCATTATAGATGTCTCTAAATAGGTGAAACTAGTTGGCCAGCTATTCATTCCCTAGAGTACAAGATCCTACCCTATAACATTAGCACTGTGTGGCCACATCTACACAAGCTGTAGGGAGAGCTCAGAGACTTGTAGAGAAGAAGGCAGACTGAGGGGGATATCCAATTAAAACATTGTGTCCGAAAAACGGCCGTTTTCGGTCGTTTATCTGCCTTTTTTCCCGATGTTTCACCGATTTCTTTTTACATGCTATCCTGTTAAATTAAATCGCGTGTAAAAAAAAACCCTTTCTCCCGAAAACACACAGGTTCAGTGAAACCAGTGTGTTTTCGGGTGAAACAGCCCCGTTTTCGGATGAAAACGGGGCTGTTTCCGGGGGCAGGCGAAACAAAATCCCAGATAAGTCGGCGCGTGCCGCGGCTTATCGGGGCTAATTAGATAGCCCCCGGCGGGACAATTAGCATTGGCAAACGCAGGATTTCTAGAGGGGGGGTTTCCAAATGCAATCCACAATCTCCCACTCTGTGTAACATTGGAGCAAGTGAGGGAGTCTGGGTTATCGGTAGAAGAACCTAGTAACGGCCCTGGACATTAAGGTAAACATTTTTATACACTGTATATTGTATGGAATACAGTATTAATATTTTACACTAGAGCTGGTCTATTGTATAGGCCAGGCATGCCCAAACTGCGGCCCTCCAGCTGTTGAGAAACTACACATCCCAGCATGCCCTGACACAGCTTCAGCATTCTCTGACAGCAAAACTGTGTCAGGGCATTATGTAGTTTCATAACAGCTAGAGGGCCGCAGTTTGGACATGCCTGGTATAGGCTGTATCAAACATATTTAGCTAATAAAAATAAGATAAGTGGTCAGGAAAAGGTTTAACATCCCATAATAAAGACACAAACATAATAGAACCAGTACTGCACTTTCTAAGCGCACATACTCCCACCTCATTGTAAGGCTCCTGTCTCTTCTTCCTGATAGCTACTCTCTGGTGCAGTGCACTGATTGAGAACTCAGATCCACACACACAGCAAACTTGGTAGAAGAAGCTGCTACCACTTGACATGTGCAGCAGCTCTGTTCTGTCCCTAAATCTGCATGTTGTGGCAGCAGCTCTAGTGATAATCATATTATATACCATTGCTATTGTCATAATTTGAGCCACTTGCCAAGAGGAGGGGGGGTTACGGGCAACCGGAAACCCCTCCTGCGTTTGCCTATGATTAGCCCCGGTAAAAAAACGGGGCTAATTGGATATCCCCCTTAATCCAAATCCATTTCATGTTTGCTGGAAGGAAGCAAAGAGACAGGCTTCAGGTGAGAGAATCTGCAGAGACAGAAGAAAAGTGGCTAGGAGCGAGTCAGTGCCCAGAATGGGGCTTTGCTTTTCATTAAAGCCATTCATACTGTGCTGATGACAAAATAAAAGTTATTTTTCCATTTGGACTTTGTTGGTGGAAAACCCTTTTTGTGCACAGGACACACACGCTCAGCCTCCGACCAAACTACTATTACCTGAGGCTGAGCTAATCCTCTGCCCTCAGAGATGGATGGAGATCACACAGACGGTGTGATAATATTCTAATGTAACAGGAGGCAATGCATGTAAATAGACGCCTCTTGTCAGCTTCTCTGATCAGCTGCTGCATCCGAAGACGCAGCATCCGGTAATCTGTGTGAACTTTGGTCATCTGCATAACCCTCAGGTTACTCAGGATGACTGGGCAATTTAGCTGCTGTGAGAATGCAGTGCTTATAGTAAGCTCTGAACATAAAACCAGCACACTTCTGGTTCCTTAATGTAGCATTTCTTCTGGGAACATTTTTATTGTGTAAACTGATGCATGACTGCATATGGCCACACACAGAGAATAGGCTATGTACACAATGCGGCAGCAAGTGGGATCGCAAATGTTCTAGTTCCTTTCAACTAGTGCAGCCGACACCTGCGACCCGAGCCCACACACTGAGCAGCTGGAGGCACAGAATACCAGGCAACAGTATGTTCCAGCTCCATATGCAGCATCTGGTGTTATGTCCAGAGAGCTTGTTGGACACATGACAAGTTCAAGTCCTTTGCGCCAGTTCTCAGGCATAATAAAATGTTCTGTGACTGCTATCCTATGCAATGGGACACAATGTCATATCGAAACACTGCAAATGGATTATTTTCCCTTTTATTAATTATAGTAGTCCAACAAATACTCCAGGTGTAGCAGGTATTTATTAGTACTGAAATGCAACTGTTTGAAGAGACTTGTAAATTCATGAACGTATATGTGCAGCACTTATAGGGAAATGTTTCATGAATAATAACGAAACAAATATGAACAGTTTAAGCTCATGCTGTCAAAATGCACTATTCAATTAGCTATGATAAATTTTTCTGTAAAATAAAAGAACTGACATTTTCGCAATTTTATTGCCCAATGTTTTTTTTACCCAATTCAATTTAGCAGAAACATTTACCCATCTCCGAGCGAAAAACAGAGGATCTGGGATAGGTTCCTGGATCCATGTATTTTCACAATGCAGCTGCGAAAAATAGCACTTACCATGGATGTTGTTTCTCCAGCCTCTGTGTCACAGAAACTAGTAACATATCATATCTTGATTACAATCGGCATTACACAGACCCAAAGAATAAAAAAATCCTACTATATGAATCTCTCCATGCAACCAGAACCACAGGTTTGCAATCATATACTCTCCATCAATGTATAGTTCAGAGACACCTGAGTGATAATTGGCAT
The DNA here is from genome assembly GCF_028390025.1 of Pseudophryne corroboree. Lineage (NCBI taxonomy): Eukaryota > Metazoa > Chordata > Amphibia > Anura > Myobatrachidae > Pseudophryne > Pseudophryne corroboree. The sequence continues at coordinate 619,636,740 of NC_086448.1, read as the reverse complement.
TAGCACAACCAATCTTCCTAGTGGATATCCGTTAGTTTGAGCCCAAGTATACATTTAATGACAATTGAATATGGACTAGAAAATGCTATAAATATTATTTTGATTAATTCTATACATTTAGTGTTTACAATTTAGGAATAAATGTAAAGCAGTTAAAAAGAAGATCTCTGAAGGCGCTAATATACTTTTATTAGAGTCTATTCTCTAGCTGACCAGACTGGATCATAGCACAAGATGTACATAAGAAGGGGGGTTTAGATATTTGATATGCTTTATGCCTAACTGTCAATTGAGTAGATTGAAATTATATTACATTAGTGATTCAACTACTTTTATAAACAACTGATGTATTTGATGAGAAATTATGTTATATAGGGGTAGATGTATGATGGGGTGTTATGGAGTTTACCAGTATGTTATGTGCTGCACTTAACACTTCTGCCCATGTATTAATGTAGTGTAGTGTGCAAAAGTATGTGCTATGTGCTCCTGTCATTATCAGTGATCCTGTCTTCTTTGTTAAATTGCATTGATTAATTTGATAAGCAACATTTGTACATCTGTGTGCAAATAAGTCTGATAATCCTTTTACACCGCCGGCTTTGAACATGGGTTATTGCACATGAGCACGCATAACCCGTGTTGCTGTGTAGTGTAAAAGAGCCCAGCTGGAAATATCCGGGTTGAGCGACCGGGTATTCCAACTCGGGTAGCAAGCAGGGTTAAACACGTGTTCAACTTGGCTCACTGTGCCGTGTAAACGGGAAGCTGGGTCGATGCAACACGTTCCCATTCACTCTGTGGTCCGGGCGGCGCTTGGAGATTTTGTGATCTCTAAGCACCGCCCCCACCACTCCACTGGTGACGTCACCAACCTTGCAATATGCCACGTAGGAGACAGCTGTGGCGAGGGGCATGAAGCGGACGCAGCCGGGAAGCACCTGTGTCAGGCTCCCAGGTGTGTTCCGCCTCAGGGGGTGTAAAAGGGGTATGAATCTGTATACAAAGTGCTATGATGTACGGGCTGCGGCTTTTCTCACTCCAAGTTCCGTTGTGCTTCACCCGTAACTTTGGATATGTTCAAAACTCATTTCTGTGCTATTAAAGTCGCAGCCCGGCATCTGTAGTACTCTGAGCGGTGTTTTGCTGCTTATGTGATGCGAATAAGATGCAAAATAGAGAATTAGGGCATGCTGCGCCTCTCTGAGCTACTCGTAGTGTGTTTCACAGTGTATGGAATAATGAGGCTAGAGATGTGTAGTTCAGTTCTCCAGAAATCCGAAATTCACATGAATTTTGTGGATCCGAACCAAACCAAAACCCGTCCGGATCTCCCAAGGAGATCCAATCAAAGTCCCAGTTCGGATCTTCGCTCAGTTTGGAATTCAGATTTTAAATCCAAATTTGGGGTTTTGGATTGCAAAAAGTACATGATTTTAGCTCTTTTTTATAAATGATTATCGATTTATTTATTTTTATTTATTTTTAACCGAACCAAAAATACTTGAGGGTGGTTTTGCCATAATCAAAACACGAATTAGAACCAAAACCAAAACACTGGGATTCAAGCACATTTCTAATTAAGGCTAGGTGTATGAGTACACATCTGTATGTCTGATAACCATGTAATGTAAGCTTATTTTAGCCTAAGTGACCGACGAACACAGTCCCTTCCGCACCTCCGCTGCTCATCTCAGGTAATGTTCCCCTGCTTCCCTATGTCCTTCTGTCTCTGCTGTCACTCTCCCTGTCTCTGCTGTCACTCTCCCTGTCTCTGCTGTCACTTTCCCTGTCCCTGCTGTCACTCTCTCTGTCCCTGCTATCACTCTCTCTCCCTGTCCCTAAATTTTGGCTCAAACTGTGTGGCATATAGTGAATTTTGGCTCATTCCGTGTGGCGTAATGTGAATTTCGGCTTATACCGTGTGCTGTAATGTGAATTTTGGCTCATACCGTGTGCTGTAATGTGAATTTTGGCTCATACCGTGTGCTGTAATGTGAATTTCGGCTCGTACCGTGAGCTGTAATGTGAATTTCGGCTCGTACCGTGAGCTGTACTGTAAATTTCGTCTTGTACTGTGAGCTGCAATGTGAATTTTGGCTCGTACCGTGAGCTGAAATGTGAATTTCAGCTCATACTGTGTGGTATAAGGTGAAAGGGGCACCAGTACTAGATAGTATAAGGGTTCCTACTACACTGAAGGACATGCCCCATTTGAGTGGCCACGCCTCCTTATCAGTGACCACGCCCCCTTTCCCGGAGCACACGAGCCTTAGGCACGCGCATAATGGCAACCTTCAATTTCCTTACCCTCTCTTCAAAATTTCCACTTCGACCATAGCCCCAGAGAGTGTCAGGGGGAGAAGGGGGAGAGAGAGAGGGGGGAGTGGGAGCCAGCACTACCTGACTCCAGCAGAGGTCTCTGATGGGGGCAGGTACGTCCCGACATTAGGCCCCACCCCCTAAATACCCAAAAATTACGGCAGTCGGAGCTGGAAATTAGCCCCCCACCCCCTCCCCTTGCTGCATCCTCTGTGCGGCTGCACTTCCTCATGAGAAGGGGAGGCTATGATATCAGCGGCATCCAAATGGTTTATGATATCAGCAGAGATGATGGGAGCTACTGGCCTTTGAGGCAGCCTGTGACTGGGTGCAGGGGGAGCAGCAGGCCCTCGAAGCAGCCCGGGTCCCATAGCGGGTGTAGTATGGTATGCCAGCGGCCGCGCTCCCGGCAACCAGCATACCGGCGCCGGGAGCCCAACCGCCGGCATACTGACAGCGTGGCGAGCGCAAATGAGCCCCTTGGGGGCTTGTTGTGCTCACCACGCTGTGGGCACGGTGGCGCGCGTTATTTTTTCTCCCTCCAGGGGAGTCGTGGACCCCCACGAGGGAGAAAATTTGTCGGTATGCCGGCTGTCGGGATTTCGGCACCGGTATACTGTGCGCCGGGATCCCGACAGTCGGCAACCTGAAGACCACCCCCCATAGCAGCTGCACCCCCAACACCCTCGGTAGTTACACCACTAAAATTCACATATTCCGCAAAGCTTTAAATAAAATATAAGTAGAGTTCTGCATGACACTATCATTGTTGGCCATTTATATCTCATCATATTAGAGCTCACTGCAGGGGCATAGCCAGAACATTGTGGGCCCCATAGCAACATTTTGAAGGGGCCCCCATCCCAATGCTTCTAAAGAGACACTTCTCTTCAGCAGTTAATTTTATGCCTTATAATAGTGCCCTAGTTCCTTTTCTGAACCATAGTAGAGCCTTATTTAATGTTATGCCCCATAGTAGCTCCCTAGTTTCTTTTATGAATCGCAGATGTGCTTAAGTTCACCCTATGTCACATTTCAGAGCTGCCAGTACACATTATGCCGCACAGTACCCCCAATTCACATTATGATATATAGTGCTCCATGTTCATATTGTCCCTCATTACAGTGCCACGGTTCATATTATATAACATTAAAATGCCCTCCAGTTCATTTTATATTACACTACAATGAGCAGGTTCAGGGGCATACCTAGCTATATTGCAGGCCCCAAGGAAAAAGTTTGAAAGGACCCCTACGTACCACCCAATGGCAAAAAATTTATCTAACACATCTAACTTTGACAGGGAATGTGGGCCCCTCTCAGCTCTGGGCCCCATAGCAGCTGCACTGCCTGAACCTATGGTAGCTACACCCTTGGCTCACTGAGTTTTAGTAGCGATGAATTCAAACATATTATTTACTGTATTTTGGGAAAATGTGATGCTGTTATACCATTGGCTGCTTGGAATATTATGTTATATTATATTATGAGGCTTATGCTCGGTTATATGTAATGAGGGAGCGAGCAGGCGGGAGGGAGGTTAGTTTTTACTTGTTTATTGCACTACTTGAGCAGTGGTACAAGCATCCATTGGATGCCTATACTGCTGCTCCAACACGTGGCAGCACCGGCGACTGTGTCAGTGACTTCCACCGCGGGGGACCCCTACAAGGTGTACACACCTCAGGGAAGCCCTGCAGCAGCATCTGGATACTAGGAGGTAAGGTACTGGCTTCCCTTCTTGCAAGAGTCCCTGCTTGCAGGAGACAATGGGGAGCAGGTGCAGTAGGGGCACAGTGCACTGCACTACACCACCACGTCATGGGCCACAGGTGTTGACTAGTCTCTGGCGTTGACAACAGCTAAAGGGGAGGTAAATATGGCCTTTATCCCCTCTCCAACCACTTTGGCTTGCTTGAAGCCATTGGCTAGCTGCATGCCTCCGGCTCACTCCTCCCTCTCTGCTACCTCAGGACACTGGGCAGCCATTTTAAGCACATTGTTGCTCCAGGTTTGCACAGAGAGGGAGGCATGGACTCCTCTCCCCTGTACCATGCTCCTATTATTTCCCACATTGTCTTGTGCTTTGAGCGTTTTGTATGCTATATAGGAACAGCCTATATTACTCTGCTGAGCAGTCAGTACAGGGCTTAGCGAACATCTCAATCTCTGTCAAACAGCTCTTAGATAGCGCTTGGTTGTCTCAACGCAGGCCAGTGGCACAAGAGAGATCTACCCCTTTGTTGGAGAAGGGCTTTGAGCCAGAAGCCATTTCAGATGTGGAGTCCTCTTTGGTTCCTGAGGAGTCCATGTCCCGAACGGTACTTCAGATCGAAGGGACAAGGCTCCAATTTTTAAGTGTCAGAAGAAGTCCACTCTGTTTCTCGCATTTGCTCAAATGGAGTACCTTTTGTAGGTGGCCTGGTCTCAGCCGACAAGATGTTTGCAGGTACCCAAGTGTATGGCTTCCTTTTATACTCTTCCTCCTAAGGAAAGGACCAAGTTGTAATCTCCTACTCCAGAGGATACACACATTGCGCAATTGGTTAGGGCCTCAGTTTTACCTATCCTGGATACCTCTTCCCTCGGATACCACGGTTAGGAAACTGGAAAATTTGCTCAAATTGGCTTATCACTCATCTGGCCCTGGCGTTGAGTACCTACGTTGGCGAGGTAGCCATAGATACGGGAATCCTAACATCTAAGGTTTCAGTTTCTACGATTGCGGCCAGGTGGACCCTGTGGCTACCTTCCTGGCGCATGGACTCCAAATCCAAAAAGGCTCTTGAGGCATTCTCTTATGCAGGAGATATGCTTTTTGGTCAGGAACAAGACAAGACAGTTTCAACGCTGGCAGCATCCAAGACAGCCTTCTTGCCCTCAGCTGCACCACCTCAAGCCAAAACTTCCTTTTGCTTCTTTCGTCTACAGGGCAGTCAGGGGTCAGGCATCTTCTAAATATCAGCCTCCATCCAGGGCTCTAAGCCTCGAACTAAGCAACCCTGGGCTACTAGACGCCCAGCTACCAAGCAGCCTGGGAAGCCCACAGTGTGATGGGACGGGCCTCCTCATGGGGAACCCTAGGGTGGGAGGCCGACGTCTGTCTTTTGCGCCACAGTGGATCAACACCACGATGGATGCATGGGTCAGAGGTGCCATCGCTCGGGGATGTGCACTGATGTTCTGGAGTTGCCCTCTTTTGTAACAAACTTCCGCAGGATGCAACAAAAGCAGCAGCTCTTCGGCACTTAGTGTAGTCTCTTCTGGCCTCCATCGTCATCACCCCTGTCCCCCAGGCTCAGAGGGGTTCAGTTTATTATACAAGCCTCTTCCTTGTTCAAAAGTCGGATGGCTCTTACCGACCTAGTCTCAACCTCAAGAAACTGAACAAGTATATTTGAATTCACAGGTTTTGCATGGAGTCCCTCCGAACCATTATCCTAACTCTGGAACCAGATGACTTCATGGCATCTCTGGACATTCAGGATGCATACCTTCACATTCCCATCTGGCCAGACCAGCAACTATGCTTTGCCGTCCTGGAGGATCACTTCCAATATCAGGCGCTGCTGTTCGGTTTGTCTACAGCTCCTCGGGTGTTTACCAAGATTATGGCAGTCATGGTGACACACCTGCATTGCAGAGGAGTCCAAATACTGCCCTATTTGGACAATCTCCTCCTATTGGCCCAGACCCTGGCCATGTTGCAAGACCACATTCGAGTTACAGTCGATCCTCTACAATTTTATGGTTGGAAGATAAATTGGCAAAAATCCTCTTTAACACCTTCACAGGAAATGCTGCACTTGAGAGCGTTCTTGGATTGTTGCCTTCCTGCCACAGGACAAGGTTTTAACAAGGTTTTAGCCTTGCAATCCAGGATCAGGTCCTTGTTACATCATCGCCAAGTCTCCATCCATGCATGTATGAAGATCCTGGGGTCAATGGTGGCTACATTCGATATTGTGGAGTACGCTCAGTTTCACTCCCATCCTCTGCAACTGCAGGTTCTCAAACAGTGAAATGGCTCCTACCTGCATATCAGGGCGCAGACCATTGTTCTCTCCCGAGAGGTTTGGCTCTCCCTCATGTGGTGGCTTCTAAAGTCCAACCTGACTCAGGGACTCCAATTCTGGATCCCAGATTTTATCCAGGGATCCACCGATGCCAGCCTGCAGGGGTGGGGAGGGGTCTGTGACACCTGGTCATTCCAGGGCCACTGGACAGCTCAGGAGAGCATACTCACTATAAATGTACTGGAGCTCAGAGCCATCTTCTGAGCTCTGTCTGTGGCTCAGCACCTCTTCCGGGGCCACTCAAAGTGCAATAGGACAATGTGACAGCAGTGGTTTACATAAACCGTCAGGGAGGCACCTGCAGCTGCGGTGCAATGAAGAAGGTGATGCGGATCTTTCATTGGGTGGAGCATCATCTGTCAGCCCTGTTGGTAGTCTTCATTCCCGAGAATTCTCAACTGTAATGTGGACTTCCTAAGCCACCAGAACATTCACTGCAGTGTGTGGGATCTACATCTGGAGGTGTTTCAGATGCTGATCCAACTTCATGGCGTCTCGGCACAGCCACCAAGTGTCCATGTATGGCACAGGGACAGTGACCTTGATGCCCTCCTAGTGGGTGAGTTAACAGCTCCATGGTCATTTCCTCTGGTGTATGTCTTCTCTCCAATACAGATGCTTCTGCGAGTTGTCTGCAAGTTTAAAAGGGAAGGCGGGACTATGATTATGGTGGCTCCAGATTGGCCACATCGAGGATGGTACACAGATATTCTGTATCTCAGCATCGACACACTACTGTGTCTCCTTCTGAGACAAGACCTTCTCTCTCAAGGCCCATGCTTTCATCCGGATCTGAACCGTCTAGCTTTGATGGATTGGCTATTGAGACATCGATCCTGAAGGTGAAGGGTTTCTCCAGCAGGGTCATTTGGACAATGCTCAGGGCCCAGAAGCCTTCCTTGGCCAGAATTTACTACCAGATTTGGAAAGCTTACTTTGTCTGATACTCTACCAGGGGGTTCAACCCGCATGCCTTCCCTCTGTCCGCTTACTAGCCTTTCTTCAAGCAGGTCTGTATCTGGGTCTTCGACACTCCTCGTTGAAGGTCCGGGTCTCTGCAATGTCTGATTTCTTCCAGCATCAGCTGGCTAGTTTTCTGGACATTTGAACCTTCTTGCAGGGGGTTCTGCATGTATAGCCGCCATTTGTGCCCCCTGTAGCTCCGATGGCTTACGTGGAAGACCTTCTTCCTGTTGGCCCTCTCCTTAACCTGATTGGCGTCGGACCTTAGTGCCTTATCCTGGTGCTCGCCCTTTTTTATTTTCCATTCAGATAGGGCGGTTCTTCGCACCAGCTCGGGCTACCCACCCAAGGTCCGTTTCCAGGTTTCATTTGAACCAGGAGATAGTGGTCCCTGCCTTTGTGGAGAGTTCATGTGAGGCGACCTCCCTGGATGTTGTCTAGGCTCTCTGCATTTATGTGCATAGGACTCGGGAGGTTTGTAGGTTGGATTCCCTGTTCATCTTCTATGACTCTCACAAATGGGGCTGGCTGGCTTCAAAGCAGACTTTGGCCAGGTGGCTCAGTTTAACTATTCACCAGGCCTATTCCTGCAGGGGTAATTACACACTTTGCTCATTCGGTGGGTGCCTCTTGGGCAGCTAGCCATGGGGCCTCTGCAGAACAACTCTGCAAGGGGGCCACATGGTATTTTGCCCAGACATTCATCAAGTGTTATGCCTGCAACACTTTTGCATTGACTGATGCAACCTTTAGGCGTAATGTCCTCAGCACAGTCCAGGAACATTCCCGTCCATGGGGTTTATTTATTAAAGTCCCGATTTTGTCCGTTTTTCTTTTTTCTAAGTGTCAAAACGGGAATTTACTAAGCACAAATCTCGGCAGTGTTGGGGCTATTCGTAATGGTTTTCATGGCAGAGATCAGAAATATGAATGAATAGACCATCGGTCAAACGCGGCTGTTTGTTCATACAACACGGGAATTTACTATTCATTCGTATTTGGGTGTTTGTCTCTGCTCAATTGCGGGTGTATTTTTTTGCAATTCGTTAAAAAAAAAGCAGCAAAAAAATAGACCTGCTTTTTCCTGGTGTGTTTGGATAATCATGCATGGATCAGTGAGATCCATGCATGATTATCTGTGGGAATGGGTCTGTTTAGCTTTAAAATGTTTTAAAAAATTGCGTGGGGTCCCCCCTCCTAAGCATAACCAGCCTCGGGCTCTTTGAGCCGATCCTGGTTGTAAAAATACAGGGGAAAGAATGAATAGGGTCTCCCCATATTTAAACAACCAGCACCAGGCTCTGCGCCTGGTCCTGGTGCAAAAAATATGGGGGACAAAAGACGTAGGGGTCCCCAGTATTTTTAACACCAGCACCAAGCTCCACTAGCCAGAGAGATAATGCCACAGCCGGAGGACACTTTTATATTGGTCCCTGCGGCCCTGGCATTATATCCCCAACTAGTCACCCATGGCCAGGGTACCCCCCCTCCAGCCACCCAAAGAGTAGGGGTGAAGCCCAAGGCTGTCCCCCATCCGTGGGCGGTGGATGGGAGGCTGATAGCCATAGTGTAAAAGTAAAGAATATTGTTTTTTTGTATAAGAACTACAAGTCCCAGCAAGCCTCCCCCGCAAGCTGGTACTTGGAGATCCACAAGTACCAGCATGAGGGAGAATAACGGGTCCGCTGGTACCTGTAGTTCTACTACAAAAAAAATACCCCCAAAAAAACATAACACACACACCGTGAAAGTACAACTTTAATTAACATACATGCACACTTACACACACACACACACATACTTACCTATGTTGACACGGAGCCCCTCGGTCCTCTTCTCTAGTAGAATCCACGGGGTACCTGTAAATAAAAAATATAGTTACAAACAATCCTGTGTAGATCGGTCCTCTTCTTTCTCCTTGTAATCCACGTACTTGTTAAAATAATAAAATGATCAACCCGAACCACGAACTGAAAGGGGTCCCATGTTTACACATGGAACCCCTTTCCCCGACTGGCAGGACCCCCCGTGACTGCTGTCAGTGAAGGTCCCACCAGCCAGTCAGGGAGCGCCACGTCATGGCACTCTCCTGATTGGCTGTCACTCTTGTGGGTGACCCCAATTAACTTGCGGTTAACCGCAGACCGCAAAGTTCCCATCATTGGTTACAATGGAGCGCCGCTACGCTACATTGCAACCAGTGTGCTCCTCTGATTGACAGTGCAGGAGCGCACAGCCAATCAGGAGAGTGCCATGACGTGGCGCTCCCTGATTGGCTGGCGGGACCTTCACTGGCAGCAGTCACGGGGGTTCCCGCCAGTCGGGGATAGGGGTTCTCCAAGTACCTGCTTGCGGAGGAGGCTTGCTGGGACTTGTAGTTCATTTTACACAAAGGCTATCAGCCTCCCATCCACTGCCCACGGATGGGGGGGACAGCCTCGGGCTTCACCCCTGGTCCTTGGGTGGCTGGAAGGGGGACCCCTTAATTTAAGGGGTCCCCACTCCTCCAGGGTACCCCGGCCAGGGATGACTAGTTGTGGATGTAATGCCAGGGCCACCGGGACCAGTATAACAGTGTCCCCCGGCTGTGGCATTATGTCCCTGGCTAGTGGAGTCCGGTGCTGGTTTAAAAAATACGGGGGACCCCTACGTCTTGTCACCCATATTTTTTTGAACCAGGACCAGACGCAGAGCCCAGTGCTGGTTGTTTAAATATGGGGGGATCCTATTCATTTTTCCCCCCCTGTATTTTTACAACCAGGACCGGCTCAAAGAGCCCGAGGCTGGTTACGCATAGGACGGGGGACAGTGCACATGGTTTTGCCCAACTGCTAACAAAGTTCCTGCTGCGATCAACTCAGAATTACCCCCATGGATTCAAAAAGTTACAGTAAATTACGGGGGGTAATTCTGAGTTGATCGCAGCAGGAACTTTGTTAGCAGTTGGGCAAAACCATGTGCACTGCAGGGGAGGCAGATATAACATATGCAGAGAGAGTTAGATTTGGGTGTGGTGTGTTCAATCTGCAATCTAAATTGCAGTGTAAAAATAAAGCAGCCAGTATTTACCCTGCACAGAAACAAAATAACCCACCCAAATCTAACTCTCTCTGCACATGTTATATCTGCCTCCCCTGCAGTGCACATGGGCCCTCATTCCGAGTTGTTCGCTCGGTAAAAATCTTCGCATCGCAGCGATTTTCCGCTTAATGCGCATGCGCAATGTTCGCACTGCGACTGCGCCAAGTAAATTTGCTATGCAGTTAGGAATTTTACTCACGGCTTTTTCATCGTTCTGGAGATCGTAATGTGATTGACAGGAAATGGGTGTTACTGGGCGGAAACAGGCCGTTTTATGGGCGTGTGGGAAAAAACGCTACCGTTTCCGGAAAAAACGCAGGAGTGGCTGGAGAAACGGAGGAGTGTCTGGGCGAACGCTGGGTGTGTTTGTGACGTCAAACCAGGAACGACAAGCACTGAACTGATCGCAGATGCCGAGTAAGTCTGGAGCTACTCAGAAACTGCTACGAGGTGTGTAATCGCAATATTGCGAATACATCGTTCGCAATTTTAAGATGCTAAGATTCACTCCCAGTAGGCGGCGGCTTAGCATGAGCAAATCTGCTAAAATCCGCTTGCGAGCGAACAACTCGGAATGAGGGCCATGGTTTTGCCCAACTGCTAACAAAATTCCTGCTGCGATCAACTCAGAATTACCCCCTACGTCCGATAAAGTTTGAGATCAAACTCCCTTAAAACCACTTAACTGGCATGGTCAGATTTCATGCAACTGTATCGTCCCACCCTGTTCTCTCGTTTTTGACGAGGAGATCCGTTCTGCAGATGTGCATAATATAATGTTTAAATATTTTAAAAAATACTTTTTTAACTTTATTAAATAAAATCAATTTTAAAAAACAATGTTGTTAATGCTTTTGAAGGGAAAAATCGTCAGTTAAGTGGAAACGGCACAAACACGAATATTAGAAAATAAACCCCCATGAGAGGACAGATTTAGGATATCCTAGCATAAGCCTCTCCTGTGCCCCCTAGTGGACAAGGTTAATGTGATTTATTGTCTTACCTGGATAAATCCTTTTCCTGGAGTCCACAGGGGGCAAAGGATGCCCTCCCTGATGCGCCTGACTTGCGGGATCTTTTTCCAATATTAGTGAGTCTGTCTCTGCGTATGTGTTGGTCTTCTTTCCTCTTCCGTCTCCTACTCCACACCAATCTATCTGAACATCCGTTGTCTGCACCAGCGTCTCTTCCTACTACCTCTCCCCGTCACCCTCTCTCTCCTGTCACCCACTGCCTGCTATAATCTCTGTGTCACACACTACTTCTCCATGTCACCCTTTTTCCTGTCACTCTCTCCCTGGCACCTTCTACCTCTTCCTGTTACCTCCTTCCTCTCACTGCTGCTCACTCCCTGCCCATCATCATTGCCTCTCACCGTCACCCTCTGCCTCTCCTCATACCCCACTCCCTCTGCCTTCTCTCCCTCTGCCCAGTGTCATCCACTGCCTGTCACCCAATGCCTCTTCCCAGCGTCACGCACTGCTTGTAACCTATTGACTGTCACCCACTGCCTCATCCCAGTGTCCCCCACTGCTTCTCCCCAGCATCACCTAGTGCCTCTTCCTAGCATCACCCTCTGCCTCTCCCCAGTGTCACCCACTGACACTCCTCAGCCAGTGCTTGTCACCAACTGACTGTCAACCACTGTCTCTCCCCAGTGTCACCCACTACCTCTTCCAAGCATCACCCACTGCCTCTCCATTTGCAATTTTATAGCTTGCAGGGGTCACCGAACACCCTAGCATTGGCCCTGCATGTGCTGTATTTTATATGTATGAGTCGCTATTTAATACACAAAGGGGGTCATTCCGAGTTGTTCGCTCTGTAAATTTCTTCGCATCGCAACGATTTTCCGCTTAGTGCGCATGCGCAATGTTCGCACTGCGACTGCGCCAAGTAAATTTGCTATGCAGTTAGGAATTTTACTCACGTTTTTTTCTTCGTTCTGGTGATCGTACTGTGATTGACAGGAAGTGGGTGTTTCTGGGCGGAAACTGGCCGTTTTATGGGTGTGTGTGAAAAAACGCTACCGTTTCTGGGAAAAACGCGGGAGTGGCTGGAGAAACGGAGGAGTGTCTGGGCGAACGCTGGGTGTGTTTGTGACGTCAAACCAGGAACGACAAGCACTAAACTGATCGCAGATGCCGAGTAAGTTTCGAGTTACTCAGAAACTGCACAGAGATGTCTTATCGCAACATTGCGAATCTTTCGTTCGCAAATTTAAGAAGCTAAGATTCACTCCCAGTAGGCGGTGGCTTAGCGTGTGCAAAGCTGCTAAAAGCAGCTTGCGAGCGAACAACTCGGAATGACCCCCAATGTAATTAGATTGGTCAATATAACTATAAAGGGGTGATGACTCTAGGGATCTAACATTCTTTGACAGACTAGGCAGAGTATTCAGGTGGTGACATATGTCTTCTACATTATTTGAAAGGGGATCAGTATGATTTACCTACAATCAAAATCCCGACAGTCAAAATACCGACAACAGTTGACGGATGGTCAAAATACCGACAAGGCCACAATACCATCATGGTCAAAATAGCGACATTTAAAATGTCAACAGGTCAAAAAGTCGATACGAGTGTTTCATTGTTTTTTGGTGTGTGTATATCAACATAGGTAGACATGGACACCGCGTACCCTCGCATGGCTCGCTGCACTTGGCACACTATTATATTCCCCCTCCACGTCCACTGGGATGGTGAAGTATGAACAAGTCGATTTCAATGATAAAATCATGAAAAACTCATGTCGGTTTTTTGATCTGTTGACATTTTAAATGTCTGTATTTTGACTATGTCGACATTTTAAATTTCTGGTTTGTGACCTTGTCGGTATTTTTACCATCGATCAATGGTTGTCGATATTTTGACCGTTGGGATTTTGATTGTAGGTAAATTGACTGCATCCCTTTGAAAGTGGATGTTTCTAGCAGCAGAAGGGGCATATCGGAAAGCTATTAAAGAGCGTCTTATTTGCCTACATCCATATCAAATCTGGTAGGATAGACTGGCATACATTAGGAGAAGAACATTAGAGTAATACTTTATAATAATTGATAATACTTTATAATAATTGATTTAAACGATTTTAATATGTAAATGATATTTGAACAATTATATGTTCGTTATAAAGGGTAATACACCTAGTATCTGTATCACATGTCAGTTGAGGATAACATGCAGCTTTAAAGCTAGAAAACTTCAATAAATCTGTATATGGAGTCTGGCGCTATTGTTGCTGTGAAGGTGCCTGCTGCTTGGTCCAAAAGGCTGGGTTCATAGCCTTAAAACCGAAATAAACAACACAGAAGGACAGCGCTGGCACTTTCACATTAAAAATTATTATTTTTAATATCGCATATAAAATCCATCCAAATTAATAATAATATCTACTAACTTATAAGACAATTAAGATATATATCTCAAATTATTTCCTTTTGTCACCAACCAGAGAATTTATATAGTCCTCAATTTTTATCTATGCATGCAGCTGAATACTCAGGCTAAATTATACGGATAGATACTGTTGTCACGATTGTAACTTTCTTTATTTGATTGTTACAATTCTTGGGTTATTTTGAAGCTTATCCCGCTGCTCATCAAACCATAGTTAACTTCTCAGGCCACTGTTCTTGGCAAACAACCGATTAGAAGCAATTTCGTATCACAGTTCCTCCGCCCAATTGTGGTGATTAATGGTGGGATTCCCACTTGTAATATATTAATAAATTATGGCTGGAGCTCATGAGACTTTCAAAGATAATTGTCTACACATATGTGTGGAGTTTTACACATTGTATATGATACCTCTCCCGGCTGTCGCTTCCAAATACAGCCTTATCTTGAGTCCACCGTCCCGTGGATAACAGGTTCAATATCGGGTATTTTTCCACGTGTATTTCTTTCTCTGGTTGGCCAACAAGTAGGTTTGAATGTCTAATATCTCCTCTGCAGTATGTCTGACAAACGCGTTTCTCCACTTTAGATATTCAACTCAGCGGCTTCCTCAGTGTCCATCAGGATGCTATGGAAAGCCGTTCACCCCGCCGTTCATCTGCTGGTGATACCGTGGCATATACACTGGGTGGCTTTGAGCTGAAAGCAGCTCAACACATCAAAAGTGAGCTGCTTTCAGCTCAAAATCGCCCAGTGTGTATGGGCCTTAATATCAGGGGCTGATTGGGAAGTAAAAGTGGCCCTGGAAAAATTTCTAGATGTGGCCTCACATGGGCGGCACCAAATGAACTGTAGGCAGGAATAACACCAAAGTAGGCAGAATAAGTTGTTGGTTTCAATGTTATTGGTAGTCGTGGACCCAACACTCACAGACCTTTAACCTGCAGTGACAAACCCCAAACCTCCATATTCTATATAACACCCACCCACCACGACAGAGACTGAAGACAGACACCAAAACCTCCAGCAAATAGACACACAATCATTAAAACAAAGAGCCCAAACTCACTGCCCAAATATCACAAATATCATCACTCCCCACCCATGGAGCCAGGAATCACCCCAGAAATTGGTTCAAACAAAGTTAATACCAACTCCTGATCCAGGAGCAGGGTCTGGCACACACACAGGGCTGGGTACAGGAGCAGGGGCTGGCACACACACAGGGATGGTACAAGAGCAGGGGCTGGCACACACACATGGATGGGTACAAGAGCAGGGGCTGGCACACACACAGGGATGGGAGCAGGGGCTGTCGCACACACAAGGCTGGGTGCAGTGCCTGACACAGAGGGCTTGGTAGAGAAGCAGGGGCTGGCACACATACAGGGCTGGGTAGAGGAGTAGGTGCAGACACACAGGGCTGGGTACAGGAGCAGGGACTGGCACACACAAGGCTGGGGGAAGGGGCTGACACAGAGAGCTGGGTAGAGAAGCAGGGGCTGGCACACATACAGGGCTGGGTAGAGGAGTAGAGGCAGACACACAGGGCAGGGTAGAGAAGCAGGGGCTGGCACACACACAGGGCTGGGAAGAGGAGCAGGGGCTGGCACACATACAGGTCTGGGTAGAGGAGTAGGGGCTGGCACACATACAGGTCTGGGTAGAGAAGCAGGGGCTGGCACACATACAGGGCTGGGTAGAGGAGTAGGGGCAGACACACAGGGCTGGGTAGAGAAGCAGGGGCTGGCACACACACAGGGCTGAGAAGAGGAGCAGGGGCTGGCACCAGAGGCGGATTGGCTATAGGGTCTACAGGGAAGATCCCCGGTGGGCCGACGCACCCGTGGGGCCTGTTTTGTTTGAGGATATGTGGTCCTATATATAGACATATAGGGAACTTTGTGGTCAGCGGTGAGGTTACTTTCGGTCAACCGCTGACCACAAAGTTCACACCATTGGTTACAATGGAGCGCATAGGCGCAACATTGTATCACTGCCGTGTGCTGCCTGACAGACACTACAGGAGCACACAGCCAATCAGGAGGGTGCCACGATGTGGCGCTCCCTGATTGGCTGAAGGAACCCTCTTAGACAGAAGTCAGGGGGGGTTCCTGGCAGTTGGGGAAAGGGGTCCCATGTGAAAACATGGGGCCCCTTTCAGTGCGTGGTCGGGTGTTCGTTTTTTTATTTTGCCAAGTTCGTGGATTACAAAAAGAACAGAAGAGGACCGATCTACACTGGATTATGTGAATATAATTTTTCCCACAGGTACCCCATGGATTCTACATGGAGAAGAGGACCGACCCTCGTGTGAACATAGGTAAGTATGTATGTTTGGAGGTGTGGATGTATGTAATAAACTTTTACTTTCAAGGTGTGTGTGTGTCCTGTTTTTATTGGGGTATTTTTTTAGTAGTAGTACTACAGGTACCAGCAGGCCCGGTTTTCCTCTGCATGCTGGTACTTGTGGTTCTCCAAGTACCAGCTTGCGGGGGAGGCTTGCTGGGACTTGTAGTACTGCTACTAAAAACAATATAAACATTTTGTCAAAAAGGCTATCAGCCCCCCATCCGCCGCCCTTGGATGGGGGGGATAGCCTCGGGCTTCACCCCTGGCCCTTGTGTGGCTGGAGGGGGGGACCCCTTGATTTAAGGGGTTCCCACTCCTCCAGGGTACCCCGGCCAGGGGTGACTCATTGGGTATGTAATGCCAGGGCCCAATATAAAAGTGTCCCCTCGGCTGTGGCATTATGTACCTGGCTAGTGGAGCCCGGTGCTGGTTTCAGAAATACGGGGGACCCCTACGCTTTTTGTCCCCCGTATTTTTGGAACCAGGACCAGGCGCAGAGCCCGGTGCTGGTTGATTAAATATGGGGGAACCCCTGTCATTTTTCCCCCCATATTTTTTCAACCAGGACCGGCTCAAAGAGCCTGAGGCTGGTTTTGCTTAGGAGGGGGTCCCCACGCATTTTTATTTTTATTTTTAACAATGTTTTTTTTTTAACGAAAGGTGCACAATGAAGCCCAGCACGGATATCACAGATCCGGCCGAGATTCATTGTGTTAAAGTCGGCAGTGTTTTAAAATTCACTCCCGTAAAACACTGCCAAAAAATACGAATGACATCGACATCGGTAAATACGAAAATGCAGAATACGACAGCTTAGTAAATTAGTCGTAATAAATTCAAAAAGTTGCAAATTTACACTTTCGATGTCTTCGTGTTTGAACTTTAACCTCATTCGGAAAAATACGAATTTTAGTAAATTTACCCCATAATGAATAAGATGCCAAACAATTTGCATATATGAAAATGACTTTGCCACTTAGCCTGTGATTGCAGATGATCTAGTGTATGCTCTGTCTGCCTGCTTGGCTGACATATAAGATTGAGTGAATAGTGATTGGGATACGGTTGGTGTAATAAGCAAGAAAATATATCTTTCTAAAGAATTATATAGTTTCCTAAATTCCAAAAGTGTATCATATAATGTGCTCATAACATTTAATTTTATTTCCTTTTAACTTCCCCTTGATGTTGGACATGTCCACTATCTGGAAAGTCTTGGGGGGAGGGTGCTGCTGCCATGGCCCATGGCTAGACCTTACACCTCTGGTGCTGCCCAAGTGGGGCCACTAGTACAAATTTTTCCAGGGCCGCTTTTTGTTCCCAATCCGCCCCTGGCTGGCACACATACAGGGCTGGGAAGAGGAGTAGGGGCTAGCAAACATACAGGGCTGGGTAAGGGAGGGGACTGGCACACACATGGGGCTGGCTGCAGGGGCTGACACACAGGGCTGGGTACAAGAAATGGGACTGGCACACATACAGGGCTGGGTATAGGAGCAGGGGCTGACACACAGGGCTGGGTACAGAAGCAGGGGCTGGGTACAGGAGCAGGGGCTGGGTACAGGAGCAGGGGCTGACACACATAAATGGCTGAGTACAGGAGCAGGGGCTGACACACACACACAGGACCCCCCGGGATCAGTACGAGATCCCACCAGACGGAATCCCGGCGGTTGAAATACTGACACTGGGATCCCGGCCGGCACAATCCCAACAGGGGGGCGAGTGCAACACAGCCCCTTGTGGGCTCGCTGCGCTCGCCACGCTCGGCACACTAATTTATTCTCCCCTATGGGTGTCGTGGACACCCACAAAGGGAGAATATGTCAGGATTGTGCCGGTCGGGATCCCGGTGTCGGTATTCCGGCGGGATCTTGACCACATCCCGACCTCCCTTCCCCCACCCTTCCTTCCTAGATAGGGGAGAAGTGTTTGTTAGACTGGGTTGGGCTCCCCTAATCCAACTATCATTGTACCTCTTTGCTGTATTCCATGTTTAGTTTTTTTGCAGCTCCGCACCTGTGTCCAGCAGCACTTACTCAGCCTCAGGCAGGAATTTAAAGTAACCACACACGAGTCATGACACTTCCTGTATAGCCAAAGGATGAGCAGAGGTTGTGCTGTCAGTGCTGCCGGCGGCCACTAGGTGGCTCTGCCGGGTTATAGGCAGCAAAAAGGAAAAAAAAATCACACACAAAAAAAAAAGTCACTCAGCCAGAGGCTGGCACCACAGTAGTGCCGGCCTCCCGGGAATCTCCCCGGTACATCTTATGGCCAGTCCACCCATGCTTAAGATATAAGACAAAGATCATGGAAACTATGTCAGCATGCCCTCTAACTGTACCTTTTTTGGCAGGTACACAGGGGCGGTGCTAGGGTCAGTGGCATAAGTTTGTCCCAGTTGCCCGGAGGCAAGAAAATATTGGTGGAATCCCCCCTCCCCCTATATATATATATATATATATACACACACACATATATATATATTGTAACACTGTAGGGGTGCAAGGCGCCTTTTCCTGGGGAATATGGCCGCATGCAGCAGCTGAGGAACAACACAAGTCCAGTTTCTGGTACAACTGACCCCGGCCAGTTTTATTGAAACAGAAAATAAAACAAACCCCAAAATAAAAATACCTTGCCTGTCCGGCACTAACTAAACATAAGATATTCCTAACTGTCACTAAACAAAACACAGAGTTCTTCAGTACATACTGTATAGCTTACTTTCATCAGAAAACGTGTCTCTCACACACAGATCCTGCAGCCTTCCCAGGCAGTCTGCCCATACTAATCAGGTTAGAAGCACTATAACACTCTTACACAGCTGAAACCCTGATTAGCCCTCTGTGAGGCCAAAGACCCGAACTGGGCCCAATGTCTAGAACTCGCCTTATCTCTCTCTCAGAGCCTTTACCCAGCTTTTACAGCAAACTGAAAAGGTTCAGACAAAACAAAAAGCATTTTTCCTAGAAGTTAACATTTTCTAAAACATGTAAGACAAGAACCTGGGACAAATATACCTGCCCTCAAACACTATCCCAGTGTTCTTGTCACATATCCCCCTCCCCTGTTTCGACCTAGGGGCCGGAACACTTGTAGCCCCCAAACAGAAGATGCGAGACAATGCATCTGCGTTGGCCAATTGTGTTCCCGGTCTATGTTCAACAGTAAACTTAAAATCCTGCAACGCTAGAAACCATCTAGTTACCCGAGCATTCTTGCCTCTATTTACATACATCCATTTTAAAGGGGCATGATCCGTCACTAGTCTGAATTGTCTACCCAAGAGGTAATATCTCAAGGTATCTAGTGCCCACTTAATGGCCAAAGCCTCCTTTTCCACAATGGCATACCTTTTTTCATGCTCATTGAGTTTCCTACTCAAATAAATGATAGGGTGTTCGTCCCCATCTCTGGTTTGGGACAGCACAGCACCTATCCCTACCTCTGAGGCATCTGTCTGTACCACAAATTCTTTTGAAAAATCTGGTGTTATCAACACCGGTTGTGAACACAAAGCCACTTTTAACGCTTGGAACGCCTTTTCTGCATCAGGGTTCCATTTCACCACATTTGACTGCTTCCCTTTGGTAAGGTCTGACAACGGCACCGCTGTGGTCGCAAAATTGGGAATAAACCGTCTATAGTACCCAGTAATTCCCAAAAAAGCCCTTACCTGTTTTTTATTCACTGGACGAGGCCAGTTTTGAATAGCATCAACTTTATTCAATTGGGGCCTAATCAGACCTCTGCCTATGGTGAAGCCCAAGTATTTGACCTCCTCCATTGCGAGGCAGCACTTCTTTGGGTTAGCAGTTAACCCTGCCTCTCTGATTGAGTCCAGTACTGCTTGTACTTTAACCAAATGGGACCCCCAGTCTTTACTGTGAATTACCACATCATCCAAATAGGCAGCTGCATATTTTCTATGGGGCCTCAAAATTTTATCCATCGCCCGTTGAAAGGTTGCTGGAGCCCCATGCAACCCAAAGGGTAACATCTTATACTGGTACAGCCCCTCCGGAACCGAAAAGGCTGTTTTTTCTTTGGCGCTATCAGATAAAGGTATTTGCCAGTAACCTTTGGTCAGGTCCAATGTGGTGAGAAACCTGGCTGTTCCCAGCCTTTCTACAAGCTCATCCACACGGGGCATGGGGTATGCGTCAAACTTGGACACCTCATTTAACTTACGAAAGTCATTACAGAAGCGTATGCTACCGTCAGGCTTCGGGATGAGCACTATGGGACTGGACCACTCACTGTTAGACTCCTCTATGACTCCAAGTTCTAACATGGTTTTAACTTCTTTAGAAATAGCTTCTCGCTGAGCTTCAGGAATCCTATATGGCTTTAAATGAACCCTGACCCCTGGTTCTGTGACAATGTCATGTTTTATTATGGTCGTTCGGCCAGGCAGCTCTGAAAATACCTCCCTATTTTGGATGAGAAATTCTTTAACCTGATTGTTCTGATCAGCTGATTATGTCTCTGACACCTTCACTGCGGGAAGCAACCGGGGTGAAGACACCGAAGGGCAAGGCTCCGCTGACAGAGACAACCTATCTTTCCAGGGTTTGATTAAGTTAACATGGTAGATCTGTTCGGGTTTTCTCTTTCCCGGCTGGTATACTTTGTAATTAACCTCATTCACTTTTTCCCTAATCTCAAATGGACCCTGCCATTTAGCTAGGAATTTGCTTTCCACAGTGGGTACCAAAACAAGAACTCTATCTCCAGGAGCAAATTCCCGTATCTTGGCACTCCGGTTATAGACCCTCTGTTGAGCACTTTGGGCCTGTTCCATGTGCTCTCTGACAACAGGTACCACGGCTGCAATCCTATCCTGCATTTGTGTTACATGCTCAATAACGCTTCTATAAGGAGTGGGCTGTCCTTCCCACGTCTCTTTGGCAATATCCAACAGCCCTCTGGGGTGTCTACCATACAACAAATCAAATGGAGAAAACCCCGTAGAGGACTGAGGAACTTCTCTGATGGCCATTAACAAGTAGGGCAACAAACAATCCCAGTTTTTCCCATCTCTCTCAACAACCTTTTTTAACATACTTTTTAATGTTTTATTAAACCTTTCCACCAACCCGTCAGTTTGGGGATGGTAGATGGACGTCCTGAGGTGAGTGACCTTAAATAACTTGCACAATTCTTTCATGATCCTTGACATAAATGGAGTACCTTGGTCAGTCAAAATTTCTTTTGGTATTCCCACTCTACTAAATACCTGCACCAGCTCCCTAGCTATCGCCTTGGTTGTGATAGTGCGTAAAGGGACAGCCTCAGGATATCGAGTGGCATAGTCCATAATTACCAGGATATACTGATGGCCCCGAGCAGACTTTAACAAGGGCCCCACGAGATCCATGGCTATTCTGTCAAACGGGACCTCTATAATAGGCATGGGAACTAGTGGGCTCCTGAAATGGGGTCTAGGGGCATGATACTGGCATTCAGGACAGGAAGAACAATATTCAGACACTTCTTTATAAACCCCTGGCCAAAAGAACCTTTGTAAAACTCTTTCAGTGGTTTTTTCTGCCCCTAAATGTCCTGCGGTAACGTGACTATGAGCTAAATCTAGTACCGTTCTCCGATAAGGCTGGGGAACTACCAACTGTTCCACCACATCCTCACCCCTTTTGACAATGTGGTACAAGAGCTCATTACAGATGGCCATGTGGGGATACGCAACCCTGTCACCTGGTACCACAGGTTCCCCATTAACAATCTTAACATTCTCTCTAGCCTTTATTAAGGTAGGATCCTTTAACTGTTCAGACGCAAACAGATCCTTCTTTACCTCCAGGTCAGGCACGCTTTCCGTTCTAACTACTATGTCTCTGTTCCCAGCAAGAGGGTCCTCACTGGACTCCCCATCTGTCACTTCCCCAGCCAAACTAGCAAAAGGCAAAGGGCCAGAAAGTTCCGAAGACCCACGTACATCCATAAAATCACCGGTATTATCAACTGGCTTTTTACTTCTCACATCTGTAGATAACCGTGATTCCCACAGTTTCCAAAAATGAGGAAAATCCCTCCCTATTATGGCCTCATGCACCAAGGTAGGGACCAGTCCCACTTTAACTATTGCTGACCCACAACAAGTTTCTATATTCACCTCAGCAGTGGCATAATGTTGGGTATCCCCATGTATGCAAGTTACCCCAATAGGTATTTGCTGGACCTTTAAGGGGTTCACTAACCCAGCTTTCACGAGGGTAACTAAACTTCCTGAATCTAGCAAGGCCTCTACCCGGTTACCCTCTAAGAACACATCACACATTTGTTTTTCCAGCTCAGGTGAAGGTACCACAGTACAGGCTAACCTAGCAAAGAAAGACATTCTGCGACATTCAAAGGCAGCATCACATTGCATGGGTTCTTGCGTGACTGGGCAATTGGCAATAACATGACCTGGCATACCACACCTAAAACATTTAATCACACGATTATCAACCCGTTTGGGCAGCATAGACCGTTCTAGCCCCATTGGCCTGTTTCCAGGGCCAGTGTTTACAGTCTCTCCAGCCTTGCGTTCTCTTAACCGCCCAGCAACGTTTTCCCACGGAACAGTCTTACCAGTCTTTACTGAAGGGCGCTGTCGAGGATCTCAGTCTTTAGTTTATCATAGTCCCGAGCCTCAGCAGGGCTTAAATCAAAGTAAGCTTTTTGGGGCTCACCTGACAGGAAAGGTGCCAGCAGACTGGCCCACTGTGCTTTCGGCCAGTTCTCACGCTCGGCAGTCCTTTCAAACGTGGTCAGATAGGCCTCCACATCATCAGCCTCTGTCATTTTCTGCAGGAAGTGACTGGCCCGTATAGAACTAGAGCTGGTTGGAGCACTGACGGCCACATCTCCAACCCGAGCTGCAAGTCTCTGCACCACTTCTGCTAAGGCCTCTCTATCCTGACGCTGTTGCCTGTAAAGTTCATCAACAACTGCCTGCTGTTGTCTCTTATTTTCCTCCATGGCCACCTGCTGCTGTCTGTTGGCCTCCTGCTGTAGTCTCCAATTTTCCTCCATTGCCACCTGCTGTTGTCTCCTATTTTCCTCCATTGCCACCTGCTGCTGTCGGTTGGCCTCCTGCTGAGCCGCTGTAGCTTGCAGCAAGGCTTTAAGCAGATCCTCCATGTCGACAGATTTTTCAGGCGGCTTTGTAGCTGCTTTCACCCAGGACATATTTCAAACCCTCAGGGGTGAGTCTCAGTAACTTCACACTGGGCTGTATCTGCATAAACCACCGTTTTCTGCAGGCCTCACAAAGCTGCTGCTTTCACTTATGCGCAGAACGGTGTGCTCGCATTCTCCACCAAGTTGTAACACTGTAGGGGTGCAAGGCGCCTTTTCCTGGGGAATATGGCCGCATGCAGCAGCTGAGGAACAACACAAGTCCAGTTTCTGGTACAACTGACCCCGGCCAGTTTTATTGAAACAGAAAATAAAACAAACCCCAAAATAAAAATACCTTGCCTGTCCGGCACTAACTAAACATAAGATATTCCTAACTGTCACTAAACAAAACACAGAGTTCTTCAGTACATACTGTATAGCTTACTTTCATCAGAAAACGTGTCTCTCACACACAGATCCTGCAGCCTTCCCAGGCAGTCTGCCCATACTAATCAGGTTAGAAGCACTATAACACTCTTACACAGCTGAAACCCTGATTAGCCCTCTGTGAGGCCAAAGACCCGAACTGGGCCCAATGTCTAGAACTCGCCTTATCTCTCTCTCAGAGCCTTTACCCAGCTTTTACAGCAAACTGAAAAGGTTCAGACAAAACAAAAAGCATTTTTCCTAGAAGTTAACATTTTCTAAAACATGTAAGACAAGAACCTGGGACAAATATACCTGCCCTCAAACACTATCCCAGTGTTCTTGTCACAATATATATACACATATATATATATATATACACATATATATATATATATACACACACATATATATATATATATATATATATATATATATATCTATCAAGCCTGCAAATTTTTACTATATGAAGCTACTACAAAACCGTTGCAACTGGGCAGATCTTTGTAGGGGTCCAGCCACACACTACATAGATCAGCTCAGTCACTCACAATGCTGATTATTTCTCTGACAATTAATTTGCAAGTGTCATATCCAGGATTAGAACCCACAACCTATTACACTGGAAGCATGCACCTTACTGATGGAGATATGTGCTCTTGCACAGGAAGTGTGAGAATACTAACTACATGAAGAGACTTGTCATTGTCAGAGAAATAACTTCATATGGTTAGGATTCTCATGCTTCCTTTATAGGAGCAAATAGCTTCATCAGTAAGGTGTCTGCTTCCAGTGTCTCTATAATAAAGAGGTAAGGTGTAGTGACTAGTGGGGAAGTCGGCTACGGAAGAGATACCGTCTGCTGTCAATTAACTTAATTGATTAATGTCGCTGAACACACAGAACCGGAGGAGAAGTGCCCCCCTTCAAAGCAGGAGCCCGGCGGCAGTTGCCTCGGTTGCCTCCCAGAGTCCTGCCTCTGGCTAGGGTGTTTGGCGCCCCCCTGCAAACTATAAATTTGCGCCCTCCCATATTCCTTTGGCGCACACCGGGAAAGGGGTGTGGTCTCACGAGTAAGGGACATGGCCACACAATAGTAACATAGAAACATAGAAACATAGAATTTGACGGCAGATAAGAACCACTTGGCCCATCTAGTCTGCCCCTTTTTTTTTATCCTTTAGGTAATCTCAACCCTTTTTGAACCTTAATTCTTTGTAAGGATATTCATATGCCTATCCCAAGCATGTTTAAATTACTCTACAGTCTTAGCCTCTACCACCTCTGATGGGAGACTATTCCACTTATCCACTACCCTTTCTGTGAAGTAATTTTTCCTTCAATTTCCCCTGAACCTCCCCCCCTCCAGTCTCAGTGTATGTCCTCGAGTTCTAATATTTCTCTTCCTTTGAAGAATGTTTCCCTCCTGAACTTTGTTAAGACCCTTGATATATTTGAAAGTTTCTATCATGTCTCCCCTTTCCCTTCTCTCCTCCAAACTATACATGTAAAGATCTTTTAGCCTTTCCGGGTACGTTTTGCGATGTAGGCCATGCACCATTTTAGTTGCCCTTCTTTGTACACTCTCTAATGTCTTTATATCCTTCTGGAGATATGGTCTCCAGAACTGGACACAGTATTCCAGATGGGGCCGCACCAATGACCTATACAGTGGCATTATCACTTCTTTTTTCCTGCTACTGATTCCTCTCCCTATACAACCAAGCATCTGACTTGCCTTTCTCATTGCTTTGTTGCATTGCTTTCCTGCCTTCAAGTCACTTGAAATAGTGACTCCTAAATCCCTTTCCTCCTCAGTAGTTTCCATTATAGTACCCTTGATACTATATTTAGCCTTTGGGTTTTTGAGACCCAAGTGCATGATTTTGCATTTTTTAGCATTAAACTGTAGTTGCCACGTTCTTGACCATTTCTCAAGCCTAGCTAGGTCATCTGCAAAAAGGCATACCTTCCCTTCAATACCATCTGCAATAGTACCCCCATTTAAAATTACGCCACAATGTAGCACAATTTTATTCGTCTTATACGTAATGCCCCACCCGTAGTAGTAGCGTCCTTATATGTAATGCACCCCAGTAGTAGTAGCATCCTTATACATAATGCCCCCCCCTGTAGTAGCAGCATCCTTATACATAATGCACCCACAGTAGTAGTAGCATCCTTATACGTAGTGCACCCCCAGTAGTAGACGTGTCCTTATACTTAATGCCCCCCCAGTAGTAGTAGCGTCCTTATACGTAATGCGCCCCCAGTAGTAGTACCGTTCTTATACATAATGCCCCCCCAGTAGTAGTAGCTTCCTTATATGTAATGCCCCCCAGTAGTAGCATGCTTATACGTAATGCCCCCCCCCCGTAGTAGTAGCATTGTTATACGTATTGCCCCACCCAGTAATAGCAGCATCCTTGTACATAATGTCCCCCCAGTAGTAGTAGCATCCTTAAATGTAATGCCCCCCCAGTAGTAGTAGCGTCCTTATACGTAATGCCCCCCCAGTAGTAGCGTCATTATACGTAATGCCCCCCCAGTAGTAGTAGCATCGTTATATGTAATGCCCCCCCAGTAATAGTAGCATCCTTATACATAATGCCCCCAGTAGTAGCATTCTTATACGTAATGCCCCCCAGTAATAGTAACATCCTTATACGTAATGCCCCCCCAGTAATAGTAGCGTCCATATACATAATGCCGCCCCTGTAGTAGTAGCGTCCTTACATGTAATGGCCCCCCCATTAGTAGCGTCCATAAAGCGCGTGCACACAGACATACCTCACACACACACACACAATTCACACATATATACACACACATACACACCCACCATACACACGCACACACACACACCATACACACACACATACATTTCTCTCTCACCCTCCACTTACCAAGTCTGGCTGGCCGTCACTGCAGTGCTTACTCTCCCACTGCTCAGCTGCCTGGTCCCGTGTAGCTCCGCCCCTCTATTCAGTTTAGCTCCACCCCCTCATGTCATCATAGCCCCACCCCCTTTTCAGGACCCGCGCTGCACACAGCTGCTGTCACAGGTGATTGGGGGGGGCTTTTCATGCTGTCGGCGCCGCTGCCGGTCATATAGTGACAGGCACAGCAGCTGGCAGCTGCAGCAGGGGGTACAGGACGGCGCAGCAGCAGGAAAGGGATGCAGAGCAGGGGGAGCGCCTCTCCATCCCAGCGCCTTCCTGCACTGCATCCCTTCGCTGAGCGAGTAGCGCCGGGCTTGCAGGTACAGTACCATTTATTATGGTCTGTACAGATTTTTGGCTCTCCAAACTTCCATTGAAAGTATAGGAAAAGGGGCGTGTCCCTTTACCCGTTGCTACGCCTCCTTTTCGAGTTTGAACCGATTTTTATTTGTAAAATGTTGGAGGGTATGTGTCAGTGCAATTACATAGGGTCTGGGTGGAGAAAATTGCTGGAAACAAGTTTGTAAGAATATTTATTTAATCACAGCAGGTGTCCAATTCTGATTATTGAAAAGTACAACATAATGTATTATTACGTTTTTCTGTTGTAACAATAATAAACATTTGGTACACAAGTAAAAGATAAAACGTACAAATTAACTGTGTGTTGGGGGAGGGGGGGTTCAAAAAAAAAAAACAGTTTACATGTGTATTTTTGATAAAATTTACATTGACACTGCATTGGGCACTATATACCAGAGAGGGGTGTGATATGTTTGATAGACTAGACCAGTGGTTCCCAAACTTTTTTGAATCACGGCGCCCTAGAGTATCAGAATTTTTATCACGGCACCCCTAGTCCAAAAGTTTCTAATTGGGAAATTTATAAAAAATATAAAATTAAGTAAATTATGTTTATATGTCATACTTAGGTTCAGTTATGTGGTGAGGGACAAGATTTGCTTCTGTTTGTACACATATTTTATGACTGCCAGCCACAAGTACTAGTTTTTCCTATTACATGGATAATAAATATTTTGAATTGGTTCTGGACCACCAATCCGAGGCACCCCTGCAAGTGTCCCGCGGCACCCCAGGGTGCCACGGCACACAGTTTGGGAACCACTGGACTAGACTTAGGTCGATAGTGTCTAGGTCGACCACTATTGGTCGACAGTAACTAGGTCGATATGGTTTCTAGGTCGACAAGGACTCTAGGTCAACATGTACTAGGTCAACATGAAAAAAGGTCGACATGAGTTGTTTTTGTTTGTGTAGTTTTCTTCGTAGAGTGACCGGGAACCCCAATTAGTGCACTGTGTTCACTCGCCATGCTTCGGGCAAGGTTACCGTTCCCAATTGCAGTCCACGTGGATCGTAAAGTATGAAAAAGTTCAAAAAATGAAAAATAAAATGTGAAAAACTCATGTCGACCTTTTGTCATGTCGACCTAGAGTCCCTGTCAACCTAGAAACCATGTAGACCTACTTACTGTCTACCAATAGTGGTCAACCTAGACATTGTCGATCTAGAGACCTGATCCCTCCAGAGAGTTTTGACTATCTGCAAGCTTTTTTTTTGGAGGTAGCATCATACCGAACCACTGTGTTTGAGTGGTTTGCAGAATTTCGGCATGCAAAATGGTCCCTGGAAGATGAGGAGCACTGTGGCCGACCTGTGTCCACCATCACCGAGGTCAACGTTGCTGCCAAGAGGGACATAGTTAAGGTGGATGCCAGGGTGACCGTGGCCCAGTTAGAGAAGGCGATAGGCATCTTGTCAAGATCCATGCGCTTAATAATACTCCATGAAAAGCTTGGCCTGAGCAAGGTTTCTGCATGTTGGCTACCCCATCAGCTGGCCTGAGAGCAGAAGGAGGCTCATATGACTTGGTGCCCTCAGCTGGCTCAAGAGCAGAAGGAGGCTCGTATGACTTGGCCAAGTTTAATGGCAGTCGCTCAAACTCTGGGACATCATCAGTGGCGATGAATCCTGAACAGTGGCGCTGAGACAGGGGTAGAGTGGGTACTCTTTACCGAGGGCTGGGCTTTTTGGAGGGGTTCCGCTTACCCCACCCCCCATCCCCATTGCAGAGTTTTGTGTGCAAGGGAGAGGGAGGACTGGCAGCCACTCTCCATAGCACAGCACATGGCACACACTGCTGTGTGCTGTGCTGGGGGGAGAGGCAGAAGTCAGTCAGTCATTTCTCCGCTTGCGTTATGTGTGGGGTGAGTGATTGCACCCACCCGCTGCCGTGACCTTTCCCCCCTCCCAGCTTCTGGTGCTGCCGCCCACTATTTGCTGCCCACCGCATAGGGGACTAGTGCCCCCCTGTGCAGCTTGCGCGGTCGAAGTCTTTCCCCCTACGCTCTCCCATTACTAGGCCAGGCGAGGCTGTCGGCACCCCTAATCCTAGATCTACAGTTTCGACCCTGAGACCAAACAGCAGTCGGCCCAATGGATCCCAGTTGGAGGTTCACACATGAGCCAAGCAGATAGTGGCTGTTTTTGTGGACAAGACTGGTCATGTAGCTACCATCAGAGGCAGAACTCTGGGAGGCAACGGAGTCATCTGCCGCCGGGCTCCTGCTCTCAAGGGGGGCACCTCTCCTCCCATTCTGTGACTTCATTGAATTAAGCTAATTGATACAATAGCTGCAGCTATCTTTTCAGTGGCAGACTTCCTCACTGGTCCCTGCACCTTACAAATCACACCCTCTTTATTATACTGAATATACACATTTTACAAGTGTCATAGCCAGGATTAGAAACCACAACCTATTACACTGGAAGCAGACACCTTACTGATGAAGTAGTTTGCTCCTGTACAGGAAATATGAGAATTTTAACTATATGAAGATACTTCTCTGACAATTACACGTAACTTCATACAGTAAGAATTCTCATGCTTCCTCTACAGGAGCAAATAAATCCATCAGTAAAGTGTCTGCTGTCAGTGTAACAGGTCATGGCTTCTAATCCTGGGTATGACTGCTAAGAAATGTGTGATTTAAAATAAAAGACAATTAAATGTATAAATACAGTATATACATTTTTTCAGAACACTCCATACATACACACACACACACACACACACACACACACACACACACACACACACACACACACATATTTATCTTAATATAGGAAATAGGGGGGCACCAACATTTATCTTGCCTCCGGGTAACTGGGACGAACTTACGCCACTGGCTATTATACCACTCATGCAGCAGCGCCCTGTCACTGGGCACTGGTTTGCCAACCAATGCCTGCCACATGTGCTGGAAGCCATTTCCAGGCGCCGTCCAAACGCTTGCTCTCGTGGTGCATTTCTCCATCACTATAATGCACCTGCCCACAAATCCAGGAAAGTGGTGGATTTTCTGGCCCATGAACACATCCATGAGCTTGGTCATCTGCCGTTCAGTCCAGACCTGGCCCCCTGAAACTTCTGTGTGTTCCCACAAACCAAGCCCAAGATGCGTGGGATTCATTTTGAGTCACCGGAAGCTACAGTGGAGACCTTCATCTAGCATGTAGAAGATGTACCTGCTCTGGCGAATACTTTGAAAGAATGTAATGGGCCCTACACACTGGGCGATATGAGTGAAAGATATGAACGATCTCGTTCTTTAATGAACGAGATACCGTTCATATCTTTCAGTGTGGAGGCACCAGCGATGAACAATGCGCGGCACCGCGCTCATTCATCGCTGGTGCCCCGTCGCTTGTGCATGCAGGCCAATATGGACGAGATCGTCCATATTTGCCTGCACTGCTATGGAGCCGGGTGATGGGGGGAGTGAAGAAACTTCACTCCCCCCGTCACTGCCCCCCGTCACTGCCCCCCCGCGCGCCGCCGGGTTGCCCGTTGGCCGTATCCGCCATCTGGCAGCTCGGCTGGGGATCTATCAGTGTGTAGGGCCCATAAGTTTTACTTTGTTTGTAAATAAAATACTTTTTGTGCATCCGGAAACTTACTGCACACCCCTTGTGTGTGCATTGCTAATATTTCCACTGCAAATTACTCTTAAAATGTTTATTATGTTGCTTGGTTTGTTTTGCATTTTGTGCATACTGTATAAACAAGTGCATATAAGGTCAGTTCTTACCTTACAGCTTTATGGTTAAGAAGTAAGTACTATGTGAAAGACTGTATGTATGAAATCATTGTTCCTTTCTTCGAAGCTCTTAGTAATTTTATAATTTATCAATTATATGATTTACAGGAGTACACAGATAAAGTAATTTTCTCCACACCATGCTGTTTTTTTTTTTTAAATAGTTTTTATTAATTATCCACATGAAAATAAGGATACAGAATGGAAACGGGAAACAAAGGGATCGCAACCAAAAAAAAAGAAGGGAGAAAAAAAAAAGAGTCAGGAATACATATGCAAACAAAAATACAAACACAATGCGCTACCAACGGTGTAAATGCAGCCTGCCACTAACACAGGAACCTTCACCTAGATTCCAAAAAATACATATACAAAAGAAAAATGGAAAGCGGTGGGCGCAACACCATATAATCCTTACATGAAAGATCTGTAAACCAAAGGATTTATCCTTAGTCCTATAGCAAAGGCTTAGTAGGTCTGAAGCAGTTTCCTCTGTGTTTCCTTTCAAGGTGTAATTTCTTATCTCGAAAAAAGGAGACAGATCATCGAACAGACCAGTATGACAAACAGACCACAGGTTTATTACACTAAGCACTCACAATGGTACAGATAAAACAAGCATATAACCACATGAAAGTGGATATGGGGGTGGCTGACATCTGGTCACAAGTTACCCTCCCAGGAGGCACTGGAAGCTCCGGATTCCACAGTACACCAGAAGAGAACGATTGTCCAGATAAGCGGCCACCCTTTGCAAACAAAGGCCACTAGCTTAACGCGTTTCGGACTTAGAAGTCCTTCTTCAGAAGCATAGTGGCAGTCTCTAGATTAGTGGTTTTTATACCCACAGTCATTATCCTTAGTTGGCTTGAAATGATGGAGCTTTTCCCGCTCAAACCGCGGCAATCGTCCGCGTCCGGAAGTCCGTCACCGGAACCGGAAGTAGTGCGTTCCATCGCCCTCGACCGGAAGTCCGTCACCGGAACCGGAAGTAGTGCGTTCCACTGGTAAAAACAGGGAAATTCATGCGTTCCACTCTCATAAATCGGCGGGGCTTAATGCGGCCAATCAAGGAGTTGATCTCCGTTATTCCAGGAAAGATTTACCAAAGTTCAAAGTTCATTAATAGTCCACAATATGAAAAATAAAAAAACATAAAAAATAATCAAAAACAGAGGTTAAAACAGGAATACATAGTCTGTAGGTGTTACACAATTGCACATTTAACCGAGGTAAATATATAGTAAGTAGAAACTCAGTTTAAACATTGCGCGTAGAAATTACCAGACCCGGTAGAGCAACTAACGCCTTTACGGGGAATCTAAAACTGAAAGATCCACTGTTCTATAGTATATAGAAAAGTGACCTTGCACATCAATTTAATCACTTCATATGTGGAGAGGATGCAGAGGAAGGATATTTGCAATCTGCTGTCTCGAAAGCATAATGTTTGTGAATACTATTTTCAATGGTTCGTACATTAGGGATATCAGCAGATCTCCACTTTTAGGCGATGGCAGCTTTGGTAGCTACCAGAATATGTCCCATAATGTATCTATCCCCTAGAGACAAGTCCCCAGGATTGAAATGTAAAAGAGCTACTAATGGGTCGGCCCTTATGGGTACCCCAATGACAGTACCAATCAGTGTAAATACGTCTCTCCAAAGCGGCTGAAGGAGTGGGCATAACCAGAAGATATGTAATATATCACCCACCTCCAACAATATTTGACATTTAACTATAGCTACCTGAGAGCGGTACCACCACGAGATCCCCCCCCCCCCCCCCCCCCATCCCTTCCCCCCCTGTGGCTAGGAGATGTAAATCTGGATAGCACATATGTTGGAAAAGAAGGCTTCCTTATTGGGGCAGGCAAAGAACTCTGCAGCCAGTGTCTAACCTGGAGATACTTATAAAAGTCCCTTGATAAAATACCATAGTCTGCCTGAAGATGTGAGAATAAAACCACCCCATCCTCTGATAGTAAATCCCCCACTGCAGTGATTCCGCAACTAATCCAGGACGTTAACTGCAATTTAGGTATCAGTTTGGCAATACCTGCTAAAGAGAGGGCAGGAGAAGGTAATGTAATGTCATCTGATTGAAGCACAAACCTCCTCCACGCTAGCACAGTACATTGAACCGCTTTAGAGGAACCAAGTTGTGGAAGATTAATATTACTAGGTAGCCATAAAAGATCAGGGAGGTCAAAAGGCCGCACCAACTCCCTCTCCGCTATTACCCACGGTTTAGGTGAGACAATATCAAACCAATCTCTAGCTTGATTTAGCAAACATGCCACGTGGTACTTCTCCAAGTCTGGAAAAGCCACTCCACCCTCTAATTTAGGAAGGGACAGGGTAGGACTTGCAATTCTGGGTTTGCTTCCTGTCCAAACATAATTTGTGATTATTTTATTGAATTTATTGCATAGTTTTTTTTGGAAGCTGTCTACGAATGGTCCGTAACAAAAAAAGTAATTTTGGTAATAAAACCATTTTAATTGCTGCTGATCGTCCCATCCAAGACACTTCCTGAAACATCCAATCTTTACCCAAGCCACTAAACATTCCAAAGAGTGGATCATAATTACACGACATAAGGTCATGTTCACCAGCTAACTGCACACCCAGATACTTTAAGGACCGCATTTGCCAAGCATATATATATAAATAGAGTGTAAGTTAGTTAATATATCAGTGGGAATATGAAACGGGAGGGCCTCAGTCTTGTTGGTATTTAGTTTACAATAGGAAACGTCCGCAAAACTACCTAATACATGAGTCAATGCTGAGAGGGAATGTTCGTGGCACAATAAACACAACAATACATAGTCTGTGAACAGACAGACCTTATGCGTAATACCACCAATATGCGGGCCCTGGATAGAGTCAGAGATTCTAATTTTTTCTGCTAGCGGTTCTATAGCAAGTGCGAAGATCAGAGGGGAAAGCGGGCAACCCTGACGAGTACCGTTAGTGATCATAAAACTCGAAGACAGGAAACCATTTATGAATATCCTCGCAGAAGGACAGGAATATAAGGCCAAAATGGAGTCGAGTATCCTACCTAAGCCAGGTATTATGATCACTTTACAGCACAAGAATTTGTATCAGATATTATAATCACATTAAGTACTGAGATTTGTATCAAAATATACAGTCACGATTGACTTAGTGGGTAAACCACGGACAAGGGTGGTCATTCAGAGTTGTTCGCTCGCTAGCAGTTTTTAGCAGCCGTGCAAATGCTATGCCGCCTCCCACTGAGGGTGTATTTTAGCTTAGCAGATGTGCGAACAAAAGGATTGCAGAGCGGCAGCATAATTTTTTTGTGCAGTTTTAGAGTAGCTCAATACCTACTCAGCGCTTGCGATGACTTCAGACTGTTCAGTTCCTGTTTTGACGTCACAAACACGCCCTGCGTTCGGCCAGCCATGCCTGCATTTTTTTCAACACTCCCTGAAAACGGTCAGTTGACACCCAGAAACGCCCAGCAGTGCGATTGAAAAGCTTCGCTAGACCTTGTGTGAAACTACATCGTTCGTTGCAATAGTACGACGTGCGTGAGCATTGCGTCGCATATGCATGCGCAGAAGTGCCGTTTTTTTGCCTCATCGCTGCACAGCGAACGAATGCAGCTAGCGATCAACTCGGAATGACCACCCAGACTAAAATGCAGAAATATAACCGTTTTGTTCTTGCTTAAATTATATATGCATCCAGAGACAAAAAAGTTATTGTTAATGCACACCTGTATAGTGCTTACCCCTAATTGGACAACAGCAATAGGTGTATGCAAACTGAAACAATCACTTACTTAAATATGTTACAAACATATGAACCATTATGAACCCCACCTGATCCAGATGAATCATGAATCAACGATGGAAGCAAAGGAGAAAGACGATTTGCAACCAGTTTAGCGTATAACCTGACATCAGTGTTCAACAATGCAATGGGAGGATCATTTTGGACTGAAGTGGGAGGCTTCCCTGGTTTAGGAAGAGCTATATTCCTAGCTTCCAACATCTCACATGGGAAATTTCCCCTTTCAGAAGCCTCATTAAACACTGATGCCAATATCGGGGCCAGGGTCCCTTTGAACGTTTTATAGAAATTAGACGGCTAACCAACCGGCCCAGGGGCTTTGTCTAAGGGTAGCGAATCAATAGCCCGCTCAACTTCCTCCACGGACCAGGGAGCTTCCAATGTCAGACAAGCTACACTGTCTAAAGATGGCGGATCTCCAAAATTTAGCAATTCTCTCTCTATATGGCTGTGTGGTAAGCGGGTCCATCTCAAGAATATATAATCGGGAGTAATAGTCTGCGACTACATTCGCAATTTCAATGGGATCATAGACGTTGTTACCACTAGGGTTAAAAACGTTCTGTACCCTCTCTTTAGCCCGCCTTCCCCTCAGCTTGCGCGCCAGTAAATGGCTAGCCCTATTGCCATAAACATAAAATAGCTGGTTAAGGTGAGAGAGATTCCTTTGAACTTCCCTAGGAGCTAAGGTATTAACCTTCACCCTTGCCTTAAGCAACGCTCTATACAATGCCTTGTTGGCTGGGTAAGCTTTATGTGCCTCCTCAAGTATCAACACCTCAGCTTCTACTGCATCACACTGCTGCCTATATACACGCTTAAGCCTGGCCGCCGTCTGGATAGCTAAGCCACGCATCACAGCCTTTAGAGCACACCAGAAATTAAATATTAAAGTGTCCTCTGGTTTATTAGTTTCAAGGAATAGGGACAAAGACCCTTGGAGAGACTGCTGTGCCTCGGACTGGGAAAACAAATATGCGCTCAACCTCCAAGGGCCTGGAGGAGCTAGCCTAGCTTAATGCTAGCCATACATCAGGACGATATCTTTCCAACCAGCCAACTAGTTGGCTGGTTGTAAAGATAATCAGGCAGTGTGTGGGAGCAAACGATTATCAGCCGTTTGCTCCCACACGCTAAAAAACGGCCAGAAACGGTCTGTCCAACTAGTTGGGAAAATCAAACCTGTTTGATTTTCCCAACTCATCGTTCAGGTGTAGGGGGAACTGAACGATAAGTAGGCGGACACCTACTTCTTCATCGGAATCCCTGTCAGACGCAGCGGCTGAGCGGGAGGAGAGAATTCAGTGCTCCTGCTGCACTGGCGCACCTCAACAGTGTTCACCGCCTGCAGCAGCTGTGTCCCCCTGCCTGCACCCTTGTCAGAGGTCACCCGGCACCTACCCTACAAACCCCCGCAT
This sequence comes from Pseudophryne corroboree, assembly GCF_028390025.1. Classification (NCBI taxonomy): domain Eukaryota; kingdom Metazoa; phylum Chordata; class Amphibia; order Anura; family Myobatrachidae; genus Pseudophryne; species Pseudophryne corroboree. The sequence continues at coordinate 619,600,678 of NC_086448.1, read as the reverse complement.
TACCAAACCCAGCAGTGGTGTTCCCCTACCCGGACCCCATCAGCAGCGGATACCCGGCAGCTGTCATCCCGCCCGCGATCACCAGCCGCAGGAGTGATCCCCTGTCCGCGCCCCATCAGCAGCGGACACCCGGCGGCTGTCATCCCGCCCGCGATCACCAGCCGCAGCAGTGATCCCCTGTCCGCGCCCCATCAGCAGCGGACACCCGGCGGCTGTCACCCCGCCCACGATCACCAGCCGCAGGAGTGATCCCCTGTCCGCGCCCCATCAGCAGCGGACACCTGGCGCTGCTGCATGCCAGCCTTCCCACCAGGCTGCAGCATATACCCCATTAGAGGTCACAAGCAAACAAACAAGCTGCCCCTGTCAACCCGGCAGCGGCAGCTGTATATACACATGGTATTAGACACACACTGGCATGCACGCACAGACACACTGTGACACGCACACACACTGTGACACGCACACACTGACACGCATTCGTGGAAAGGGGTCCCATGTGTAAACATGGGACCCCTTTCAGTCCGTTTGGTCCGGGTGTTCGGTTTGTTGTTTTGCCAAGTACGTGGATTATACTCTGGACCCTGGATCAGGTGAGTATAATTATCTTTTATGTTCAGGTACCCGTGGATTCTACTTGAAGAGGACCGACTGCTTCGTGTCAACATAGGTAAGTATGTGTGTGTCGACATGTGTGAAATAAAGTTTTACTGTCACGGTGTGTGTTTCCTGTTTTTATTTGGGTATTTTTTTGCCATTAGAACTACAGGTACCAGCGGGCCCGTTTTTCTCCCACATACTGGTACTTGTGGTTCTCCAAGTACCAGCTTGCGGGGGAGGCTTGCTGGGACTTGTAGTACTACTGGAAAAAACAATATTCTTTCAATTTTCTCAAGGCTATCAGCCCCCCATCCGCAGCCTTTGGATGGGGGAGACAGCCTCGGGCTTCACCCCTGGCCCTTGGGTGGCTGGGGGGGACCCCTTGATTGAAGGGGTCCCCACTCCCCCAGGGTACCCCGTCCAGGGGTGACTAGTTGGATATTTAATGCCACGGCCGCATGGCACTGTATAAAAGTGACCCCCGGCTGTGGCATTATCTGTCCAGCTAGTGGAGCCCGATGCTGGTGCTGGTTTTAAAAAGACGGGGGATCCCCTGTCCGTTTTTCCCCCGGATTTTTAGAACCAGGATCGGCTTGAAGAGCCCGAGGCTGGTTATGCTTTGGAGGGGGGACCCCACGCCATTTTTTTTCGGGTTTTTCCCATTCCATTTAAAAAAATAATAATAATAATAATATAATATAATAATCTTTTTTAAAATATATAAATAATACTTGTGTCTCCAAAAAAGACAAACCAACTACCTAATCCCTTCTAATATAAATAGATAGGCTATTATAAAAACAAACAAAAAAAAAAACATGTTTTTAAATTTTTTTATTAGATTCCGCCACCAAAGTGTGGCGGATTGAAAATGACGAATTTACTGTCTAAAAGCACTGTTGTCGAATTTACAAACTTCAATTGAATATACTTTTGTCGAATTGCCGCATTTGTACCATTGCAGAAAATCCAGAGTAGCTGATTCTGCTACATATATGTTGCAACTCAGTCTGTGCATGTATCCATTTTCCTCATTCAAATGCAGTCCAGATAAGCAGCTGAAGGAATATAAATTATTATCTAATATTTAGCAGAGCTGTTTAACTGCTGAAGTCCATATAAGCCACTATAATTATTGGGATATATGTATGTATGTATGTATGTATGTGTGTGTATGTATATATATATATATATATATATATATATATATATGTGTGTGTATATATATATCTCACAAACTATAGGCGGCACTCTAGGACTTTTCAAAAATCAAGAACAGACGTGACCCTGTTCTGACAGCTTAACATTTCGGTTTAATGTAACCGTCTGACGACGGTTACATTAAACCGAAACGTTAAGCTGTCAGAACAGGGTCACGTATGTTCTTGATTTTTGAAAAGTCCTAGAGTGCCGCCTATCGTTTGTGATATGTTTGCTTTTTGAAGCTCAGGAGGGCACCAGGCAAGCTGTACATTTTACTACATTGGGAGTGCCGAATATCTACATCTGGTATATATATATATATATATATATAATTTGCCTTGGCAGCCCAACCATGCTGGTATCCATAGTTCAGTATAAAAATAAGTAAATCTAATAAATGTATGGTGGTGAAAGAAAAGCCCAGTTTCACTGAAAAAAAGACACTTCTGCATGTTTTGAAATGAAAAAAACAAAACTGAAGAACTGTAGGCAGGCACTGTCCGCCTACTTCGGTGACATCACAAGTTGGACAGAAGTTGGAAGGTTGGTTGGTCTGATGAAAAGTTGGTTAGATGTGTGGAGCACTGGTAAAAAGTTGGTGAGATGTGTGGGGCACTGTTTTAGTTGAACAGACAAGTTGGATGGTTGGAAGTTTGGAGTGTTGGAGAAAAGTTGGTCTGATATATGGCTAGCATTAGTATCCCAGGTCAGGAACACCAGGGAGTGGTCAGTACACGTCATAGGTAAGATATCTATTTTTGTGATAGAGGGCTGAGACCATTTATCTGCCAATACCAAGTCTATCCTGCCAATACCAAGTCTATCCTGGAATATGAATGATGCACATGAGAATAAAAGGAATAATCTCTCTCCTTGGAGTGACTGACTCTCCACGCATCGTAAAAATCATATTCAGCTAGAAGCCGTCTAAACCCTTTAGAAAAATCATGAGATATCCTGGACCGGGGAGAGGGGGACTTGGATCTATCTAAGACCGAATCAAGAACCATATTAAAATCACCCAACACTAAGACAGCCCCTTTATCATGCTTAGAGAGCATCAAACATAATTTACGACAAAAAGAAAGCTGTCCAGTGTTGGGCGCATAAGCAGACACCAGAGTTAAGTCAATACCATCCAATTGACCCGTTAAAAGCAAGTACCTCCCGTTAGTATCAGAAAGCTGACTGGACAATACAAAAGGACAATCCTGAGATAACAATATTGCAACACCTGCTTTCTTACAGGGCCCATTGGCCATATAACAACGAGGGCATTTAGCATTACTAAATAGAGGTGGGGCATCTCTTTGAAAATGTGTTTCTAGCACTGCGATTACATGGGCTTTCAATTTACGAAAGTAATTAAGGGCAAGTCTCCATTTATGAGGGGAATTGAGCCCCTTAGCGTTAATAGATACTATACTTATCATTATAACACCGTAACAAACAGCATTGTATACCTAGGGTAATTTGTGCAATCAGAGAAATCTTACATAGAAACATGGCAATGTAATCCTGAGGGGAGTGGAAATAAACAACGACACAAAGTGAAAAGGTAATGGATAGTAAACAAAGATCTTGCTGTGTTTTAAAATAAATAATGTTTCCTGTTTAAATGAGTTTGTTATTACTATTTATTTTCAATGGAATTCAAACAATGCTGTTTATTTTGCTAATGTACCTAATTTGTATTACATAAAAAGTATAACAAATTAAAATATAGTAATGTCTATTATAAAACTAGTTTAACACTAACCAAAGAGGCCAGACAAGTGCTTTAAACAGTAAAATATGACTAAAATATAAAATATGGTTTTGATGTCAGGATTTTACATATAACTAGCATTCTAAATATTAACATAGAAATGGAATCACCAATTTCCTAATACATAATAAGGGTATGGGTCGTTGGGTTAACTCAAATTAGGTTGACAGTCATTGGGTTGACCACGATAGGTCGACATGTGTTAGGTTTACAGGGTAACTAGGTCGACATGATCGTTAGGTCGACCTGTAGTAGGTCGACAGGTGAAAAGGTCCACATGAGTTTTTGGATTTTTTTTGGTATTGTTTTCTTCGTAAGGTGACGGGGAACCCCAATTAGTGCACCGTGTCCCCTCGCCATACTTCGGGCAAGGTGCCTCGCTCCGCTTTGCTCGGCACAGGTTACCGCTCCAATCATAGTCCACGTAGATCGTCAACTATGGAAAAATCCAAAAAATGAAAGAAAAAAAAAAAGTGAAAAACTCATGTCGACCTTTAGACCTGTCGACAGGGGCGGATCCAGAAGGAAATGATAGGGGGGGCACCATGGAAGGGGCAAGTGTATTTGCGTGCGGCTTTGGTGCATGCGCTTCCAGAAATGGGTTATGTCCCCACTACAAGGGGCAGCGTGTGAGGGGCAGGGGGCAGCGTGTGAGGGGCAGGGTGAAGGGGGCAGTGTGTGAGGGGCAGGGGGCAGTGTGAGAGAGTCAGGGTGCAGGGGGCAGCGTGTGAGGGGCAGGGTGTGAGGGGCAGGGGGCAGCATGTTAGGTGCAGGGGACAGCGTGTGAGGGACAGTGTATAGGAGGCAGTGTGTGAGAGGCAGGGTGCAGGGGGAAGCTTGTGAGGGGCAGGGGGCAGGGGGCAGCGTGTGAGGTGCAGGGGGCAGCGTGTGAGGGGCAGGGGGCAGCGTGTGAGGGGCAGGGGGACAGCGTGTGAGGGGCAGGGGGACAGCGTGTGAGGGGCAGGGGGACAGCGTGTGAGGGGCAGGGGGACAGCGTGTGAGGGGCAGGGTGCAGGAGGCAGTGTGTGAGGGGCAGGGGCCAGGAGGCAGCGTGTGAGGGGCAGGGTGTGGGGGCAGTGTGTGAGAGGCACATACCACCATATACTACATATAGACCGTATCGCCCCCCCCTTAGTGCCTGCCGCCGCAGCAGCAGCCGCACACACGTTAAAGGTAGCTGGCAGAGGCTGGCAGCCGCGATACAGCAAACAGCATACTCACTGTGACAGGCTTATATACACAGTGAGTCACTGTCTCTGTCCTGCTGCTGCTGCCTCTGCGGCTCTGCCTGCTTCGATCGGCGCCTCTGTCTCCTCTCTGTGTGGCCGCTGGGGAGCCTGGGCTGGCTGGAAGTGAAATCCAGTCCACGCGGTCCAGGGTCCACCACTACGCGCTGCCTGACTCCTTAGCCTGTCCCGCAGCCCGCTCCGTCTCCCGGCCTCCGTGCGCTGCTGCCTGCTGGTCACATGCAGTGCAGCAGGAAAGGAGGAGGGAGGGAGCGCTGCACTCACTGTGGGCGTGAGCCGGCTCTGGTCCCAGCGGCAGCTGTCAAATCAGCGTGCGCTGACAGCCTGCTGGGGCCAGGCCGGCACAAATGAAAAAAAAATTCTCTGCCCTGAGACTTAATGGGCCGCAAATGACGGGGGGGCACGGACCCGAGTGCCCCCCCCCCCCCTGGATCCGCCACTGCCTGTCGACCTATTACAGGTCGACCTAATGACCATGTCGACCTAGTTACCCTGTTGACCTAACGCATGTCAACCTATCGTGGTCGACCCAATGATTGTCGACCTAAATTGGGTCGACCTAACGACCGTATATACATAATAAGATGATTTGCAAAATCGTATTTGTTTTCAAGGTCTCATGATAAAAAATTAACAGCTTTACATTTTTATATATTTTACAGATTACAGCAACACTGTTTCAACTAAATGCACATCTGCCTGCTGGGATTAGAGAAGTGTGTTTCCAGCTACCTAAACCAGTGATCTCCAACCTGTAGCTCGTGAGCTACTGGTAGCTCGCCATAGTATTTTCGGTAGCTCGCCATAATATTTTCGGTAGCTCACAGAGCGCACGGCTTGGGCAGTCACTGGCACTCCTCCTCCCTTCATTTTTAATATAGTGCTGGCCGTCAGCCAATCAGAGCTCATGGACCAGCAGTGGCGGCAGCAGATTGGTGCGAGTTTTGATTGGCTCACTTACTGGCACCATATTTTAAATGCCCGCCGCCGCTGGAGACTCTGTCACCCTCACCGCAGCCGCTCTCCGGACTTCACAGGAGAGGCGCGCACCGCGCTCTCCTCCCCTTCCGTCCCTCATACAGGAGGAGCAGCACCGGCGGCAGTAGAAGAAGCAAGCAAGGGTTAGCACTGTGTGGGGCACTGTAACGGAAACTTTGTGGGGGTGGCGGGGGGCATTTTATCTGGTGCTGTGGGGGGAATTGTATCTGGCACTGCTGGGGGCATTATTTGTGTATCTGGCACTGCAGTGAGGCATTCTTTGTATATCTGGCATTGCTTGTGGGCATTATTTGTGTATCTAGCACTGCTGAGGGGCATTATTTGTGTATCTGGCACTACACGTGGAGGCATTACTTGTAGTTTTGAGGCCACACCCACTTTTGTGAGGCCACACCCACTTTCACAGGAATGCACGCACATTGGGGCGGAGGCGGTAGCTCCTTCAGAGGTTTTATTTTCCGAAAGTAGCTCACACCCCAATTAAGGTTGGAGACCACTGACCTAAACGTATATGAAATAATCTGCTTGCCAGTATAGGCTACAAAAGTTTTGTGATACACTGAAAAAGAGAGACCATTTCAATGCTTAAACTAGAAGGGAATGCAAAGTTACTTTTTACATGTATTGATCACCCCCAAATCTTTACAAATGGAACCAGTTTAGGAAAAGATAAAAAACTAAAACGGATTTCTTCCCATTATGAGGTTAAACTGACAGCTGTTCCCCTGGGGAATATTCTGCATTCCTCTGGATTGTGCCTCTCGTGTGTCCAGTTTTTTCCATGATGGTAACAATATTATTACTGGAAATCGATCAGTTCTTATTTTTTAGTCAGTCTTTACGCACCCAGGTGACTGGAATTAGTGCGACCTGCTATAGTTGTTTTACATTAGCTGCCACTGAAATAGGAAGAGATGAGTGTGTATATAATGGACAGATGTCAGAGTACATAGGTGCCTCTGTAATTTGTTGCTAAGACACCCCGAATCCTTGAATACCACCACCGAATTCATGACTGCTCTCAGCCTCTGCAGTGACAGCAGTTAAGCTTAGCTGCAGAGCCACCCAGCAGCAATGTAGGTGGCTCTGCATAGACATCATGATAGTGGCACTGCCAGTTCACGCTCCATACCCTGTTCCTGAAGCTGAAGCCTCATAGGAGACAGCGATTAGAAACCTTTTGCATGCATATCGCGTCTACATCTCCCCTTCCTCACATGCCTAAGGGGAAATCTGTCACTGATTATTCACACAGAAGAATAGAACAAATATTACTTCTCCCAGTACAGTATGATAATGTGTTTTTTATATTATTTGTACTTGTCTGTTTTGGTGCTGAAGCCAACTTCAAAGCATCCTGGGTAGCCTCAACCACTGAATATTATACAGTATATATGTTCAATTTTATATATATATATATATATATATTGTGGCAGTCCAGTCCGGATGCCACTCCGGGTGTCTGCAGGACAGGGCACAACAGTTCGGGTGCCCCGAGCTAAGGCGACCTGGGTTTAGAACTGGACCAAGAGGAAGCCCAGGGAGGTGTTGGGACACAGCAGGTTGTCTCTTTAATGTTGTGTCCAGGCCCGGCGACAGGGGGGGTCAAAGGGGACAGCCGTCCCGGGCCCGACGTTGTGAGGGGCCCCAAGGTCCAGCGGCGGCACCATGTAACAGATCTAAATAATTATATATATTGCGGCATCGCGCCAGCTGCGGGCCGCCTGCTGTGCAGTTAAAAGTAATAAATAACTGACCTTTTTTTTCAGCTCCCCCACCCCCATGATCTGTGGTCACCACTTAGAATCCCCAAGCCCAGCCCCAGGTCAGCTGTCACACAACGCTACCTCCAGACCTCCCCTCCTCTCCCAGTCATCACCGCCCGCCCTGTCTCTGCTGTGAGGAGTGTGAGCAGGCAGGCAGGAGCAGGATTGCGGGACTGCTGGCAGCTTGTTGAGGCGGGGTGCATCAAGCTGGTCACTCGGAGGCTGAGCCTCGTTGATTCACGGCGCCGGCGGCTGTGTCTGGTAAGTCAAGTGTCTGCACTGCAGGTGCACTCGGCTCTCCAGCAGGAGTTTGGGGCTTTGGGTTTGGGATGGGCTGCGTGCAGGCACATATCATGGATGCATGTGCATGCATTACATTTGCCCTGTAAACCTGGTATTACTGTAGGTAAGAGCGAAGATTGCAGGGCGAGAAAAGGTAGGGATGGCCATTATGGTGGGGCATGCTGGATCATTACAGGTGAGTATAACTCTCTCTCCCCCTCCCATAATGTGTAAAAATGGGGACTGCCTGCCATAATGTGTAAAAATGGGGGACTCTGCCTGCCTAATGTGTAATAAAGGGGACTCTGCTGCCATAATGTGTAAAAAAGGGGACTCTGCTGCCATAATGTGTAAAAAGGGAGACTCTGCCTGACGTAATGTGTAAAAGGAGCTCTGTGGTCACGCCCCTATATTTGTATATCGGGGGGGCCCACAGGGATATCAGTGTACCAGGCCCCAAGATTTCTGTTGCCGGCCCTGGTTGTGTCAGAGATTATCTGGCAGTTGGAAATTATAGTATTGTATTGCTGTTGATACACAGAAATACCCTGCAATGTAATACATGAGATCCCATCCATGCATGCCCAGGTATTGGAGCAAGCGCTCCCAGCAATCAGGCACACCTGTGCCACACTTTTATAAAGCTCGTTAGGGCAAGGGCTCAGGGCTCCCGATGCCAACAAGTGGCCAGGTGATAGAGGGCGGGCCAGTGGGTTAGAGACAGGGAGCCTGAGAATGTGTACATGCTGTTTGTGAACTGGGGTCTAATTAAGTTACCCAATGGAACATGCTGTGAAAAGTCTGTTTACTGTGCTGTGGAAGTAAACGGACTGGTTTTCTTTTCTACAACTGTGTCAGCATCGTGTCTGGTGGAAGGTTGCTTGTTACAATATATATATATATATATATATATATATATATATATATACACACACACACACACACACATATATACAGGTTGAGTATCCCATATCCAAATATCCGAAATACGGAATATTCCGAAATACGGACTTTTTGAGTGAGAATGAGATAGTGAAACTTTTGTTTTTTGATGGCTCAGTGTACACAAACTTTGTTTAATACACACAGTTATTAAAAATATTGTATTAAATGACCTTCAGGCTGTGTGTATAAGGTGTATATGAAACATAAATGAATTGTGTGAATGTAGATACACTTTGTTTAATGCACAAAGTTATAAAAAATATTGGCTAAAATTATCTTCAGGCTGTGTGTATAAGGTGTATATGAACCATAAATGCATTCTGTGCTTAGATTTAGGTCCCATCGCCATGATATATCATTATGGTATGCAATTATTCCAAAATACGGAAAAATCCCATATGCAAAATACCCCTGGTCCCAAGCATTTTGGATAAGGGATACTCAACCTGTATATGCAGTCCCATTTCTAGCGGCGGGTGAGCCGTGCAATCAACCATGTCATTCCATGATACTCTGCCTCCCAAGCGGAATACTATGACCGGGAGGAGGGGGAGCAGGATAGCAATGAGCATTATCCTTGGCAATGAACATGGATTCCAGAGCATGAAACCCCTGGCAGCAAGCATGAAACCCCTGGCAACGAGCATGACAGCCAGAACATGAAACCCCTGGCAATGAGCAGGTATTTTAAAAGTAATATGAAGCTTTACTGAAGGGTGTAATATGGTGCAGGGGTCATAATATTGCGCACGGGGCATTACTGTGTTGGACTTAATATGGTGGATTTTTTTTTTATAGAACTGTGGTGGCTGAGGTCTGTTGTTGCAGGGTCAAAAACTGGGGTGTAAGGTAGTCTTTTCCTGCAAGGCCACGCCAATTTTAGCAAGGCCACACACCCTTTCCAGGAGTACTTCTGCGCTCGCCAAATAAGTTTTTTAGGTCTATGGGGGGGATGGGCGCATTTTTGAATGTCTATGGGGGGGGGGGGGTGCTTTTTTTTTAATGTTTGCAGTGGGAGCCGAATTGTCTAGAAACAGCCCTGTACATATGGGGTGCAACCAATGCTGCTTATATTCCACTTGTGTAATGCCTGGAATGAACACCCTACATCCAGGAGAGCCGTCCGTCGTGCCCTTAGGATGCACTCGCATGCAGCTACCTGCTTTTCTTCTGTAATGTCATGACGTGCTGGTAAACCAAGGGTGCAGAAGCCTGTAACGGCACTGTATATATACAGTGCATCTGTTGAGGGAAAGCCTGTGAGTAACATTGCCTTCCTCCTGAAGTGCTGAAATGGAAGAGCAACAGGTTTCCTTCATTACTCAAGTCTGGTGTAGAGGAGGTATTCTGAGCTCTTTTAATCTCAATGCTGCTTTCGACCCCAGTGTTTTCACTGACCCCAGGAACCCGGCCGCAGAATGCCGGTTGGGGGAACGGGGGCATCAAAGCTGCGCTCGCCACAGGTTCTATTCCCACTCTGTGACACCCACGAGTGGGAACTGATCATGTGAATCGGCATTCCGTCGGCCGGCATTTTGAGTGCTCGGTATTCCGGCGTCAGCATGGTGACCGCCGGGATCCTGACCACATCCCACATTTTCATATGCAGGAAGATTGCATTGAGGAATCGTGAATACTAAATCCATTGTTTACAGCTCACACAAGTTTGGACACTGATGACAGCAGAGACTGTTCTGCTGTTTGACTATTTGCCAGCATGCATTCAGGTGTCATCAGACGCTGAGTCACTGTGTCTGGGTGTCTCAGCCATAAACCTTGTCCTAAGCACATAAGACTGAAAACACACAGTCACTATAATTTACTTGACTTGAAATGTAAAGGATAAAACAATCTGGGGAGCTAGCTGAGGCTGCCATGTAAAACAAGCTTCCAATCTTTTCTAAAGAGAAATCTTTCAAAATAAATTTCATGAAAAACACAACTTACATGAACCATACCTCCTAACTGTCCCAATTCTCGTGGGACAGTCCAGTTTTATTTGGGACTGTCCTACCCGCAGGCTGCAGTGTCCCGCGGTGGGGGGGGGGGGGGGCAGTTGGGAGGCTGTCACTGCTGCTCTGCATAGAAGAGCAGCGGAGTATAGACACTATACACACGCGCACAGCATCTATTCAGTGGAGAGGGGTCATGCCAGCAGCTCATAGGGCACTGGGCATACCCCCTCAGTGTCGAAAACGGGGGCATAGCTCACAATCGCGTGCCCTCCCGGGAAAGCCACAACCCCTTTGCAATAGGTCACTCCCCCTTTTTGGGCAGGGCGCACGCTATGCACGTGCAGGTGTCCCTCTCCCTGGGTTCCAAATGTTGAAAGGTATGATAAACTGCTACTTAAAACACTGAATTTGCAAATCGATCCAACCGCAGTTTTTCCAGTGGCCCTCACTGTGCATGCGCAGTCCCATCCTGCATGTGCGTGCGCAGTTAAAGCCAATGGTCAGCATTAACTGTGAACGCCTTTGCCTGATTGTAAGGCAGAGACGATCGCAGGGTAAATGGGGGGGGGGGGTGGCACAAACAGGGGGCGTGTTGGCGTTTTCGGGGCGGCTGTGTCGTCATACGCAACCACTCAGAACTAAAAAATGTGACTGACAGTCTGCTGCAGTTTGGGGGGCAGTGATGGTGTAAGAGATCTGATGCCACATCCTGGGACACAGCTCAGATCACTACTGCAGCAGGAGGTGCCTGCTTGTAATAGACGCCTCCTGCTGCATTTCCATACAGCGCTATCACTGCTGCTTCCAAGAAAGCATCAGTGGTAGCAGCACCAACCATATCTGAATGAGCCTTAGTGTGCCGTCTATGGACCAGCAGCAGCATAGCAGTGAATGCCAAGTCAAGATGAGAGAAAGGAAATCCTAAAAACTAAAAGGTAGAGATACTGCACAGGACTAATGTGTATATTGCTACTATTCAATATATTTGCTTTTTCTGTAATGATATTCTTTTATATATATATATATATATATATATATAAATATACACACACACACACCAACTATTATTCATTATGATCAGGGAAATCCCTCATTGCAGTGTGTTGCAATGTTCCCAGGAGTCAGTGCTAGTAGCATGAATAGAACTCCCTTGTGGAGCACACCCCTGTTTTGTAAAACGTCAGCTTTGACGCCTCTGCTACATCCCCTAAACAGCCACACCATATCAACCATGTAATCATGCTGCAGCTTTGGGGCACCACAAGTGAGATCGCAGACATACAGCGACAGATGCGCAGTACAGATGCTGTGCATGCACTGGTCAGTAAACATTGGAATTATGCATAAACCATTGGGTCTGCGTACAACTGTATATCAGGCCTATTGTGTTGATATGTTAACAATGTCCCGGAATTATCAGATGAAGTTTAATAACTATGGGGGCAATACTATATGGGGGCATTACTACACAAGGGCACTACTACACAAGGGCACTACTACAGGGGGCACTACTACAGGGGGCACTACTACAGGGGGCACTACTACAGGGGGCATTACTACACAGGGGTATTACCACTGGGGCATTACTAATGAGGGCATTGTATGGGCACTTCACAAGAGGCATCACTCCTGGAGACATAAGGGGCACTACTACTGGTGACACTGCATAAGGGGCACCATTACTATGGACTCTACATAACGGGCACTGCAGTGGGCATTGCATAAGTGTTACTACTACTATGGGCATTGTATAAGGGGCACTTCTGCTGTGGGCATTATGTGTATTAGGGGTGCTACTACTGTGGGCATTATGTGTATTAGGGGTGCTACTACTGTGGGCTTTGTGTATAAGGGGCACTAATTTGTGTCATAACATGAATAAGGGACACTACTATGTGGTGTAATGTGAATAAGATTGCTCTACAGTGTGGCATAATTTGAATTGAAGATACTGTTGCATGACCATGCCCCTTTCTTTTTGAGACCACACCCCTTTGTTGCGACGTGCACAATCCCTTTATTACACAGGCACTGGGGGAGGGATAGTTTCTCCACCTCTCTAGGACAACTTTAAGCACTAGATAGATAGATAGATAGATAGATAGATAGATAGATAGATAGATAGTATCTTAGCTTAGTAGAATAGCGAACAAAAGGTTAGCAAAACTGCTACTAAAGAATTCCTTGCAGTTTCTGAGTAGCTCCAGACCTACTCCTAGATTGCGATCACCTCAGTCCATTTAGTTCCTGGTTTGACGTCACAAACACTCCCTGCTTTTTGCCAGCCACTTCCCCGTTTCTCCAATTACTCCTGCGTTTTTACCTGGCACGCCTGAGTTTTTTAGCACACTCCCTGAAAACGGCCAGTTTCCGCCCAGAAACACCCACTTCCTGTCAATCACACTACGATCTCTCGAGCGTTGAAAAAACGTTGCTCGAGCTTGTGTAAATCTCCAAAGTTTTGTGTTAAATTAATTAACGCATGCGCGCTGCGTACCATGCGCATGCGCATTTTCCACCTAATCGCTCCGTTGCAAAAAACGGCAACGAGCGAACAACTCGGAATGACCACCATTATTATTATCCTTTATTTATATGGCGCCACAAGGGATCCGCAGCACCCAATCCACAGTGCATAATCAAATGAGCAAATAAGAAAACAGCACTTACAGTTCAAGACAATATAGGACAGGTATAGAAAACCAGGGCTTAGGTGCCATCAAAGGGAGTAAGGAGTATAAGATTGTGTAAGTAAGATAAGGAAAGGCACATGAGGAAAGAAGCCCCTGCTCTTGCAAGCTTACAATATAAAAGGTATGCTAACAGACCGGGGTGACACAGAAGGGGTAGACAGTGAGCATAGACAAGAGGGTTAGGAGGAGAGTTGGCTGGGTTTGGTGAAGTGAGTCTTGAGAGCCCATTTAAAGTTTCGTAGAGAAGTGGAGAGTCAGATGGGGAGAGGTACAGCATTCCAGAGATAGGGAGCAACACGTGCAAAATCTTATAGGTAGGAGTGGGAGGAGGTAATCAGTTGGCAGGAGAGACGGCATGCATTAGCAGAGCGAAGAGGACGGGTGGGAATGTAAAGAGAGATAAGGTCAGAGATGTAAGAGGGAGAAGAGTGGGTGAGGGCTTTGTAGGCGAGTGTGAGAAGCTTGAATTGGATTCTGAATGGGAAGGGTAGCCAGTGAAGGTCCTGCAAGAGAGGGGATGTGAATGTAGTACATTTGGTGAGGAAGATGAGACGGGCAGCAGCATTGAGGATAGATTGGAGTGGAGAGAGGCATTTTTGAGGGAGGCCAGATAGGAGGAGATTGCAGTAGTCCAATCTGGAGATGACCAGTGAGTAGATGAGGGTCTTCGTAGCATCCTGGGTGAGAAAGGGTCTTTTTTTGATATGGAAATGGCAGGTTTGTGAGAGGGAGAAGTCAAGGATTACTCCAAGACATTGCACTTGGGGGCTAGAGGAGATAGTTGTGCCATCAATGGATAATGAAATTGTGGGAGGTGAGGTTATGCGGGAGAGAGGGAAGATGATCAGCTCAGTCTTAGACATGTTAAGTTTAGTAAAGCGCTGGGACATCCAAGGAGGAGATAGCAGAGAGACCGTTGGAGATACGAGTGAGGAGAGCAGGGGAGAGGTCATGGGAGGAAAGGTAGATTTGAGTATCGTCAGCGTAGAGATGATATTGTAAGTCAAAAGAGCTAATGAGCTCACATAATGACTATCACTGACCTGGTTTGGGATTGTTGTGGACTCGGGGTATCTTCCGAAGATCGGGAAGAGGAACCGCAAACAGAGATGGCCGAATGTAGGTTTTCCTCATACAGGATTCGGACAGCAGGCAGGAGGCACGTGTTGGATATTGAAGATCTCCTGAAAAACAAGAACTTGAAAGGGCTGATGAATCCTCTGCAGACAGACGATAATGAACGTGGCTGGAGAACAGGAAGATTGAGAGTAGTAACCGTGGCTGGAATGCACGGTGTGGAAGCCTGTGTTTGCTGGACGCACGGTAAATTAGAGGTACAGGACGCGGAAGGCACTGACTGCTAGGAGATACAGAAGTGCTTGGCGGCACTGAGGTGCTGGAGGCACGGAGGTGCTTGAGGCACGGAGGTGCTTGAGGCACGGAGGTGCTCGAGGCACGGGGGTGCTCGAGGCACGGGGGTGCTTGGAGGCATGGGGGTGCTTGGAGGCACGGGGGTGCTGGAGGCACGGAGGTGCTTGAGGCACGGGGGTGCTTGAGGCACGGGGGTGCTGGAGGCACGGAGGTGCTTGGAGGCACGGAGGTGCTTGGAGGCACGGAGGTGCTGGAGGCGCGGAGATGCTGGAGGCACGGAGGATTGGTGATCACCACTCTGGGGAACTGATGATACTCAGGCACTGATGCAGGGCCTGGCGCCTGAATTTATACTTCCCATCACCGTCTGATATTGCAGGTACTTATGATGATAACGAGAGTCCAGAATAGTTTTGATCTCGAAGTCTGTCCCAGTTTCAGATTCTACCGGAGTGGGGCTTGAGGGCTTAGAATGAAAACGATTAAGGATGAGAGGACGAAGGAGAGAAACATGAAAGGCATTCGGTATGCGTAGATGAGAAGGTAATCCCAACTTGCAGACCACAGGATTCAGGATTTGTAACACAGGGTATGGACCGATGAACCTTGGGGCGAACTTCATGGTGGGTACCTTTAGCCGGAGGTTACGCGTGGAGAGCCATACCCTGTCACCAACCTTGTATTGAGGAGCGGCTCTGTACTTGTATCGGACAGAAACCTTTTTAAGACTAGCATGAACCTTACTCCAAATTTGTCTGAAGTGTAGTAGAGTGGAAGTCACAGCTGGAACCTCTCCTATTGGAAGAGTTGGTAATTCTGGAACTCGTGGGTGGAAACCATAGTTGATGAAGAACGGAGATTCGCCAGTGGAGGAATGAAATGAATGGTTATGTGCAAACTCTGCCCAAGGCAATAACTCTACCCAGTTGTCCTGTGAAGGGGAGAGATACAGGCGGAGGAAAGTCTCCAAATCTTGATTGACTCGTTCCGTTTGCCCATTAGTTTGGGGGTTATAAGCGGACGAAAACTTAAGTTTAATTTGTAAGGCCGAGCAGAGAGCTTTCCAAAACCTTGCGGTGAACTGTACCCCTCGATCAGAGACTATTTCTTGAGGCAACCCATGCAACCGAAAATGTTCTCGGACGAATAATAGAGCTAATTTAGGAGCTGTCGGCAGACCAGTCAATGGAACGAAGTGCGCCATCTTCGAAAAACGGTCGACGATCACCCAGACAGTGTTGTAACCTTTGGAACAGGGCAAGTCGGTGATGAAGTCCATGGAAATGTGAGTCCAGGGTTTCATAGGAATGGACAGAGGACGTAGCAACCCAGCAGGGGGCAGGCGAGGAGATTTATGCTGTGTACACTATGGACAAGAATTAACATAATCCTGTACATCCTTCCTCATGGTGTCCCACCAGTAAGATCTTTGCAGAAACTTTTACATCTTCTGGGCGCCGGGATGACCGGAAAACTTGGAGATATGGGCCCACTGTAGTATTCTCGGACGGAATTTAGCTGGTACGGACATTCTTCCAGGGGGAGGACCTGGAGTAGTTGAGGCAGCGGAGACAGAAATTGGATTCAGAATTAAACTCCGCTCAAAAGAATCCTCTTCATCTGTGGGAGTTTGTGAACGGGACAGCGCATCCGCTTTAGTATTGAAAGTCCCGGCCCGGTACTTGATAACAAAAGAAAATCGAGTGAAGAAGTGTGCCCATCTAGCTTGGCGAGGATTCAAGCACTGTGCGGTTTTGATATACAACAAATTTTTGTGATCAGTGTAAATGGTAATCACATGTTTGGCCCCTTCTAAGAGATATTTCCACTCTTCCAAGGCAGATTTAATTGCCAGAGAGTTCCGGGTCTCCAATAGTGTAATTTCGTTCAGCCGGAGAGAATTTACGAGAGTGGAAGCCACACGGATGTAATCTCTTATCTGAGGAGTACTGAGAGAGAACGGCCCCAACTCCGACCGAGGATGCGTCAACTTCTAGGAAGAAAGGCTCCTCGAAATTTGGTTGTTGGAGTACTGGAGCGGACATAAAAGCTGATTTCAAGTGGGAAAAAGCCTCTATGGCTTCGGGAGGCCACAAACCCGGGTTGGAACCCTTTCTCGTCAAGGCGGTAATGGGCGCAACAATGGAGGAGAAACTCCTAATGAATTTTCTGTAATAGTTCGCAAAACCCAGGAATCTTTGTATTGCTTTCAAGGAGAGTGGCTGTGCCCAGTCCCGAATGGCAGAAAGTTTCTCCGGGTCCATGCGAAGTTCCGTCCCCGAGATTATATAACCGAGGAACGGTATTGATGTTACTTCGAAGGTACACTTGGAGATCTTGGCATAGAGATGATTCTCACGTAAACGGCGGAGTACCTCTTTGAGCTGTGTCCTGTGTTCAGCAAGATCTTTGGAAAAAATCTGTATGTCATCCAAATATACCACGACACTTCGGTATAACATGTCTCGGAAGATTTCGTTGACGAATCCCTGGAAGACAGCAGGAGCATTGCTAAGACCGAACGGCATCACCAGATACTCATAATGCCCATCCCGGGTATTGAAGGCGGTCTTCCATTCATCTCCCTCTCTGATGCGTATAAGGTTATAGGCCCCCCTCAAATCGAGCTTGGAAAAAACGTGGGCACCACGAACTCTATCAAATAGCTCTGTGATTAGGGGCAAGGGGTATTTATTTTTGATGGTAATATCGTTTAGGCCGCGGTACTCGATACATGATCTTAAACCCCCGTCCTTCTTTTTCACGAAGAAGAAGCCCACTCCAGCCGGGGAGATAGAGGGGCGAATGAATCCCTTGTGAAGATTGGACTTGATATAGTCTGACATAGCTTGTGTCTCTGGAAGGGACAGAGGATAAATGCGACCCCGGGGCGGCATTTTCCCTGGGATTAGGTCAATGGGGCAGTCCCAAGGCTTATGGGGTGGTAACTGGTCAGCCGCCTGTTCCGAGAACACATCCTTGAACTCTTGATACGCCTCCGGGATAAGTTCTTCCTCCGCCTTAGTAGAGACACGAAGCGGACAGACAGGGGTGAGACAGTTAGCGTGACAAAAAGAACTCCAAGACAGAATCTGTGAGGTCTTCCAATCGATATGGGGATTGTGAATTTTGAGCCAAGGCATTCCGAGAACCAGATCGTGATGCATTTCCGGAATCACCAGGAACTCCAAATATTCTTGATGTAGAGCCCCGACCTGTAGTTTAACTGGGACCGTGCGCCCTGGTATGATACCCTTGGATATCCTAGTACCATTGATAGCTGTCAAAGGAATAGGCCGCTCGATGGGCCGTACTTCCAAATTCAGGCTTTGGACACAGAGAGAAGAAACGAAATTCCCCGCAGCCCCGGAGTCCAACAGGGCCTCAAAAGACTTGGAAGTAGACTTGGTGGTTAAAGATACAGGGAGCAAACAGTCCGAAGTCGGAGAAGATTTGGTCGTAACCCCCAACTCGACTCCTCCGGAACAAGCTAGGCCTGCCCGTTTCCCGGACGGGATTTGCAGGACTTGATGAAGTGACCTGCAGCTCCGCAGTACAGACAGAGTTTACCCTCATGACGACGCTGTCGCTCTTCCGGAGACAATCGGGATCGGTTAATCTGCATGGGTTCGTCCGGACTTGGGACCACCGCTTGCCTTGCAGGGGGGAGCCGGAACCTAGAACGATCTGATCGACTACGTTCACCTCCACATTCCTGCATCCGGAGATCTACCTTGACGCAGAGAGAGATCAATTCCTCTAAAGAATCCGGAAGCTCCCGAGTGACCAACTCATCCTTCAGGCGATCAGAGAGACCGTTCCAGAAAGCAGCTCTCAGAGCCTCATTATTCCAGCGAAGTTTAGAGGCAATGGTTTGAAAATGAACCACATACTGACCCACGGATCGGGAGCCTTGACAGATGTGGAGCAAGTCAGAAGAGGCCGAGGTCATCCTGCCGGGATAGTCAAAAATTCTTCGAAAAGACGTGATGAATTCGGGGTAATTGGAAACCAGTGAATCAGATCGTTCCCATAATGGAGACACCCAATCCAAGGCAGAGCCTTCCAGCAGAGAAATAATATATGCCACCTTGGACCAGTCTGTAGGAAAGTTATGTGCAAGTAGCTCGAAATGAACCTCGCATTGGTTTAAAAAACCACGACAATTTTTAGGATTCCCATTATAACGGGACGGAGTAGGCAGTTGAAGGCGCGGAGTGGCACCGGCCGATGGCTGAACATTGCTGGAAGCAGCAACTGGTGCGGCTACGGGAACTGGTGCTGGAATTACCGAGGCTAGGGACGCTTGAATCTGATCCAGACGCCCGGACAACTCCTGGAGGTAATGCATCACCTGACCTTGTGCCGCTTCCTGACTTTGTACTCGGGAAGCCAGATTCTGGATAGCACTTGATTCCGTGTTCCGATCCCCCAGGTCCATGTGGCCTGAGTATACTATCACTGACCTGGTTTGGGATTGTTGTGGACTCGGGGTATCTTCCGAAGATCGGGAAGAGGAACCGCAACTGGGCCGCAACAGAGATGGCCGAATGTAGGTTTTCCTCATACAGGATTCGGACAGCAGGCAGGAGGCACGTGTTGGATATTGAAGATCTCCTGAAAACAAGAACTTGAAAGGGCTGATGAATCCTCTGCAGACAGACGATAATGAACGTGGCTGGAGAACAGGAAGATTGAGAGTAGTAACCGTGGCTGGAATGCACGGTGCGGAAGCCTGTGTTTGCTGGACGCACGGTAAATTAGAGATACAGGACGCGGAAGGCACTGACTGTGCTAGGAGATACAGAAGTGCTTGGCGGCACTGAGGTGCTCGGAGGCACTCGGAGGCACGGAGGTGCTCGGAGGCACGGAGGTGCTCGGAGACACGGAGGTGCTGGAGGCACGGGGGTGCTTGGAGGCACGGAGGTGCTGGAGGCACGGAGGACTGGTGATCACCACTCTGGGGAACTGATGATACTCAGGCACTGATGCAGGGCCTGGCGCCTGAATTTATACTTCCCACCACCGTCTGGTTTGTGGGAAGTGCCTGATGACGTCACCCGCCCAGACGCCGGACATAGCGCCGGGAGCCGCCAGCGAGGACGGCCGCAGAGAGGACCAGCGCTCCCGAAGAGGTAAGTATGGCGGGCGGGGCGGCGGCGTGACAATGAGAATGTGTAGAGAGAGAAAAGGAGAGGCCCAAGAACAGAACCTTGGGGGGGACCTACTGGTAGAGGAAGTTGGGGGGAGGTGGAGTCATAAGAGGAGACAGAGAAGGAATGGTCAGAAATGTAGGAGGACAGCCAGGAGAGAGAAGTATCACGCAAACCAAGTGAGTAAAGGATTTGCAGGAGGAGAGGGTGGTCTTCAGTGTCAGCAGAGAGGTCAAGGAGAATAAGCAGAGAGTAGTGGCCCCTGGATTTAGCAGCAAGGAGGTCATTGCAGACTTTTGTGAGGGCAGTTTCAGTGGAGTGCTGAGGATGGAAACCAGACTGGAAAGGGTCAAGCAGTGAGTGGGAAGAAAGAAAGACAGTAAGGCAGTTGTAGACAATATGCTCAAGGAGTTTGGAGGCAACAGGGAGAAGAGAGATGGGTCGGTAGTTGGAGAGATTGGTTGGATCAAGGGTAGGGTTTTTTAAGAATAGGGGAGACAAGTGCATTGTTGAAGGCAGAAGGGACAGTGCCTGATGGGAGTGAGAGATTGAGTAAATGGGCAAGATGGGAACAGGCAGAAGACGAGAGGAAGTGGAGAAGGCGGGAGTGAATAGGGTCAAGTGGGGATGTGGAGGGGGGTGAGGACCTGATGAGGACCATGACTTCCTCTCCAGATACAGGGAAGAAAGATGTCAGAGTTGGTAGGAGGGAAGGAGAGGGGGGATCGGGAAATGGAGGAGGGGGGTTGCTCAGGCTCTGGTGGTCCAATTTTGTATGTGAAGTAGTTGGCAAAGTCAAGAGCAGAAAGTGAAGAGGGGAGTTGTGGCGGGGGTGGGCAGAGGAGCGAATTGACAGTGGCAAAGAGGCGCTGGGGGTTTGAGGATTGGGAGGAGATGAGGTTTTTGAAGTAAGATTGTTTAGAGAGGGTAAGGGCAGCAAAGTAGGATGAGAGCATAAATTTTTAGTGGAAGAAATCTGCCTTAGAGCGTGATTTCCTCCACTGTTGCTCAGCGGTACGTGAGCATTTTTGCAGATATCTGGTGCATTTAGTGTGCCAGGGTTCAGGTGTCGATCTGTGAGGTTGAATAGTGGTTGGTGGGGCGACAAAGTCAAGAGCAGAGGTAAGGGATGCATTGTATAGGGACATTGCTTGTTCAGGGAAGGAAAGAGAGAGAATAGGAAAGAGCAGCAGGTCAAACGGGGAAGATAGGGAAGTGGTGTCAATAGCCTCAATGTTATGCTTTGTGATGGTAGTCTTAGGTGGTAAAGATGGAGAAGCAGATAGAGATAGGTTAAAAATGAGCAGGTGATGGTCAGAGAGGGGGAACAGGGAGTTGGAGAAATCAGAAAGATCACAGCGGTGAGTGAAGACCAGATCTAGTGAGCTTCCACTCACATGGGAGGGGGAGGTGGACCACTGGGAGAGACCAAGAGAAGAGGTGAGGTTAAGGAATTTAGAGGCAGGTGAGTTTGTGGGGTTATTTATAGGGATGTTGAAATCACCTAGGATAATAGAGGGAATGTCAGAAGAGAGGAAATGAGGAAGCCAGGAAGCAAAGTTGTCAAGGAATTTGGAAAGCATGCCAGGGTGGTGGTAAATGACAGCTACTCGAAGATGAACAGGTTGGAAGAGGCATATGGCATGGACCTCAAATGTAGAGAATGTAAGAGGCTAGATATGCTGTAGTGTGGATGAGGTAAGTAGTATGATAAATTTTGAAATATGAGTGGTGGTTGTAAGATGAACAGAGCAGTAGAATTGCAGAACTGTAGGTGAAAGTACAGTGTTGGAAGTGTTCAGTGGCATTAAAATTTGGTTACAGCAGAAAGTTTATGTAATTGCAGAAATAGAAATTGAAGGATGTGTTAGAAATGAGAGAACATTATTTATTATTTATTTATTAGCAGTTTCTTATATAGCGCAGCATATTCCGTTGCGCTTTACAATTAGAACAAGTTATAGAACAAAACAGGGCAAAGACAGACATAGCGGTAGGAAGGCCCTGCTCGCAAGCTTACAATCTATAGGGAAATAGGTATTGATACACAAGGATAGATGCAACCTGTTACATAATGTTTCCCCAGATTGCTAGGTTCTTAGTGGGTTGTATGATATGATCACCCAGCAATGTTGGAAGACAAAATGTGAGGTTATGGGGACTGTGCAGAGGAAATGTAACTGGATAGGGAAGCATTGAAGGATGTGTGTGTGGGTCAGGAATTTGGTAGGCTTGTCTGAAGAGATGAGTTTTCAGGGAACGTTTAAAGGTTTGGAGACTAGTGGAGAGTCTTATTGTGCGTGGGAGGGCATTCCACAGAGTGGGTGAAGCCCGGGTAAAGTCCTGTAATTTTGAGTGGGAACAGGTAATACATCTGGATGAGAGACGCAGATCTTGTGCAGAGCGGAGGGGTCTGGTAGGGAGATATTTTGAGATGAGTGAGGAGATGTATGATGGTGCAGTTTGGGTAATAGCCTTGTATGTAAGTAAAAGTATTTTATATTTGACACGGTAGAATACCGGTAACCAATGGAGGGACTGACAGAGCGGATCAGCAGACGAAGAACGTCTGGCGAGGAAGATTAGCCTCGCAGCTGCATTTAAAATGGATTGAAGTGGTGAGAGCCTATGTTTGGGAAGACCAGTAAGGAGACTATTACAATAATGCGGGAGATGATGAGTGCATGGATCAGAGTTTTTGCAGTGTCTTGTGTAAGATAAGGGCGTATTTTGGATATGTTTTTAAGGTGCATGTAACATGATTTAGAGACAGATTGAATGTGTGGAACAAACGACAGTTCAGAGTCAAGGATGACACCTAGGCAGCGAGCTTGTGGGGTAGGGTGGATAGTTGCATTGTCAACAGTTATGGCAATATCAGGTTGGTAACTACCCTTAGCTGGTGGGAAAATAATTAATTCTGTTTTGGAAATGTTGAGTTTGAGATGGCGAGATGACATCCAAGATGAAATGGCAGACAGGCATCCAGTGACACGAGCCAATACAGTTGGTGATAAATCTGGGGAGGATAGGTAGATTTCAGTATCATCAGCGTACAAATGATACTGAAATCCGAAGGAGCTGATTAGTTTACCAAGAGAGGAGGTATAGATTGAGAAAAGCAGAGGACATAAGACTGAGCCTTGCGGTACTCCAACTGATAGAGGTAGAGAAGAGGAGGTAGAATCAGAGAAGTGAACACTGAAAGATCGATTAGATAGGTAGGATGAGAACCAAGTAAGGGCTGTGTCCTGAAGACCTAGGGACTCTAGTGTTTGTATGAGAAGAGAGTGGTCAACAGTGTCAAAAGCAGCAGAGAGATCTAGAAGAATAAGTAGTGTGTAATGGCCTTTTGATCTAGCAGTGACCAGATCATTCACTACTTTGGTCAGTGCCGTCTCCGTGGAGTGTTGGGCACGAAAGCCTGACTGAAGTGGGTCCAGTAAGTTGTGGGAGTTAAGAAAGTGTGTAAGGCGAGTGTAGGCAAGTCTCTCAAGTAGCTTGGAGGGACTGGGTAGCTGAGAAATGGGACGGTAGTTAGAGAGTGTGTTTGGGTCAGAGTTGTGTTTTTTCAGAATGGGAGTAATCACTGCATGTTTAAACAGAGATGGAAAGATGCCAGTAGAGAGAGAGATTTTAGTTAAGGTTGAGATAAGCACAGGAGACAAACTTTTGCTGACCTGTGAGGGTATAGGATCAAGAGGAGAGGTAGTGGAGTAGGAGGATGAAAAGAGTGTTGATACTTCATCTTCACTTGTGGGATCAAATGAAGAGAAAGTGCCAGAGGGTTCAGATAGGGATTTGAGCAGGTCACTGGCTGAGTTAGAGCATACCATTTCATCTCGGATTTTATCAATCTTATCCTTGAAGTAGGAAGCAAGTTCTTGTGCACTGATAGTAGCTAGTGGGGGAGGTGAGGGAGGGTAAAGAAGTGATTTAAATGTATTAAAAAGTCGTTTGGGGTTGGTGGCATGATAAGAGATAAGAGATTGGAAATATGTTTGTTTGGCAGTGTCCAGGGCCTGACGATAGGAGTGGTAGGTAGTCTTATATGCGAGAAAGTCACTTGGATTCTGAGATTTCCGCCACTGACGTTCTACCTTACGTGACAGTTTTTGTAGGTGTCTTGTTGATTTAGAGTTCCATGGTTGGCATCTAAGCCTACGTGGAGTGTGATGGGTAGCTGGAGCAACTTCATCAAGGGCACTCTCTAGGGTCTGAGAGGGTAGGCAAAAGGCAAAGGTAATTCAGACTGAATTTGCAAGTGTCTAAAGACCAAATGATATAGGTTCAGCATGTGCATGAAGATGTTTGTGAATACTGCAAATAAATAAATATACAAGTAACTGAAGGAGAAATTAAAAATTGTAAGTGCGTCAAAAACATGAAAATACAGTGCTTATTGTCCAGGTTACACAGACAGGAGTTGTTAGGTGTGATAAGAAGATGAAATCACAATTGTGCCAATGAAGATCTTTGTGATCCTGAGTATGGATAGAAACTTTATAGATAGATAGTCAGTGACTCAAAATATAAATAAATAATAATTTTAAAAAAATTAAAAAGTCCAAGTACTAGAGTCCATTATTCTTAATAAGGAGTAGTTAGTAAAGATTAGATGCAATAAACCAATGTGTTTATTGTGCAAACAGCAACTTTTGAAATCACTGTGATTCTTATTCAAGCACAACCATATATAATGCCGAAGGCAGAGTGTGTTCAACCACCCAAGGCGTGCGTGTTTCATAGTGTGACCGCACACCTAAAAGTGGTATATCTAGCTTATAAAATGGTCCCTGTTGTTGCAAAATAGTTCTACATGCAGAGGCAGAACTCTGGGAGGCAACGGAGTCATCTGCCGCCGGGCTCCTGCTCTGAAGGGGGCACCTCTCCTCCCATTCTGTGACACCATTCAATTCATACTTGCTTACCTGACCCTCTCCATGAGGGAGAAAATGCTCTGTTCCTGGACTTTCCTGGTAATGTATGATTGCCATCACCTGTGGTGAAAAACCTTTCTTATCAATTAACTAGCTCACCACAGGTGATGGCAATCATACATTACCAGGAAAGTCCAGGAACAGAGCATTTTCTCCCTCATGGAGAGGGTCAGGTAGGCAAGTATGATTCAATTAAGTTAATTGATAGCTGCCACTATCTCTTCAGTGTCCGACTTCCTCACTGGTCCCTGCACCATACAAATCACACCCTCTTTATTATACTGAATATACATATTTTACAAGTGTCACACCCAGGATTAGAAACCACAACCTATTACACTGGAAGCAGACACCTTACTGATGAAGCTGTTTGCTCCTGTATAGGAAATATGAGAATTTTAACTATATGAAGATACTTCTCTGACAATTACACGTAACTTCATATAGTTAGAATTCTCATGCTACCTCTACAGGAGCAAATAACTCCATCAGTAAAATGTCTGCTGTTAGTGTAACAGGTCATGGGTTCTAATCCTGGGTATGACTGCTAAGAAATGTGTGATTTAAAATAAAAGACAATTAAATGTATAAATACAGTATATACATTTTTTTTCAGAACACTGCACACACACACGTAAGTATATATGTGTATACATATATATATATATATATATATATATAGGCACATCTACATACATATATTTATCTTAATATAGTAAATAGGGGGGGGGGGGGGGCACCAGTATTTATCTTGCCTCCGGGCAACTGGGACAAACTTACTCCACTGTCTACATGAGATGTTGTAGGGTGAAAAAGATACAGAATAGGATATACAAATAGTACAGTCATCTTTGGTGAGGATTGTTGTCAGGTCTTGTGAGTTATGTAGTAATTTTGACTTTTTTTTCTGTGAGAAATGTGTATGTCTGTCAGTGAGGCTGGGATGTGCTGCTGTCAGTGAGTCTGGGATGTGCTGCTGTCAGTGAGGTGGTGATGTGCTGCTAGTATACATGATGCCGAAGACTGAGTGTGTTCAACCAGCCAAGGCGTGCGTGTTTCATAGTGTGACTGCAAACCTAAGAGTGGTATATCCATTTTATAAAATGGTCCACGTTGTTGCGAAATAATTCTACACAAGATAATGTAGGGTGAAAAAGATACAGAATAGGATGAAAAAAATAATCCAGTCATCTTTGGTGAGGATTGATGTCAGGTCTTGTGAGTTATGTAGTGATTTTGACCTTTTTCTTCTGTCAGAAATGTGTATGTCTATCAGTGAGGCTGTGATGTGCTGCTGTCAGTGAGGCTGGGATGTGCTGCTGTCAGTAAGGCAGGGATGTGCTGCTGTCAGTGAGGCGCTGCTGTCAGTGAGGCGGTGATGTGCTGCTGTCAGTGAAGCAGGGAAGTGCTGCTGTCAGTGAGGCGCTGGTATGCTGCTGTCAGTGAGGCGCTGGTGTTCTGCTGTCAGTGAGGCGGTGATGTGCTGCTGTCAGTGAGGCGCTGGTGTGCTGCTGTCAGTGAGGCGCTGGTGTGCTGCTGTCAGTGAGGGGGTGATGTGCTGCTGTCAGTGAGGCAGGGGTGTGCTGCTGTTCGTGAAGAGCAGTGATGTGCTCCGGCCAGTGAGGCGGGGATGTGCTGCGGCCAGTGAGGTGGGGATGTGCTGCGGCCAGTGAGTCGATGCTGTCAGTTGGTGATGTGCTGCTGTCAGTGAGGCAGGGATGTGCTGCTGTCAGTGAGGCAGGGATGTGCTGCTGTCAGTGAGGCAGGGATGTGCTGCTATCATATATGATGCCGAAGGCTGAGTGTGTTCAGCCAGCCAAGGCATGCGTGTTTCATAGTGTGACCGCAAACCTAAGAGTGGTATATCTATTTCTCTATCGTCCTAGTGGATGCTGGGGTTCCTGAAAGGACCATGGGGAATAGCGGCTCCGCAGGAGACAGGGCACAAAAA
The DNA here is from genome assembly GCF_028390025.1 of Pseudophryne corroboree. NCBI lineage: Eukaryota > Metazoa > Chordata > Amphibia > Anura > Myobatrachidae > Pseudophryne > Pseudophryne corroboree. The sequence continues at coordinate 619,573,805 of NC_086448.1, read as the reverse complement.
GTAAAGCTTTATGATCAGGTGGTGTGTACTGGCTCCTCCCCCTATGACCCTCCTCCAAGCCTCAGTTAGGTTTTTGTGCCCGTCCGAGAAGGGTGCAATCTAGGTGGCTCTCCTAAAGAGCTGCTTAGAAAAGTTTAGCTTAGGTTTTTTATTTTACAGTGAGTCCTGCTGGCAACAGGATCACTGCAACGAGGGACTTAGGGGAGAAGAAGTGAACTCACCTGCGTGCAGGATGGATTGGCTTCTTTGGCTACTGGACATTAGCTCCAGAGGGACGATCACAGGTACAGCCTGGATGGTCACCGGAGCCTCGCCGCCGGCCCCCTTGCAGATGCTGAAAAGAGAAGAAGGTCCAGAATCGGCGGCAGAAGACTCCTCAGTCTTCTTAAGGTAGCGCACAGCACTGCAGCTGTGCGCCATTGCTCTCAGCACACTTCACACGGCAGTCACTGAGGGTGCAGGGCGCTGGGGGGGGGCGCCCTGGGAAGCAATGTAAACCTATTTTTTGGCATAAAATACCTCACATATAGCCTCCGGGGGCTATATGGAGATATTTAACCCCTGCCAGAATCCGTTAAAGAGCGGGAGACGAGCCCGCCGAAAAAGGGGCGGGGCCTATCTCCTCAGCACACAGCGCCATTTTCCTCACACAGCTCCGCTGGTCAGGAAGGCTCCCAGGCTCTCCCCTGCACTGCACTACAGAAACAGGGTAAAACAAGAGAGGGGGGGCAAAATTGTGGCAAAATTATATATATTAAAGCAGCTATATAGGGAGCACTTATTATAAGGCTATCCCTGTCATATATAGCGCTTTTGGTGTGTGCTGGCAAACTCTCCCTCTGTCTCCCCAAAGGGCTAGTGGGGTCCTGTCTTCTTTAAGAGCATTCCCTGTGTGTCTGCTGTGTGTCGGTACGTGTGTGTCGACATGTATGAGGACGATATTGGTGTGGAGGCGGAGCAATTGCCAAATATGGGGATGTCACCCCCTAGGGAGTCGACACCAGAATGGATGGCTTTATTTATGGAATTACGGGATAGTGTCAACACGCTAAAGCAGTCGTTTGACGACATGAGACGGCCGGACAATCAATCAGCACCTGTCCAGGCGCCTCAAACACCGTCAGGGGCTGTAAAACGCCCGTTACCTCAGTCGGTCGACACGGACCCAGACACAGGCACTGATTCCAGTGGCGACGGTGACGAATCAACCGTATTTTCCAGTAGGGCCACACGTTATATGATTTTGGCAATGAAGGAGGCGTTACATATTGCTGATACTACAGGTACCACAAAACAGGGTATTATGTGGGGTGTGAAAAAACTACCTATAGTTTTTCCTGAATCAGATGAATTAAATGAGGTGTGTGATGAAGCGTGGGTTGCCCCCGATAAAAAACTGCTAATTTCAAAGAAGTTATTGGCTTTATACCCTTTCCCGCCAGAGGTTAGGGCGCGCTGGGAAACACCTCCTAGGGTGGACAAGGCGCTCACACGCTTATCAAAACAAGTGGCGTTACCCTCTCCTGAGACGGCCGCACTTAAAGATCCAGCAGATAGGAGGATGGAAAATATCCAAAAAAGTATATACACACATACAGGTGTTATACTACGACCAGCTATAGCGACAGCCTGGATGTGCAGTGCTGGGGTAGCTTGGTCAGAGTCCCTGATTGAAAATATTGATACCCTGGATAGGGACAATGTTTTACTGTCTTTAGAGCAAATAAAGGATGCGTTTCTTTATATGCGTGATGCACAGAGGGATATTTGCACACTGGCATCACGGGTAAGTGCTATGTCCATTTTGGCCAGAAGAAGTTTATGGACGCGACAGTGGTCAGGTGATGCGGACTCAAAACGGCATATGGAAGTTTTGCCGTATAAAGGGGAGGAGTTATTTGGTGTTGGTCTATCGGATTTGGTGGCCACGGCTACAGCCGGGAAATCCACCTTTTTACCTCAAGACACTCCCCAACAGAAAAAGACACCGACTTTTCAGCCGCAGCCCTTTCGTTCCTTTAAAAACAAGAGAGCAAAGGGATATTCATATCTGCCACGAGGCAGAGGAAAGGGGAAGAGACTGCAACAGGCAGCTCCTTCCCAGGAACAGAAGCCCTCCCCCGCTTCTACAAAAGCCTCAGCATGACGCTGGGGCTTCTCAAGCGGACTCGGGGGCGGTGGGGGGTCGTCTCAAGAATTTCAGCGCGCAGTGGGCTCACTCGCAGGTGGATCCCTGGATCCTGCAGATAATATCTCAGGGTTACAGGTTGGAACTAGAGACGTCTCCACCTCGCCGTTTCCTGAAGTCTGCTTTACCAACGTCCCCTTCCGACAGGGTGACGGTCTTGGAAGCCATTCACAAGCTGTACTCTCAGCAGGTGATAGTCAAGGTACCCCTTTTACAACAAGGAAAGGGGTATTATTCCACTCTATTTGTGGTACCGAAGCCGGATGGCTCGGTAAGACCTATTCTAAATCTGAAATCCTTGAACCTGTACATAAAAAAGTTCAAGTTCAAGATGGAGTCACTCAGAGCGGTGATAGCGAACCTGGAAGAAGGGGACTTTATGGTATCCTTGGACATCAAGGATGCGTATCTCCACGTTCCAATTTACCCCTCACACCAGGGGTACCTCAGGTTCGTCGTACAGAACTGTCACTATCAGTTTCAGACGCTGCCGTTTGGATTGTCCACGGCACCTCGGGTCTTTACCAAGGTAATGGCCGAGATGATGATTCTTCTTCGAAGAAAAGGCGTATTAATTATCCCATACTTGGACGATCTCCTAATAAGGGCAAGGTCCAGAGAACAGCTAGAGATGGGACTAGCACTGTCTCAAGAAGTGCTAAAGCAGCACGGGTGGATTCTGAATATTCCAAAATCCCAGTTAATTCCGACAACACGTCTGCTGTTCTTAGGGATGATTCTGGACACGGTTCAGAAAAAGGTTTTTCTCCCGGAGGAAAAAGCCAAGGAGTTATCCGAACTTGTCAGGAACCTCCTAAAACCAGGAAAGGTGTCTGTACATCAATGCACAAGAGTCCTGGGAAAAATGGTGGCTTCTTACGAAGCAATTCCATTCGGCAGATTCCACGCAAGAGTTTTCCAGAGGGATCTGCTGGACAAATGGTCAGGGTCGCATCTTCAGATGCACCAGCGAATAACCCTGTCTCCAAGGACAAGGGTATCTCTTCTGTGGTGGTTGCAGAGTGCTCATCTATTGGAGGGCTGCAGATTCGGCATACAGGATTGGATCCTGGTGACCACGGACGCCAGCCTGAGAGGCTGGGGAGCAGTCACACAAGGAAGAAACTTCCAGGGCGTGTGGTCGAGCCTGGAAACGTCTCTTCACATAAACATTCTGGAACTAAGAGCAATCTACAATGCTCTAAGCCAGGCAGAACCTCTGCTTCAAGGAAAACCGGTGTTGATCCAGTCGGACAACATCACGGCAGTCGCCCATGTAAACAGACAGGGCGGCACAAGAAGCAGGAGTGCAATGGCAGAAGCTGCAAGGATTCTTCGCTGGGCGGAGAATCATGTGATAGCACTGTCAGCAGTGTTCATCCCGGGAGTGGACAACTGGGAAGCAGACTTCCTCAGCAGACACGACCTTCACCCGGGAGAGTGGGGACTTCATCCAGAAGTTTTCCACATGCTTGTAACCCGTTGGGAAAGACCAATGGTGGACATGATGGCGTCTCGCCTCAACAAAAAACTGGACAGGTATTGCGCCAGGTCAAGAGATCCGCAGGCAATAGCTGTGGACGCGCTGGTAACGCCTTGGGTGTACCAGTCGGTGTATGTGTTTCCTCCTCTGCCTCTCATACCAAAAGTATTGAGAATTATACGGCAAAGAGGCGTAAGAACGATACTAGTGGCTCCGGATTGGCCAAGAAGGACTTGGTACCCGGAACTTCAAGAGATGATCACGGAGGATCCGTGGCCTCTACCTCTGAGAAGGGACCTGCTTCAGCAGGGTCCCTGTCTGTTTCAAGACTTACCGCGGCTGCGTTTGACGGCATGGCGGTTGAACGCCGGATCCTAAAGGGAAAAGGCATTCCGGAAGAAGTCATTCCTACCTTGATTAAAGCAAGGAAGGAAGTAACCGCGCAACATTATCACCGCATTTGGCGAAAATATGTTGCGTGGTGCGAGGATCGGAGTGCTCCGATGGAGGAATTTCAACTGGGTCGATTCCTACATTTCCTGCAATCAGGATTGTCTATGGGTCTCAAATTGGGATCTATTAAGGTTCAAATTTCGGCCCTGTCGATTTTCTTCCAGAAAGAATTGGCTTCAGTTCCTGAAGTCCAGACCTTTGTTAAGGGAGTACTGCATATACAGCCCCCTGTGGTGCCTCCAGTGGCACCGTGGGATCTCAATGTTGTTTTGGACTTTCTCAAATCTCATTGGTTTAAACCACTAAAAAATGTGGATTTGAAATATCTCACATGGAAAGTGACCATGCTACTAGCCCTGGCTTCGGCCAGGAGAGTGTCAGAACTGGCAGCTTTATCTTACAAAAGCCCATATCTGATTTTCCATTCGGACAGGGCAGAACTGCGGACTCGTCCGCATTTTCTCCCTAAGGTGGTGTCAGCATTTCATCTGAACCAGCCTATTGTAGTGCCTGCGGCTACAAGCGACTTGGAGGACTCCAAGTTGTTGGACGTTGTCAGAGCTTTAAAAATATACATTTCAAGGACAGCTGGAGTCAGGAAATCTGACTCACTGTTTATACTATATGCTCCCAACAAGTTGGGCGCTCCTGCGTCTAAGCAGACTATTGCGCGCTGGATTTGTAGTACGATTCAGCTTGCACATTCTGTGGCAGGCCTGCCACAGCCAAAATCGGTAAATGCCCACTCCACAAGGAAGCTGGGTTCTTCTTGGGCGGCTGCCCGAGGGGTCTCGGCATTACAACTCTGCCGAGCGGCTACGTGGTCGGGGGAGAACACGTTTGTAAAATTCTACAAATTTGATACCCTGGCTAAGGAGGACCTGGAGTTCTCTCATTCGGTGCTGCAGAGTCATCCGCACTCTCCCGCCCGTTTGGGAGCTTTGGTATAATCCCCATGGTCCTTTCAGGAACCCCAGCATCCACTAGGACGATAGAGAAAATAAGAATTTACTTACCGATAATTCTATTTCTCGGAGTCCGTAGTGGATGCTGGGCGCCCATCCCAAGTGCGGATTATCTGCAATAATTGTACATAGTTATTGTTACCTAAATCGGGTTATTGTTGTAGGGAGCCATCTTTCAGAGGCTCCTCTGTTATCATACTGTTAACTGGGTTTAGATCACAGGTTGTACGGTGTGATTGGTGTGGCTGGTATGAGTCTTACCCGGGATTCATAAATCCTTCCTTATTGTGTACGCTCGTCCGGGCACAGTATCCTAACTGAGGCTTGGAGGAGGGTCATAGGGGGAGGAGCCAGTACACACCACCTGATCATAAAGCTTTACTTTTTGTGCCCTGTCTCCTGCGGAGCCGCTATTCCCCATGGTCCTTTCAGGAACCCCAGCATCCACTACGGACTCCGAGAAATAGAATTATCGGTAAGTAAATTCTTATTTTTATAAAATGGTCCCTGTTGCAAAATAATTCTACACGAGATAATGTAGGGTGAAAAAGATACAGAATAGGATGAAAATATAGTACAGTCATCTTTGGTGAGGATTGATGTCAGGTATTATGAGTAATGTAGTAATTTTGACCTTTTTCTTCTGTCAGAAATGTGTATGTCTATCAGTGAAGTGGTGATATGCTGCCGTCAGTGAGGCGGGCAAGTGCTGCAGTCAGTGACGCGGGCAAATGCTGCCATCAGTGACGCGGTCAAGTGCTGCCGTCAGTGATGCGGGCAAGTGCTGCCGTCAGTGAGGCGGGCAAGTGCTGCCGTCAGTGAGGCGGGCAAGTGCAGTGAGGCGCTGATGTGCTGCTGTCAGTGAGGTGCTGATGTGCTGAGTGATGCACTGCTGTTAGTGAAGCAGTTATGTGCTGCCGTCGGTGAGGCAGGGATGCGCTGCCGTCGGTGAGGCGCGGATGCGCTGCCGTCGGTGAGGCGATGCTGCGCTGCCGTCGGTGAGGCGATGCTGCGCTGCCGTCGGTGAGGCACTGATGCGCTGCCGTCGGTGAGGCACTGATGCGCTGAGTGATGCACTGCTGTTAGTGAAGCAGTTATGTACTGCTGTCAGTGAGGCGGTGATGTGCTGCTGTCAGTGAGGTGCTGGTGTGCTGCTGTCAGTGAGGTGCTGGTGTGCTGCTGTCAGTGAGGGGGTGATGTGCTGCTGTCAGTAAGGCAGGGATGTGCTGCTGTCAGTGAGGCAGGGATGTTCCGCTGTCAGTGAGGCAGGGATGTGCTGCTGTCAGTGAGGCAGGGATGTGCTGCTGTCAGTAAGGCAGGGATGTGCTGCCGTCAGTGAAGCAGGGATGTGCTGCCGTCAGTGAAGCAGGGATGTGCTGCCGTCAGTGAGGCAGGGATGTGCTGCTTTTCTGTGAGTAGTGTCCCTGTGAGTGATGCTAGTGGTTGCAGTTGTGGAGTGATACAGCTGCAGCTCTGTGATGGGGTTTTGGTGACAGCTGGAAGTAGTTCAGGTGTGTGATCAGGTGTGCTGAAAAAATGCATAGTCATTTGGTCAGGAGTGTCCAATCGTGTTAGTGGGATTTCTTTCATTATAACACACCTTTACATATAGTCCCCACCCACAGCCTCCTGACGACCGATTGTGATGAAAACTAATATTTGCTAAAAATGACTTACACAATGGTGAAAACAGCATTGCTATCGGTTCAGTGGTTTCGGAGTTTATCTCTATCAAACAAATAAACAAGACATTAATTTATAAGATGTATAGCTAGATTAGAATTTAAATGTGACGTCCTGTATGTAATGATGGAAAGAGAAGTAAGATCCTATCGGCAATCTCTTTAGCCTCTACTGTGTCACTGTGTGTCCATGTATTATATGGTGGATGAGAGCACACATGGGTAGAAGCAAGATTAGAAGCGCTTCTGCTTTTCAGTCACAGCAAGTAAGAGTAAAAGACATTGCAGGCAATCCTCACTGCATGGGACGATGTGAGAGCACAGGAGATACCATTCACCTTGAGGAGGAGTGTACAAGGAAGGATGAACTTGTACTGTGCCTGAAGGAGGAGTAAAGTAAGGAGATGCATCCAATCAGGGACCTCTAAGCAGGGCCGGTGCTAGGGTGTTCGGCGCCCTCCTGCAAACTATAAAATTGCGCCCTCCCTCCCTTAACTCATAAAGGGTCAGCGTGCGTCACAAAAGAGAGGGAGTTACAGGGAGGATGAGGGCAGGGACGCTGACGGGGATTTACAGGGAGAATGAAGGCAGGGGCACTGGCAGTGAGTTACAAGAAGAATAAAGGCAGGGGCAGTGACAGGGAGATACAGGGAGGGTGAGGGCAGGGACGCTGAAGGGTGGTTACAGGGAGGGTGAGGGCAGGGACGCTGAAGGGTGGTTACAGGGAGGGTGAGGGCAGGGATGCTGATGTGGAGTTACAGGGAGAGTGAAGGCAGGGGCACTGACAGGGAGTTACAGGGAGGGGGTGAGGGCAGGGACGCTAATGGGGGTTAGAGGGAGGGTGAGGGCAGGGGCGATGACAGGGAATTAGAGGGAGGGTGAGGGTAGGAACGCTGAGGGGGGTTAGAGGGAGGGTGAGGGTAGGAACTCTGAGGGGGGTTAGAGGGAGGGTGAGAGTAGGAATGCTATGGGGGGGTTAGAGGGAAGGTGAGGGTAGGAACGCTGAGGGGGGTTAGAGGGAGGGTGAGGGTAGGAATGCTATGGGGGGGTTAGAGGGAAGGTGAGGGTAGGAACGCTGAGGGGGGTTAGAGGAAGGGTGAGGGTAGGAACGCTGAGGGGGGTTAGAGGGAGGGTGAGGGTAGGAATGCTATGGGGGGGGTTAGAGGGAGGGTGAGGGTAGGAATGCTATGGGGGGGTTAGAGGGAGGGTGAGGGTAGGGACGCTGATGGGGTTAGAGGGACGGTGAGGGTCAGGACGCTGACTGGGAGTCAATGGGAGGGTGGGGGCACGTGTACATAGGATGCAGTAATATGTGTACCTAAGACATACTTTTCCTGACATATGCCTTCTGTGGAATTTTATTTCAAATTATGTGTATATAAATATATGTGTGTATGTGTAATATTAAAAAAATATAGCTCTATTTGAATAAACAAATGCTTTAAATCTATGTGTGGGATTTCTGACAATTAAACTTAATATGTAGTCTATATGCTATGCAGAGAGCCCCTGACTGTCACTTACCTGATAAAGGCTGAAGCAGTGCCTCCTCTCCACTTAAGGGACAGGCAGCTGTCACACGTGGGTCTCTATCTCTAATGTCTCTCTTCTCCACCTCCTAGTTATTGCGTGCCGCTCCTCCTCGGTTAGTCTTTGCAGGGGGAGGGTTAGACTTTGCTCTTGGTGTGACATCATCATGTCACACCAAGCAGCTACCCGTGGACTTAAAGCAGCGCAATGGGGAGGCGGAGCTCAGGACAGGACTCAGAGCTGCTAGTCTCCTCCTGGATTTGACTGGGCAGGCGGCGACAGCGGAAGTATATTTAAAATTTTTGTGATATGGCCAATGGGTGGTCCCGGCCCGGTGCACACCTGGACCCCTTTTAGTTTTGCCGGGCACGGTCATCGAGAGAGGGGGAGAGGCGGGACACGCTCTTCATGCTGCTGGTGCCGCTACCCACTGCCTGACATTCAGTGAAGGGCAGAGGCTGCGGCAGCTACAGTGCACATCAGCAAGGTAGCAGAGCGGGGAGAGCGCCTCTCTGTCCCAGCGCTTCCCTGCTTTGCAGGACCTTGCTGAGCGGGTAGCGCCGGGCCTGCCTCTAAGGCTGGGTACACTAGAACGATATTTCAACATGTCTGGCTGTGTGTACAGGCGACCCGCTGACAGCCTGTTGACGTCACAGCAGTGGGCAGAAATTCAAATGCCTGCCCAGTTGTGATGACTGCACAGACATATCTAATGGCCAACTGGTTACTGTGTATGCTTACCTAATCGGCTGCTCTGTTGGCGTGACGGGCAGTGTGTAGTGTAGCGTGTAACCAGCCTTAGGGGTCTATTTACTAAGCCTTAGATGGAGATAAAGTGGACGGAGATAAAGTACGAGCCAACCAGCTCCTAACTGCCATTTTTCAAACCCATCCTGTGACATGGCAGTTAGGAGTTGATTGGCTGGTACTTCCGCTCTGTCCACTTTATTGTTTCAAGGCTTAGTAAATAGACCCATTAGAGTTGATTGTAGCCCTACTATAAATATCATAAAACTTGAAACGTGTTTGTGGTAGGAACCAAATGCATCATTGGAGAGTACCGGACACCTCCAGAAGGAAGAAGAGGTATCCAGAGCTCCTATCTTCATTTATTTTCCATGGCCCTCATTCCGAGTTGATCGCTCGGTATTTTTCATCGCATCGCAGTGAAATTCCGCTTAGTACGCATGCGCAATATTCGCACTGCGACTGCGCCAAGTAATTTTACAATGGAGATAGTATTTTTACTCACGGCTTTTTCATCGCTCCGGCGATCGTAATGTGATTGACAGGAAATGGGTGTTACTGGGCGGAAACAGGCCGTTTTATGGGCGTGCGGGAAAAAACGCTACAGTTTCCGGAAAAAACGCAGGAGTGGCCGGGGAAACGGGGGAGTGTCTGGGCGAACGCTGGGTGTGTTTGTGACGTCAAAACAGGAACGACAAGCACTGAACTGATCGCACAGGCAGAGTAAGTCTGGAGCTACTCTGAAACTGCTAAGTAGTTAGTAATCGCAATATTGCGAATACATCGGTCGCAATTTTAAGAAGCTAAGATTCACTCCCAGTAGGCGGCGGCTTAGCGTGTGTAACTCAGCTAAAATCGCCTTGCGAGCGATCAACTCGGAATGAGGGCCCATGTCCTAAAACATCTTACTTCTGGTAGGAAGCTGTCATCAATAAATGGAATCCATTACATGAATATACATTATTTTGAGAGGTACATTTCAATAAGCATATATTTACTTTAGAGGTGATCATAAGAGATTGTGCCGTTTACAGTACTAGTAAATTATGATTTGATGAAAAATGGGTAATATAGTACTGTAAGCAACTAATTTCACCATATAGGGGGAGATTCAAATGTTTGAAAAGTCGGTTGGGAGTCTGTTTTTTCCTGTCTATTAGATAGGAAAAAACAGACTCCCAACTGACTTTTCAAACATTTGAATCTCCCCCATTGAATATTTGTATTACTCACAAACATGTAAAGAAATTTGTCTTTTACTATCAATAACAGATATTGTTATTACACTTTTTGCGGTCTACTGATAACTCTGGAAAGTTTCTAACACAATACGTACACAATGGGAGAATGTAATAGCGTGCATGAACCAGGAAGTGCGGTGTGCTGTCCTTGCAAGGGCAGCAAGGCCCTCTGGACATTGTTAGATGTTGCCCTATTGTTGCTGGTTGTGAAAAGGCCCCTATAACAGTTCAAGCTTCAGGGCCCCAAAAATGTGCCACTGGGTGTCGCTCAGTGCCGTAACTAGACATTTTAGCGCTGTGTGCAAGAAACGGCATCAGCGCCCCCACTTTATGTAAAACAGGGGCAGTGCACGCCGTAGGTGCGCGCCCAAAATATAGGGGCATGGCTTCATGGTAAAGGGGTGTGGCCACAAAATAATACCAGTTCATATTACGGTGCACAGTAGTCTCCATTATTCAAATTACACTGCACAGTAGCGCCACTATACCAGGTAGAGCCCTTTTTACACATTACGTCAGACAGAGTCCCCTTTTTTTACACATTATGGCAGACAGAGTCCCCTTTTTAACACACAGTATGGCAGACAGCGCCCCCTTTTTACACATTATGGCAGACAGCGTACCCCTTTTTACATATTACAGCAGACAGCGTGCCCCTTTTTACATATTACAGCAGACAGCGTGCCCCTTTTTACACATTACTATCCAGAGGGTATGGCAGTGAATGGGAGAGGAAGATGAGAAGAAGGAGCAGGGGGGGGGGGGGGGGGTGGAGGGAGAGCTTCGTTCACATACCTGCCGCCAGAATCACTGAACTTACAGCTAGCCGGCAATGAAGTTTTAAGTCAGCCCAGCGCAATCAAGTACGCTGCGGCTGCCCTAAATAATACAGCGCTGGCTGCAGTGTCGGTGCCGAGCTGCCTGTGGAGGAGGGAAGGCTGCAGCCGCTGCAGAGCTCGAGCTGCGTCCGGAGGTGGATGAGACTCGTGGGCCAGGAGGAGGCGGAGTATGCAGGCATACAGTTGCGGCGCTGTCCACGGAAATGTATGTAGTGGTGTGCCCAGTGGCGATGCAGCTGAGCGCACATCTACATACCTGACAGCGAGCAGCGCTGTAGATGACGGGACCGGGGCAGCGTATTAAAAGAATAGCACAATGTGGCCCTGCGGGTGCTGCCGGCAGGTCCTGCGCCCACAGCGCATATGCGCTGTGTGCAAGGCCCCGCCGTCACACACCTAGTTACGGCACTGGTGTCGCTATCTCAGTCGCGCTCAAAAAATGAACGTTATGGTAAGAACTTACCGTTGATAACGTGATTTCTCTTATGTCCACAGGTATCCACAGGATAACATTGGGATATTGTCGAGCGACAGCGAAAATGGCACCAACACGGTCACGAGCTTTCTGGCCTCCCAGGATGCATTGGGGCCTCCACTATATAGTCCCGCCCACTGATTCAGTCAGATCAGTTCTTTCCACAGTGATTATAGGCAGGAACATTAGGTAGAGACCTGTACAGGCGATAAGAACACACATGCACACCCTTCCATACAAGAAGGAAGAGGTTTTTAGTGTTTGTCTAGATCCTCAAATCAGATGCGTACGGGTGGGATCCCTGTGGATACCTGTGGACATAAGAGAAATCACGTTATCAACGGTAAGTTCTTACCATAACGTTCATTTCTCTGGCTGGGTCCACAGGATTATCCACAGGATAACATTGGGATTCCCAAAGCCATTTTAGTGGTGGGGACGCTCCTGATTGCACAGGAGGACCTTTCGCCCGAAGTCTGCGTCATGAGAGGCAAAAGTATCCAAGGCATAATGTCTGATGAATGTGTTTATGGGAGACCATGTGGCTGCCTTACATATCTGTTCTGCTGATGCACCCTGTTGTGCTGCCCAAGAAGGACCTACCTTACGTGTAGAGTGTGCAGAAACATTAGCCGGAATAGGGAGATCTGCATGAGAATAAGCTTCAGATATTACCATTCGGAGCCATCTCGCCAGCGTCTGTTTACTAGCAGGCCAACCTCTCCTATGGAATCCGTAGAGGATGAAGAGGGAATCTGTTTTCCTGATGGCACTAGTACGATCTATGTGGATTTTTAAAGACCGGACCACGTCCAGTGACGCTTCTCCCGCAGATAGTCCCGATACCTGAAAAGCTGGGACTACAATCTCTTCATTCAGGTGAAACTTTGACACCACCTTTGGAAGATAACTAGATCTCGTTCTGAGAACTGCTCTGTCTGGAAAAAAACTTAGTAAAGGAGACTTACATGATAATGCTCCTAAATCTGACACTCTTCTGGCTGACGCCATTGCCAGTAAAAAAAGAACTTTAACCGTTAACCACTTAAGATCTGCTCTCTCAAGTGGTTCAAACAAAGGACCCTGGAGAAATTTAAGAACTAAATTCAAATCCCAGGGAGCTGCAGGAGGAACAAATGGAGGTTGAATATGTACTACTCCTTGGAAAAAAGTACGTACATCCTGTAGGTCAGCAATCTTCTGCTGAAACCATACAGTCAACGCTGAGACTTGCACCCTCAAGGAAGCAACCTTCAACCCCTTATCCAATCCTGCCTGCAGAAAATCCAAAATTCTAGCTACTTTAAAGGCTCTTGGATTGTAATTTTTTCCAGAACGCCAATGAATATAGGCTTGCCATATTCTATGATATACACGGGCCGAAGAAGGCTTTCTTGCTCTAAGCATGGTTTGGATTACTTGCTTTGAAAATCCTTTAGCCTCTAAGATAGAGGTTTCAACAGCCACGCCGTCAAAGACAGGCGATCCAGATGACTGTGACAACAAGGACCCTGCATTAACAGATCTGAACGTTGAGGGAGCAGTATCGGTGCTTCCACGGACATTCTCCACAGATCTGTGTACCAATGCCTTCTTGGCCAAGCTGGAGCTATTAGAATGATTGCTCCTTTTGCCTGTTTTATCTTTCTCACTACTCTGGGTAACAGAGATATTGGAGGGAACAGATATGCCAGCTGAAACCTCCATTCTACTGACAGTGCGTCTACCAGGACTGCTCCTGGGTCCCTTGTTCTTGATCCGTACCTCGGAACTTTGTTGTTTAGACGAGACGCCATAAGGTTTATCTCCGGTAGCCCCATCTGTTCACCAGTGTTTGAAACACTTCTGGGTGTAGTGCCCATTCGGTTTCCTGAATGGTGTGCCGACTGAGAAAATCCGCTTCCCAATTTAGTACACCCGGGACAAATACTGCTGACAATGCTGGGAGATGGAGTTCTGCCCACTTTATAATGGGAGTTACTTCCTCCATCAGACTCTTGCTGTGAGTCCCTCCTTGATGATTTAGGTATGCTACTGCCGTCGCATTGTCTGAGCGGATCTGGACTGGTCTTCCTTGTAGATTGTCCTTTGCCTGAACTAGGGCCAAGTAAATGGCTCTTATTTCTAACAGATTTATCGGCAGGCGACTTTCCCTTGCGGTCCATTTTCCCTGGAACCATAGGCTTTCGTGTACCGCCCCCCAACCTTGCAGGCTGGCATCTGTCGTCAGGACTTGCCACTCTTTTATCCAAAAGGGACTCCCCTTGTTTAAATGGTCTGTCTGTAGCCACCATGCTAGAGACGTTTTTACATTTACTGGAATCTTTATCATCTGCTTCTTTATTGTTTGATGATTTCCGTTCCATTTTGTCAAAATGAGATGCTGCAATGGTCTGGAGTGGAATTGCGCATATTCCACCATGTCGAACGTTGATACCATCAGCCCCAACAGCCGCATTGCTGCATGGACTGACATTGTCTGGGCTTGCAACGCTTCCTGAGCCATGACCTGCACCTTGACTATTTTCTTCTCTGGTAAGAGAACTCTCTGTAGGTCTGAATCCAATATGGCTCCCAAATGAACCATCCGCTGTGATGGATTCAGGGACGACTTCTCCCAATTTATGAGCCACCCGTGTCTCTGTAAACAAACTATCGTCTGTTGGAGATGGCTCAACAGTAAATCTTGCGACTGTGCTAAGATTAATAGGTCGTCTAGGTATGGGAATATCCTTATCCCTTGTTTGCGCAGACAAGCTGCCATAACCACCATGATCTTGGTAAACACCCTGGGTGCTGTAGCTAGCCCGAAGGGCAGAGCTTGGAACTGGAAGTGTTCCTTGAGGATGGCAAACCTGAGGTAACACTGATGTGATAGTGCTATAGGCACATGTAGGTAAGCATCCCGCACATCCAGAGATACCATATAGTCTCCCGGTTTCATAGCCAACATTATGGAGAGTAACGTCTCCATGTGGAACTTCGGGATCCATATGTAATTGTTCAACATCTTCAGATTTAGAATTGGTCGATATGACCCATTTGGTTTCTGGATTAGAAACAGATTGGAGTAATTGCCCTGTCCCTTTTGTGATGGAGGTACTGGGACAATCACACCTGACTGCAGTAATTTTTGGACTGCTTCTTGCAGGGCATTGGCCTTCGACTCTATACGAGACGGGCTGGTGCAAAAAAATCTTTGAGGAGGCTGCCTCCTGAATGGGAACCCATACCCCTGAGATACTACCTTCTGCACCCAGGCATCTGATGTTGACTGTTGCCATGTGTGTGCAAATTGCAGTAGTCGGCCCCCAACCCTGGAATCCTCCAGGCGGAGGCCCGTCTCTTCAGGCTGAGGGCTTTTGTTCAGGTTTGGAAGCTGGCTTTTTGCTAGCCCACTGCTTCTTACCCCTGGATTTAAACTGGGGTTGTTTAGGCTCCTCTTTACCTTTCGCTTTGCTTTGCCAGCGAAATGAGCGAAATTTTAAACCCTTGGACTTAGGGTTGTAGGTAGCCGGAAATCTGACCTTCTTCGATTCAGCCTCTGACTCTAGGATATCCGATAAAGGTTTTCCAAATAATATATTACCCATGAAAGGCAATGCTTCCAATTCCTTCTTGGACTCCGCATCTGCCTTCCAGGTCCGTAGCCAGACTGCTCTGCGAGCGACTACTGCCAGGGCTGAAGCTTTAGAAGCAACAGTGCCTACATCAATGGCTGCTTCTTCTAAATACTGGGCAGATTGTCTTAAACGGCAAAGACGATCCTCTTGCTCCCTAGTAGGAGAGGGGATGTCATTCTCTAGTTCCTCTATCCATTCGCCCATTGCCTTTGCTACCCAGGCCGAAGCCATAGCAGGTCTTACCACTGCACCCACAAGATAAAAAATATTTTTCAATAGGCTCTCTACCCTCCTGTCTGTGACATCATTCAAAGAGGTAGATGACAGTGGCAAAGCAGATTTGTGCACGAGTCGCAGAACATGTGCATCTACTTTTGGAGGAACTTCTCTCTTCGAACAATCTCCAGCAGGAAATGGATAATAAGAATCCCATCTCCTAGGAATCTTATACTTTTTACCGGGCGCTGCCCAAGACTCATCCATCATTTCCGTCAACTCCTCTGACGCTGGAAATTCAGCTTTCACTGACTTTGTTCGTTTGAATACAGGTGCTTTTGCTTTTAACGCTGTCTTGGCTGGTTCTTCCAGAGAAAGCACAGCCTTTACTGCATTAATGAGTTCAGCTACATCATCTGAACTAAAGCTCTGCGACTGATCATCATACGGAGTTGAATCTATTGTTTCCGCATCATCATCCGATGTATCCTCTTGTGTAGTCTGCCATACAGACGTATCTGTCTTAGTCTTACCTACCCCTTGGTTGCTTGTAGAGGCTACTGGAACCAAACCATAGGAAGGGAGCTGCATGTATGGGTTCATAGTGTAACCTAACCCCTGAGGTGGTGCTACTGGAGCTAACCTGTCCGCTATTGAAGACAGAGTCTTTGCGAACATATTCCATGGTGGCTCTACTGGAGGTTGAACTAACTCCTGTTTTTTACTTCGCTGAAAAGCGAAACAGTTTGCACACAAACCCTCATAAGTGACCAATTGAATCATATCAATTACCCCTGACTTACAAGATAAGCATGTTAGGGCTGTAGGAGTGCTTGACAAATTCTCCTCATCACTTTTGCCGCTCACAGACATTTTTTCTGATATTGACTACACAATTTTGTGACTGAACCACACCCTATAATCAGTATATAGAGGTGAAATCAATCTGACCACAGTGCACCTGATTTGAGGGTCAGAACAGGACTGACATTACACAGAAAAGTCAGCACACATACTAGCAGTCAGTCACATGTTAAAGCATTAGACATTGTCATATGAGAATACAACCTCCGTAATAACTTATACATAAGTAGGAAATTTGTACTTCTGTTTAACTGGTTCTTTTTCAACATAACATGCAGAAAACACAGTAATATACAGGTCTCATATGCAATAGGTACTAAAAATTAACAGTGCACACTAAGAAGTAGAAGGAATTTTTAGTACTGTATACCCTGCCTCCAGGGAGCGGGATACAGGGAGACTCACCACACTTCCATATCCAAGCAAAGACGCTCGAAAGACGCTGAGTGGATTCAGATGCTACTGGTGTACACTGCCGCTCTTGGTAACTGATAACGGACACGGACGCTCACCAACGGACACGGACGCTGAGCGACTCCACGTGCATGCAGACACTAAAGGCCTGCGACACTAAAGGTCTGGGCGGGTTTATATCCAGTGTACACAACCGCAGCGTCTAAGCTGCGACCGAGTACCCTCGTGGTAGCGTCTGAGCCGGAAGTGAGGTTATTCAGTTCATGAAACGAGAGACCCGCGGGAACTGGCCATGAACTCGGAGGAGGGACGGCCAGGAGAGCGTCTGAAACCCCCTGTTGACTTAAACTCCCAGGATCGCGGCCTCACCTAGTCCTGGCGCCTATGATCCCCGGAGCGTAGCGCTGTCACACTCGAGATGTTCGGCGCATCAACACGCTGTTTGTAGTCTCCACCAAATCAGCGTAGCTGTGTCCTGACCCCTCTAGTAAGAGGAAGTCCATATACTCACTGTCTCCCCATGCTCCGGCCACAGCCTGGTAACGTCTGCTGGACCTGCTAGAACATCCGACACAGACGCCCGTCGAGACAGCACTGTACCGCGAAGGTAAGCGTTGTTGCGACCCGGTGGGGAGTTGTTGGAGCGACTCTTTCTAATACACGTTTAAGACGCTGTTAAGAGAAGTCGCTCAAACAAAAACAGTAAGTCTATAAAAATAAAGTAATGAAAACTTGAGGCTGCTTTCACAGCAGCCCTGTGACCATGCGGCTTCCTGCCGCACCAAGCAAAAAACTGATCTGACTGAATCAGTGGGCGGGACTATATAGTGGAGGCCCCAATGCATCCTGGGAGGCCAGAAAGCTCGTGACCGTGTTGGTGCCATTTTCGCTGTCGCTCGACAATATCCCAATGTTATCCTGTGGATAATCCTGTGGACCCAGCCAGAGAAATATTGGATTTCTGAATATTTTGGATTTCTGAATATTTTGGATATCAGATATGGGAAACTCCACCTGTATTAAATGTTAAGTTTTCAAATCTTTCGTCATATTAAATGATAAAAGTGCCCTTTTCTCCTAAAATATTCAGGAAAGGAACTCTAAGATAAATAAGGTTGATCCTAGATGGAAGAGGATGGTTGGGGAACAAGAGATAGCAATAGTTACAGGCTTGAGCTGCATGAGGGAAGGGAACAGCCCAAACAAATAGGACTGTTTATATTAAGGAACGTAAAATCATAGAATTTGATGGCAGATAAGAACAACTTGGGCAATCTAGTCTGCCTAAATACAGGTATGTGCACACATATACATACAAGGTTTTATTTTATTGGGAGCCTATCAACCTACCAGTATATTTTTGGAGTGTGGGAGGAAGCCAGAGTACCACACCCTATAATCAGTATATAGAGGTGAAATCAATCTGACCACAGTGCACCTGATTTGAGGGTCAGAACAGGACTGACATTACACAGAAAAGTCAGCACACATACTAGCAGTCAGTCACATGTTAAAGCATTAGACATTGTCATATGAGAATACAACCTCCGTAATAACTTATACATAAGTAGGAAATTTGTACTTCTGTTTAACTGGTTCTTTTTCAACATAACATGCAGAAAACACAGTAATATACAGGTCTCATATGCAATAGGTACTAAAAATTAACAGTGCACACTAAGAAGTAGAAGGAATTTTTAGTACTGTATACCCTGCCTCCAGGGAGCGGGATACAGGGAGACTCACCACACTTCCATATCCAAGCAAAGACGCTCGAAAGACGCTGAGTGGATTCAGATGCTACTGGTGTACACTGCCGCTCTTGGTAACTGATAACGGACACGGACGCTCACCAACGGACACGGACGCTGAGCGACTCCACGTGCATGCAGACACTAAAGGCCTGCGACACTAAAGGTCTGGGCGGGTTTATATCCAGTGTACACAACCGCAGCGTCTAAGCTGCGACCGAGTACCCTCGTGGTAGCGTCTGAGCCGGAAGTGAGGTTATTCAGTTCATGAAACGAGAGACCCGCGGGAACTGGCCATGAACTCGGAGGAGGGACGGCCAGGAGAGCGTCTGAAACCCCCTGTTGACTTAAACTCCCAGGATCGCGGCCTCACCTAGTCCTGGCGCCTATGATCCCCGGAGCGTAGCGCTGTCACACTCGAGATGTTCGGCGCATCAACACGCTGTTTGTAGTCTCCACCAAATCAGCGTAGCTGTGTCCTGACCCCTCTAGTAAGAGGAAGTCCATATACTCACTGTCTCCCCATGCTCCGGCCACAGCCTGGTAACGTCTGCTGGACCTGCTAGAACATCCGACACAGACGCCCGTCGAGACAGCACTGTACCGCGAAGGTAAGCGTTGTTGCGACCCGGTGGGGAGTTGTTGGAGCGACTCTTTCTAATACACGTTTAAGACGCTGTTAAGAGAAGTCGCTCAAACAAAAACAGTAAGTCTATAAAAATAAAGTAATGAAAACTTGAGGCTGCTTTCACAGCAGCCCTGTGACCATGCGGCTTCCTGCCGCACCAAGCAAAAAACTGATCTGACTGAATCAGTGGGCGGGACTATATAGTGGAGGCCCCAATGCATCCTGGGAGGCCAGAAAGCTCGTGACCGTGTTGGTGCCATTTTCGCTGTCGCTCGACAATATCCCAATGTTATCCTGTGGATAATCCTGTGGACCCAGCCAGAGAAATATTGGATTTCTGAATATTTTGGATTTCTGAATATTTTGGATATCAGATATGGGAAACTCCACCTGTATTAAATGTTAAGTTTTCAAATCTTTCGTCATATTAAATGATAAAAGTGCCCTTTTCTCCTAAAATATTCAGGAAAGGAACTCTAAGATAAATAAGGTTGATCCTAGATGGAAGAGGATGGTTGGGGAACAAGAGATAGCAATAGTTACAGGCTTGAGCTGCATGAGGGAAGGGAACAGCCCAAACAAATAGGACTGTTTATATTAAGGAACGTAAAATCATAGAATTTGATGGCAGATAAGAACAACTTGGGCAATCTAGTCTGCCTAAATACAGGTATGTGCACACATATACATACAAGGTTTTATTTTATTGGGAGCCTATCAACCTACCAGTATATTTTTGGAGTGTGGGAGGAAGCCAGAGTACCCGGAGGAAACCCACACAAACATAAGAATATACAAACACCACATAGTTAGGGCCATGGTGAGAGGGAGAGAGAGACTGAGGATGTGAGAGAGAGGGAGAAAGAGACTGATGGCGTGTGAGTGTGTGTGTGTGTGAGTGTGTGTGTGTGTGTGTGTGTGTGTGTGTGTGTGTGTGTGTGTGTGTGTGTGTGTGTGTGTGTGAGAGAGAGAGAGAGACTGAGGGTGAGAGATAGAGGGGAAGAGAGAGAGAGACTAAGGGTGCATGAGAGAGAGAGACTGAGACTGAGGGGTCTATTTACTAAGACTTGGATGGAGATAAAGTGCATGGAGATGTAAGTACCAGCCAATCAGGTCCTAACTGCCATGTTACAGGCTGTGTTTGAAAAATGACAGTTAGGAGCTCATTGGCTGGTACTTTATCTCCATCCAAGGCTTAGTAAATAGACCCCTAAGGCTGGGTACACACTGGAGTGACGTTGCACCAAAATGCCGTTTTGGTGCGACATATCGCTTACATCATGCAGTGTGTACCCAGTACTGCATGCTCCCGTGGTCACATGCAACAGATGTACAGCAAAAAGTCTGTAAAACACCTACAGCGCATGCATTTTTCTGACTACATCCGCTGTAGTGTACAGGATTGCTGACCTTAGGAACGGAGAGGCAAAACCATGGCAAAACCATGGGCATTCCTGAGTGATGGCAGGGAGTCAGGATGATATGGAATGGTCACTGGTATGTCCATGCAATCGGCTGCATTCTCAGGCGCAGTACTGCAGCCACGGATACCATGTTTAGCTGGATCGCATCAATATGCACATGAGTGATACAAAAATTAGTCATTAGAGTATCTCCATATCTTTCAAACAAGAAATTTATATACTAGCGTGTAGTTCAGTGGTTCCTAAACTGGGGTGCATCGGGGCACTTGCAGGGGTGATTTAGATTGGTGATCCAGGACCAATTCAATTATTTATGGTCAATGTAATAGGCAAAACCAGTGCTGGTGGCTTCCATTCATAAACATGTGGACAAACAGAAATGAATCCTGTCCCTCACCACACAACTGAACCCAAGGATGACAAATAAACACAATTTACTTAATAAAAAAAATAAAAATCTAAATTTCTCAATAAGAAACTATTTGCCCAAGGGTGACGTAAACTTCTGAAACTCTATGGCGCCATGATTCAGAAAAGTTTGGGAACCACAGCTGTAATTGTTTTTCTCCATATCTCTTTGTGTTTATGATAGATAATTTTAGTAAATAATAATAAAAATGTATATGGGCATATGGAATAATGGGGCAGATGTATTAAGCCTGGAGAAATGATAAAGCAGTGATAAGTGGAAGGTGATAACGCACCAGCCAATCATTATGGGTTTTAAAAATGACAGTTAGGAGCTGATTGGCTGGTGAGTTATCACCTTCCACTTATCACTGCTTTATCACTTCTTTATCACTTCTCCAGGCTTAATATCTCTGCCCCACTGCACTCACTGCTTATGCATCAGGCAGTTTTTAGCTCAACACATATCTTTTTGATTTTGTCTTTTTAAATTCAAAATAAAGGCAGTAGAGACAACATAGATGGATGGAGAAAGCTAGTGAGACAATTTTGGAGGAACACCCCTCCCCCCAAAAAACAAAAAAAACAAAACAAAAACACAATCTTAAAGCATGCAACTCACATATACAGTCAAGCAAATGCGAACAAGCTAAACATTAAGATGCATGTCTTTACTATGACACAAATTGGGAAATCGTATTGAATTCTATATCAGGCATATATACAGGTTACATCTGTAATTGCAGATATAGGTGCTTTTACTGGGTATTAAAACACAGGGGATAAGGATTTATGTAATCAACTTTAATCTGTTACGGTTTGTAAATTAACTAAGAAAAAGCTTTACAGGTTTTTTTTTTTTTTTACACATTCAAGAATATTTTGTATTGATACTGATTTCAGCATTTAAGCAAATACAAAATGAAAATAAATACTATTAATACTGTATATATGCAAAACAGGGCGATAGGCCTTTTGAAAGGACTCAGACTGAGATGCATCTGTTTTGGTACTGTACAGGACAGTCACTGCAGAGAAATGGCCACTAGGGGGAAGCATAACAAAAAGCTGTGACCTCAGGAATATGTAGCTACACATGGAATCCCATAAAGCCCCAGTCAAATACATTACAAAGGTGCCCAGCTTAAAAATGTAAGGTCTGATTCTGAGTTAGGAATAAAGCAAGAAAGGGCATGTAACTGTGCACCTGGATAAAACCATGATACACTGCAGGTGGGGCAGATGCAAAATGTGCAGAGAGATTGAGATTTGGTAGAGGTGTGTCCAAACTCAATCTACATTACAGTATAACTCAAAGCTTCCAAGTATTTGTGGGCAATGTGTAAAATCGGACAGTATTTACCTTGCATGCAAGACAATGTATTTGCACCCCAGCATTGCAACATGTTCTTTCCAGGTGCTCGGTTACTTGCTCTTTCTTGCTTTATTCCCAGCTCGTAATCAGGGCCATAGATTTTTTTCTTTCTTAAACTGTCAGTGATCTGTCTACGAAAGCACTCAGAAAGGGTCCCAGCAACAGCCGACCCGCCTGCTCAACTTGTTTATTATAGTGCAGTGGTTCTCAAACTCGGTCCTCAGGACCCCACACAGTTCACATTGCTCACTGATACATTTGAAAAGATCCACAGGTGGAGCTGATTATTTCATTTGCAATTCTGTCAGGAGACCTGGAAAACATGACCTGTTTGGGGTCCTGAGGACCGAGTTTGAGAACCTGTTATAGTGTATCACCACAAATATTAAAACAGTGTATTGCAGTCAAATTTGAATATATGTAGTGGGAAAATATGTATTGCTGACTTGTAGTTTAGTTAAATAAAAATGTACTATGAACTTTCTTATATCTTTGTCATTCCATAGATCTATAGTAAAAAGATAGTCAATAGGTCGACCCCAAATTATCAACATGCAAAAGGTCAACAGGGTTAAAAGGTTTACATGGAAAAAGTAGAAGGTCAACAGGTACAAAAGATTAACATTGTCCAAAGGGCATGAAAATGGTCGACAATTATTATTTTTTTTTTAGGGGTTTGTATCAGTGACGTGCGGTGAGGTCACTGGTTGGGGAGGCACTGGCAGCTAACAAGCCCCCCCCCCCCGAAAAAAAAAAAAGTGTGGTCCCCCAACACATCAGTAAATCCAGCACTAGGCAGAACCAGCCAGGGGGAGTAATGCCATAGCAGGGGAGACACTCAGTGTGGTGTCCCCCTGCCATAACATTAATCTGCCCCCCCAGCCAGTCAGCCCAGGGTTGGAATTCCTCGGAAAGTGGGAACCCCAAAAAATAAAAATGGGGCCCCCCCTCCCGAGCAATAACCAGCACTGGGCTGATAGCCCAGTGCTATGCCCCGCACCCCTGGTGGCGGTGGGTGCGGGGGTTCATTGTGTGTTAATATTGTTCTTTACAGGTGGCCTACAGGTCCCAGCAAGCCTGCCACAGCATGCTGGCACTTGGAGAACCACAAGTGCCAGCATGCCCGGACATAAAGGGCCTGCTGGCACCTGTAGTCCACCTGCAAAGAATAGTAATATTGTTCTTTACAGGTAGCCTACAGGTCCCAGCAAGCCTGCCCCAGCATGCTGGCACTTGGAGAACCACAAGTGCCAGCATGCCCGGACATAAAGGTCCCGCTGGCACCTGTAGTCCACCTGTAAAGAAAATATTAAAATAAAACACCACACGTCTTGAAAATAAGCTTTATTAAACTGGGTCTTCACCTGGGGGCGGCGGTCTTTAAGCTCTTTTGCGTGGCCGCCGCCTTCCCAGGGCTTCCGGCGTCTTCACCTGGGGGGCGCCACCCCCCCCAGGGCTTCCAGCATCTTCACCTGGTGGGCGGCGGATGCTAAGCTCTTTTGCATAGCCGCCGCCCAGACAGGACTTCCGGCGTCTTCTCTCTTCAGGAGCTTTTCACTGCTCCTCCTCCGCCGTCGGACTGACTCTCCTCCGCCTCGCGCTGACTTATATAAGTCAGCCGGAGGGGGCGGGGCGATGACGCGGCGAGCCGTGATTGGCTCGCGGCGGCCATCTTGAATTTCAAAAATGACGCTGAGGCGCCATTTTTGAAACTGGAACCGCTCCGCTGCCAAACTCTGCAGGATAAAGGTAAATTTCCGCCGCCGCACCGCCGCCGCAACCCGCCACCCGCACCGCCGCCTCCCGCACCACCGCCGCATCCCGCCGCCCGCACCATCGCCGCATCCAGCCGCCCGCACCTCCTCCGCCAGCGTCGCCGACACAGTGATTGACAGCGGATCCAGTGACGGATCCGCTGGCCAATCACTGTGGCCTCACTGACAGGGACGTGCTTTCATAGGTTGAAAGCACGTCCCTGTAGGAAAGCGGCACCACTAATGGTGCCGCTTTCCCATATATTTTCAATGGGCTTTTACAGCCCATGGCTAGTCCCCGCCCGTGCCCGCCCCCCATACTTTCCCCAGTGACAACGGGAGGCAACACGATCGGTGCCTCCCAAACACATACAGAGGGGAGCAATGCAAAGAATAATATTAAGAAGATACATATGACACAGAATATGTGTCATATGCATCTTCTTTGTATTATCTTAATCATTAATGACAGGGGAGGCACTGCCTCCCCTGCCTCCCCTGACTGCACGTCCCTGGTTTGTATAATTTTTATGTTTCACCATATCTGAACCAAATTATCGGAAATGTGTACCCTCGCAGGCTTGCTTTGCTCGCCAAGTGCCTCGCTCTGCTACTGCCGCACTCAGCACATGTTGCTTTTCCCAATTGTAGTCCACTGGGAATGGTAAATGATGAAAAAGTTGAAATGAAAAAAACAAAAATACTTGTGTCGACCATACGTGTGTTGACCACTTTCATGCTGACATTTTGAACCTGTCGACCTTAATCACTGTCTACCTTTTACCTGTCGACCTTTTGAACCTGTTTACATTTTGCAAGTCGACAATTTGGGGTCGACCTATTGACTATAGATCTATTAACCGGATACCGTTTTAAAGAGCATAGAATATTCTGGGTCTGTCTATCTAATCTATCTGTCTATGTAATCTAATCTAATCTAATCTAATCTATCTATCTATCTATCTATCTATCTATCTATCTATCTATCTATCTATCTATCTATCTATCATTGTATGTATGTATGTTCCAGCATAACTCTGGAATGCCTTGAGCAATTTACACCAAACTTGGTACACATATGATTTAGAAAAAAAGCAATTGTTTCCCCAGCACCCTGAATGATAACAGTAACCAGATATAAATCCCACATGATAATAGAATTCAGAGATCTTCGTTACACATATTTGCGCAAATGTGTGGTTAAGCCCCAAAGCCGCATCAAGGCCTCTCTGTATATTTGGGGTCCCTAGCGCTATATCTAGGTGCAGGGTGTGGCACCCCAAAACACCAGAATGAGCCAGAAAGCCCAGCGTGGCACACCAGTGTAAAAAACTATAGTGTTAATAAATTAGTATTTAGGAAGCCGAAGCTATAGAGGGGGTGATACAAACATGAAATGTAATTAAAATAGAGAAATAGTGTTAGAAAATTAATAAGTGAAAAGTGTTAATAGAATGTAAAGGTATGCCACACTAAAGCCATCCAGCTCAGCCAGTCCAGAGGCACCACACCTCACACCTCCATTACCCCAATCTGGGTCTAATATTAACCAGCAAGGAGCCACATGATAATGGCTCCTTACTAAAATATGTCTAAGCTAAGAGCTACCTACCTTGGAGCAACCCCATAATGCTCCATGTGGCATGTCAGGGCCTGCACCTCCTCCTAATGCAGGAACCTCTCTGCCTCTCACAACAGACATATAGATTGGTAAATGCTCAATTAGCTTAGTGATATCATTCAGGTGCTCGAAAGGAAGGGGTATTTCTGAGCAAGAAAAAAAGCAATTGTTTCCCCAGCACCCTGAATGATAACAGTAACCAGATATAAATCCCACATGATAATTGAATTCAGAGATCTTCGTTACACATATTTGCGCAAATGTGTGGTTAAGCCCCAAAGCCGCATCAAGGCCTCTCTGTATATTTGGGGTCCCTAGCGCTATATCTAGGTGCAGGGTGTGGCACCCCAAAACACCAGAATGAGCCAGAAAGCCCAGCGTGGCACACCAGTGTAAAAAACTATAGTGTTAATAAATTAGTATTTAGGAAGCCGAAGCTATAGAGGGGGTGATACAAACATGAAATGTAATTAAAATAGAGAAATAGTGTTAGAAAATTAATAAGTGAAAAGTGTTAATAGAATGTAAAGGTATGCCACACTAAAGCCATCCAGCTCAGCCAGTCCAGAGGCACCACACCTCACACCTCCATTACCCCAATCTGGGTCTAATATTAACCAGCAAGGAGCCACATGATAATGGCTCCTTACTAAAATATGTCTAAGCTAAGAGCTACCTACCTTGGAGCAACCCCATAATGCTCCATGTGGCATGTCAGGGCCTGCACCTCCTCCTAATGCAGGAACCTCTCTGCCTCTCACAACAGACATATAGATTGGTAAATGCTCAATTAGCTTAGTGATATCATTCAGGTGCTCGAAAGGAAGGGGTATTTCTGAGCAAGAAAAAAAGCAATTGTTTCCCCAGCACCCTGAATGATAACAGTAACCAGATATAAATCCCACATGATAATAGAATTCAGAGATCTTCGTTACACATATTTGCGCAAATGTGTGGTTAAGCCCCAAAGCCGCATCAAGGCCTCTCTGTATATTTGGGGTCCCTAGCGCTATATCTAGGTGCAGGGTGTGGCACCCCAAAACACCAGAATGAGCCAGAAAGCCCAGCGTGGCACACCAGTGTAAAAAACTATAGTGTTAATAAATTAGTATTTAGGAAGCCGAAGCTATAGAGGGGGTGATACAAACATGAAATGTAATTAAAATAGAGAAATAGTGTTAGAAAATTAATAAGTGAAAAGTGTTAATAGAATGTAAAGGTATGCCACACTAAAGCCATCCAGCTCAGCCAGTCCAGAGGCACCACACCTCACACCTCCATTACCCCAATCTGGGTCTAATATTAACCAGCAAGGAGCCACATGATAATGGCTCCTTACTAAAATATGTCTAAGCTAAGAGCTACCTACCTTGGAGCAACCCCATAATGCTCCATGTGGCATGTCAGGGCCTGCACCTCCTCCTAATGCAGGAACCTCTCTGCCTCTCACAACAGACATATAGATTGGTAAATGCTCAATTAGCTTAGTGATATCATTCAGGTGCTCGAAAGGAAGGGGTATTTCTGAGCAAGAAAAAAAGCAATTGTTTCCCCAGCACCCTGAATGATAACAGTAACCAGATATAAATCCCACATGATAATAGAATTCAGAGATCTTCGTTACACATATTTGCGCAAATGTGTGGTTAAGCCCCAAAGCCGCATCAAGGCCTCTCTGTATATTTGGGGTCCCTAGCGCTATATCTAGGTGCAGGGTGTGGCACCCCAAAACACCAGAATGAGCCAGAAAGCCCAGCGTGGCACACCAGTGTAAAAAACTATAGTGTTAATAAATTAGTATTTAGGAAGCCGAAGCTATAGAGGGGGTGATACAAACATGAAATGTAATTAAAATAGAGAAATAGTGTTAGAAAATTAATAAGTGAAAAGTGTTAATAGAATGTAAAGGTATGCCACACTAAAGCCATCCAGCTCAGCCAGTCCAGAGGCACCACACCTCACACCTCCATTACCCCAATCTGGGTCTAATATTAACCAGCAAGGAGCCACATGATAATGGCTCCTTACTAAAATATGTCTAAGCTAAGAGCTACCTACCTTGGAGCAACCCCATAATGCTCCATGTGGCATGTCAGGGCCTGCACCTCCTCCTAATGCAGGAACCTCTCTGCCTCTCACAACAGACATATAGATTGGTAAATGCTCAATTAGCTTAGTGATATCATTCAGGTGCTCGAAAGGAAGGGGTATTTCTGAGCAAGAAAAAAAGCAATTGTTTCCCCAGCACCCTGAATGATAACAGTAACCAGATATAAATCCCACATGATAATAGAATTCAGAGATCTTCGTTACACATATTTGCGCAAATGTGTGGTTAAGCCCCAAAGCCGCATCAAGGCCTCTCTGTATATTTGGGGTCCCTAGCGCTATATCTAGGTGCAGGGTGTGGCACCCCAAAACACCAGAATGAGCCAGAAAGCCCAGCGTGGCACACCAGTGTAAAAAACTATAGTGTTAATAAATTAGTATTTAGGAAGCCGAAGCTATAGAGGGGGTGATACAAACATGAAATGTAATTAAAATAGAGAAATAGTGTTAGAAAATTAATAAGTGAAAAGTGTTAATAGAATGTAAAGGTATGCCACACTAAAGCCATCCAGCTCAGCCAGTCCAGAGGCACCACACCTCACACCTCCATTACCCCAATCTGGGTCTAATATTAACCAGCAAGGAGCCACATGATAATGGCTCCTTACTAAAATATGTCTAAGCTAAGAGCTACCTACCTTGGAGCAACCCCATAATGCTCCATGTGGCATGTCAGGGCCTGCACCTCCTCCTAATGCAGGAACCTCTCTGCCTCTCACAACAGACATATAGATTGGTAAATGCTCAATTAGCTTAGTGATATCATTCAGGTGCTCGAAAGGAAGGGGTATTTCTGAGCAAGAAAAAAAGCAATTGTTTCCCCAGCACCCTGAATGATAACAGTAACCAGATATAAATCCCACATGATAATAGAATTCAGAGATCTTCGTTACACATATTTGCGCAAATGTGTGGTTAAGCCCCAAAGCCGCATCAAGGCCTCTCTGTATATTTGGGGTCCCTAGCGCTATATCTAGGTGCAGGGTGTGGCACCCCAAAACACCAGAATGAGCCAGAAAGCCCAGCGTGGCACACCAGTGTAAAAAACTATAGTGTTAATAAATTAGTATTTAGGAAGCCGAAGCTATAGAGGGGGTGATACAAACATGAAATGTAATTAAAATAGAGAAATAGTGTTAGAAAATTAATAAGTGAAAAGTGTTAATAGAATGTAAAGGTATGCCACACTAAAGCCATCCAGCTCAGCCAGTCCAGAGGCACCACACCTCACACCTCCATTACCCCAATCTGGGTCTAATATTAACCAGCAAGGAGCCACATGATAATGGCTCCTTACTAAAATATGTCTAAGCTAAGAGCTACCTACCTTGGAGCAACCCCATAATGCTCCATGTGGCATGTCAGGGCCTGCACCTCCTCCTAATGCAGGAACCTCTCTGCCTCTCACAACAGACATATAGATTGGTAAATGCTCAATTAGCTTAGTGATATCATTCAGGTGCTCGAAAGGAAGGGGTATTTCTGAGCAAGAAAAAAAGCAATTGTTTCCCCAGCACCCTGAATGATAACAGTAACCAGATATAAATCCCACATGATAATAGAATTCAGAGATCTTCGTTACACATATTTGCGCAAATGTGTGGTTAAGCCCCAAAGCCGCATCAAGGCCTCTCTGTATATTTGGGGTCCCTAGCGCTATATCTAGGTGCAGGGTGTGGCACCCCAAAACACCAGAATGAGCCAGAAAGCCCAGCGTGGCACACCAGTGTAAAAAACTTTCTCTATCGTCCTAAGTGGATGCTGGGGTTCCTGAAAGGACCATGGGGAATAGCGGCTCCGCAGGAGACAGGGCACAAAAGTAAAGCTTTTACAGGTCAGGTGGTGTGTACTGGCTCCTCCCCCTATGACCCTCCTCCAGACTCCAGTTAGATTTTTGTGCCCGGCCGAGAAGGGTGCAATTCTAGGTGGCTCTCATAAAGAGCTGCTTAGAGAGTTTAGCTTAGGTTTTTTATTTTACAGTGATTCCTGCTGGCAACAGGATCACTGCAACGAGGGACAGAGGGGAGAAGAAGTGAACTCACCTGCGTGCAGGATGGATTGGCTTCTTGGCTACTGGACATGAAGCTCCAGAGGGACGATCACAGGTACAGCCTGGATGGTCACCGGAGCCACGCCGCCGGCCCCCTCACAGATGCTGAAGCAAGAAGAGGTCCAGAATCGGCGGCTGAAGACTCCTGCAGTCTTCTTAAGGTAGCGCACAGCACTGCAGCTGTGCGCCATTTTCCTCTCAGCACACTTCACACGGCAGTCACTGAGGGTGCAGGGCGCTGGGGGGGGGGCGCCCTGGGAGGCAAATGAAAACCTTTAAAAAGGCTAAAAATACCTCACATATAGCCCCAGAGGCTATATGGAGATATTTACCCCTGCCTAAATGTACTAAATAGCGGGAGACGAGCCCGCCGGAAAAGGGGCGGGGCCTATCTCCTCAGCACACGGCGCCATTTTCTGTCACAGCTCCGCTGGTCAGGAAGGCTCCCAGGTCTCTCCCCTGCACTGCACTACAGAAACAGGGTATAACAGAGAGGGGGGGCAAAATAAATGGCAATATATTAATATAAAAGCAGCTATAAGGGAGCACTTAATCATAAGGCTATCCCTGTCATATATAGCGCTTTTTGGTGTGTGCTGGCAGACTCTCCCTCTGTCTCCCCAAAGGGCTAGTGGGTCCTGTCTTTGTATGGAGCATTCCCTGTGTGTCTGCTGTGTGTCGGTACGTGTGTGTCGACATGTATGAGGACGTTATTGGTGTGGAGGCGGAGCAATTGCCAAATATGAGGATGTCACCTTCTAGGGGGTCGACACCAGAATGGATGCCTTTATTTGTGGAATTACGGGATAGCGTCAACTCGCTTAAGCAGTCGTTTGCCGACATGAGGCGGCCGGACACTCAATTAGTGCCTGTCCAGGCGCCTCAAACACCGTCAGGGGCTGTAAAACGCCCCTTGCCTCAGTCGGTCGACACAGACCCAGACACAGGCACTGATTCCGGTGGTGAAGGTGACGAATCAACCGTATTTTCCAGTAGGGCCACACGTTATATGATTTTGGCAATAAAGGAGATGTTACATTTAGCTGATACTACAGGTACCACTAAACAGGGTATTATGTGGGGTGTGAAAAAACTACCAGTAGTTTTTACCGAATCAGAAGAATTAAATGACGTGTGTGATGAAGCGTGGGGTGCCCCGATAAAAAACTGCTAATTTCAAAGAAGTTATTGGCTTTATACCCTTTCCCGCCAGAGGTTAGGGAGCGCTGGGAAACACCTCCTAGGGTGGACAAAGCGCTAACACGCTCATCAAAACAAGTGGCGTTACCCTCTCCTGAGACGGCCGCACTTAAAGATCCATCAGATAGGAGGATGGAAAATATCCAAAAAGGTATATACACACATGCAGGTGTTATACTACGACCAGCTATTGCGACTGCCTGGATGTGCAGTGCTGGGGTAGTTTGGTCAGAGTCCCTGATCGAAAATATTGATACCCTGGACAGGGACAATATTTTACTGTCGTTAGAACAAATAAAGGATGCATTTCTTTATATGCGTGATGCACAGAGAGATATCTGCACACTGGCATCACGGGTAAGTGCTATGTCCATTTCGGCCAGAAGAGCTTTATGGACACGACAGTGGACAGGCGATGCGTAGAGGAGTTATTTGGGGTCGGTCTATCGGATTTGGTGGCCACGGCTACGGCCGGGAAATCCACCTTTCTACCTCAAGTCACTCCCCAACTGAAAAAGGCACCGACCTTTCAACGCAGCCCTTTCGTTCCTTTAAAAATAAGAGAGCAAAGGGCTATTCATATCTGCCACGAGGCAGAGGACGAGGGAAGAGACAGCAACAGGCAGCTCCTTCCCAGGAACAGAAGCCCTCCCCGGCTTCTACAAAAGCCTCAGCATGATGCTGGGGCTTCGCAAGCGGACTCGGGGGCGGTAGGCGGTCGTCTCAAGAATTACAGCGCGCAGTGGGCTCACTCGCAGGTAAATCCCTGGATCCTGCAGATAATATCTCAGGGGTACAGGTTGAAATTAGAGACAGAGCCACCTCGCCGTTTCCTGAAGTCTGCTTTACCAACGTCCCCCTCAGAAAGGGAGACGGTTTTGGAAGCCATTCACAAGCTGTATTCTCAGCAGGTGATAGTCAAGGTACCTCTTCTACAACAAGGGAAGGGGTATTATTCCACTCTTTTTGTGGTACCGAAGCCGGATGGCTCGGTAAGGCCTATTCTAAATCTGAAGTCCTTGAACCTGTACATAAAGAAGTTCAAGTTCAAGATGGAGTCACTCAGAGCAGTGATAGCGAACCTGGAAGAAGGGGACTTTATGGTATCCTTGGACATCAAGGATGCGTATCTCCACGTTCCAATTACCCCTCACACCAGGGGTACCTCAGGTTCGTTGTACAAAACTGTCACTATCAGTTTCAGACGCTGCCGTTTGGTTTGTCCACGGCACCTCGGGTCTTTACAAAGGTAATGGCCGAGATAATATTTCTTCTTCGAAGAAAAGGCGTATTAATTATCCCATACTTGGACGATCTCCTAATAAGGGCAAGGTCCAGAGAACAGCTAGAGATGGGTTTAGCACTATCTCAAGAGGTGCTAAAGCAGCACGGATGGATTCTGAATATTCCAAAATCCCAATTAATGCCGACAACTCGTCTGCTGTTCCTGGGGATGATTCTGGACACAGTTCAGAAAAAGGTTTTTCTTCCCGAAGAAAAAGCCAAGGAGTTATCTGACCTGGTCAGGAACCTCCTAAAACCAGGAAAGGTGTCTGTACATCAATGCACAAGAGTCCTGGGAAAAAATGGTAGCTTCTTACGAAGCAATCCCTTTCGGCAGATTCCATGCAAAGGGATCTGTTGGACAAATGGTCAGGGTCGCATCTTCAGATGCACCTGCGGATAACCCTGTCGCCGAGGACAAGGGTATCCCTTCTGTGGTGGTTGCAGGAGGCTCATCTATTGGAGGGCCGCAGATTCGGCATGCAGGATTGGATCCTGGTGACCACGGAGGCCAGCCTGAGAGGCTGGGGAGCAGTCACACAGGGAAGAAATTTCCAGGGAGTGTGGTCGAGCCTGAAAAAGTCTCTTCACATAAGCATTCTGGAACTAAGAGCAATCTACAATGCTCTAAGCCAGGCGGAACCTCTGCTTCAAGGAAGACCGGTGTTGATCCAGTCGGACAACATCACGGCAGTCGCCCATGTAAACAGACAGGGCGGCACAAGAAGCAGGAGGGCAATGGCAGAAGCTGCCAGGATCCTTCGCTGGGCGGAGAATCACGTGATAGCACTGTCAGCAGTATTCATCCCGGGCGTGGACAACTGGGAAGCAGACTTCCTCAGCAGACACGACCTTCACCCGGGAGAGTGGGGACTTCATCCAGAAGTTTTCCACATGCTATTAAACCGTTGGGTAAAACCAATGGTGGACATGATGGCGTCTCGCCTCAACAAAACACTGGACAGGTATTGCGCCAGGTCAAGAGATCCGCAGGCAATAGCTGTGGACGCGCTGGTAACACCTTGGGTGTACCAGTCGGTATATGTGTTTCCTCCTCTGCCTCTCATACCAAAGGTATTGAGGATTATACGGCAAAGAGGAGTAAGACTAGTGGCTCCGGATTGGCCAAGAAGGACTTGGTACCCGGAACTTCAAGAGATGGTCACGGACGATCCGTGGCCTCTACTTCTGAGAAGGGACCTGCTTCAGCAGGGTACTTGTCTTTTTCAAGACTTACCGCGGCTGCGTTTGACGGCATGGCGTTTGAATGCCAGATCCTAAAAGGAAAAGGCATTCCAGAAGAAGTCATTCCTACCTTGATAAAGGCAAGGAAGGAAGTCACCGCGAAGCATTATCGCCGTATTTGGCAAAAATATGTTGCGTGGTGCGAGCAGCGGAGTGCTCCGATGGAGGAATTTCAACTGGGTCGTTTTCCTACATTTCCTGCAATCAGGATTGTCTATGGGTCTCAAATTGGGATCTATTAAGGTTCAAATTTCGGCCCTATCAATATTCTTCCAAAAAGAATTGGCCTCAGTCCCTGAGGTCCAGATTTTTATCAAAGGAGTACTGCATATACAGCCTCCTGTGGTGCCTAAGGTGGCACCGTGGGATCTAAATGTAGTTTTAGATTTCCTCAAATCCAATTGGTTTGAACCACTAAAGAATGTGGATTTGAAATATCTCACATGGAAAGTGACTATGTTACTGGCCCTGGCTTCGGCCGGGAGAGTATCTGAACTGGCGGCTTTGTTTTATAAAAGCCCTTATTTAATTTTCCATTCGACATAGGGCAGAGCTGCGGACGCGTCCGCATTTTCTCCCTAAGGTGGTATCAGCGTTTCACCTGAACCAGCCTATTGTAGTGCCTGCGGCTACAGACGACTTGAAGGACTCCAAGTTGTTGGACGTTGTCAGAGCCTTAAAAATATACATTTAAAGGACGGCTGGAGTCAGAAAATCTGACTCGCTGTTTATACTGTATGCACCCAACAAGTTGGGTGCACCTGCTTCTAAGCAGTCGATTGCTCGTTGGATTTGTAACAAAATTCAACTTGTACATTCTGTGGCAGGCCTGCCACAGCCTAAATCTGTTAAGGCCCATTCCGCAAGGAAGGTGGGCTCATCTTGGGCGGCTGCCCGAGGGGTCTCGGCATTACAACTCTGCCGAGCAGCTACGTGGTCAGGGGAGAACACGTTTGTAAATTTTTACAAATTTGATACCCTGGCAAAGGAGGACCTGGAGTTCTCTCATTCGGTGCTGCAGAGTCATCCGCACTCTCCCGCCCGTTTGGGAGCTTTGGTATAATCCCCATGGTCCTTTCAGGAACCCCAGCATCCACTTAGGACGATAGAGAAAATAAGAATTTACTTACCGATAATTCTATTTCTCGGAGTCCGTAGTGGATGCTGGGCGCCCATCCCAAGTGCGGATTATCTGCAATACTTGTACATAGTTATTGTTAACTAATTCGGGTTATTGTTTAGGAAGCCATCTTTCAGAGGCTCCTCTGTTATCATACTGTTAACTGGGTTTAGATCACAAGTTGTACGGTGTGATTGGTGTGGCTGGTATGAGTCTTACCCGGGATTCAAAATCCTCCCTTATTGTGTACGCTCGTCCGGGCACAGTACCTAACTGGAGTCTGGAGGAGGGTCATAGGGGGAGGAGCCAGTACACACCACCTGACCTGTAAAAGCTTTACTTTTGTGCCCTGTCTCCTGCGGAGCCGCTATTCCCCATGGTCCTTTCAGGAACCCCAGCATCCACTACGGACTCCGAGAAATAGAATTATCGGTAAGTAAATTCTTATTATAGTGTTAATAAATTAGTATTTAGGAAGCCGAAGCTATAGAGGGGGTGATACAAACATGAAATGTAATTAAAATAGAGAAATAGTGTTAGAAAATTAATAAGTGAAAAGTGTTAATAGAATGTAAAGGTATGCCACACTAAAGCCATCCAGCTCAGCCAGTCCAGAGGCACCACACCTCACACCTCCATTACCCCAATCTGGGTCTAATATTAACCAGCAAGGAGCCACATGATAATGGCTCCTTACTAAAATATGTCTAAGCTAAGAGCTACCTACCTTGGAGCAACCCCATAATGCTCCATGTGGCATGTCAGGGCCTGCACCTCCTCCTAATGCAGGAACCTCTCTGCCTCTCACAACAGACATATAGATTGGTAAATGCTCAATTAGCTTAGTGATATCATTCAGGTGCTCGAAAGGAAGGGGTATTTCTGAGCAAGAAAAAAAGCAATTGTTTCCCCAGCACCCTGAATGATAACAGTAACCAGATATAAATCCCACATGATAATAGAATTCAGAGATCTTCGTTACACATATTTGCGCAAATGTGTGGTTAAGCCCCAAAGCCGCATCAAGGCCTCTCTGTATATTTGGGGTCCCTAGCGCTATATCTAGGTGCAGGGTGTGGCACCCCAAAACACCAGAATGAGCCAGAAAGCCCAGCGTGGCACACCAGTGTAAAAAACTATAGTGTTAATAAATTAGTATTTAGGAAGCCGAAGCTATAGAGGGGGTGATACAAACATGAAATGTAATTAAAATAGAGAAATAGTGTTAGAAAATTAATAAGTGAAAAGTGTTAATAGAATGTAAAGGTATGCCACACTAAAGCCATCCAGCTCAGCCAGTCCAGAGGCACCACACCTCACACCTCCATTACCCCAATCTGGGTCTAATATTAACCAGCAAGGAGCCACATGATAATGGCTCCTTACTAAAATATGTCTAAGCTAAGAGCTACCTACCTTGGAGCAACCCCATAATGCTCCATGTGGCATGTCAGGGCCTGCACCTCCTCCTAATGCAGGAACCTCTCTGCCTCTCACAACAGACATATAGATTGGTAAATGCTCAATTAGCTTAGTGATATCATTCAGGTGCTCGAAAGGAAGGGGTATTTCTGAGCAAGAAAAAAAGCAATTGTTTCCCCAGCACCCTGAATGATAACAGTAACCAGATATAAATCCCACATGATAATAGAATTCAGAGATCTTCGTTACACATATTTGCGCAAATGTGTGGTTAAGCCCCAAAGCCGCATCAAGGCCTCTCTGTATATTTGGGGTCCCTAGCGCTATATCTAGGTGCAGGGTGTGGCACCCCAAAACACCAGAATGAGCCAGAAAGCCCAGCGTGGCACACCAGTGTAAAAAACTATAGTGTTAATAAATTAGTATTTAGGAAGCCGAAGCTATAGAGGGGGTGATACAAACATGAAATGTAATTAAAATAGAGAAATAGTGTTAGAAAATTAATAAGTGAAAAGTGTTAATAGAATGTAAAGGTATGCCACACTAAAGCCATCCAGCTCAGCCAGTCCAGAGGCACCACACCTCACACCTCCATTACCCCAATCTGGGTCTAATATTAACCAGCAAGGAGCCACATGATAATGGCTCCTTACTAAAATATGTCTAAGCTAAGAGCTACCTACCTTGGAGCAACCCCATAATGCTCCATGTGGCATGTCAGGGCCTGCACCTCCTCCTAATGCAGGAACCTCTCTGCCTCTCACAACAGACATATAGATTGGTAAATGCTCAATTAGCTTAGTGATATCATTCAGGTGCTCGAAAGGAAGGGGTATTTCTGAGCAAGAAAAAAAGCAATTGTTTCCCCAGCACCCTGAATGATAACAGTAACCAGATATAAATCCCACATGATAATAGAATTCAGAGATCTTCGTTACACATATTTGCGCAAATGTGTGGTTAAGCCCCAAAGCCGCATCAAGGCCTCTCTGTATATTTGGGGTCCCTAGCGCTATATCTAGGTGCAGGGTGTGGCACCCCAAAACACCAGAATGAGCCAGAAAGCCCAGCGTGGCACACCAGTGTAAAAAACTATAGTGTTAATAAATTAGTATTTAGGAAGCCGAAGGCTTAACCACACATTTGCGCAAATATGTGTAACGAAGATCTCTGAATTCTATTATCATGTGGGATTTATATCTGGTTACTGTTATCATTCAGGGTGCTGGGGAAACAATTGCTTTTTTTCTTGCTCAGAAATACCCCTTCCTTTCGAGCACCTGAATGATATCACTAAGCTAATTGAGCATTTACCAATCTATATGTCTGTTGTGAGAGGCAGAGAGGTTCCTGCATTAGGAGGAGGTGCAGGCCCTGACATGCCACATGGAGCATTATGGGGTTGCTCCAAGGTAGGTAGCTCTTAGCTTAGACATATTTTAGTAAGGAGCCATTATCATGTGGCTCCTTGCTGGTTAATATTAGACCCAGATTGGGGTAATGGAGGTGTGAGGTGTGGTGCCTCTGGACTGGCTGAGCTGGATGGCTTTAGTGTGGCATACCTTTACATTCTATTAACACTTTTCACTTATTAATTTTCTAACACTATTTCTCTATTTTAATTACATTTCATGTTTGTATCACCCCCTCTATAGCTTCGGCTTCCTAAATACTAATTTATTAACACTATAGATTTTTACACTGGTGTGCCACGCTGGGCTTTCTGGCTCATTCTGGTGTTTTGGGGTGCCACACCCTGCACCTAGATATAGCGCTAGGGACCCCAAATATACAGAGAGGCCTTGATGCGGCTTTGGGGCTTAACCACACATTTGCGCAAATATGTGTAACGAAGATCTCTGAATTCTATTATCATGTGGGATTTATATCTGGTTACTGTTATCATTCAGGGTGCTGGGGAAACAATTGCTTTTTTTCTTGCTCAGAAATACCCCTTCCTTTCGAGCACCTGAATGATATCACTAAGCTAATTGAGCATTTACCAATCTATATGTCTGTTGTGAGAGGCAGAGAGGTTCCTGCATTAGGAGGAGGTGCAGGCCCTGACATGCCACATGGAGCATTATGGGGTTGCTCCAAGGTAGGTAGCTCTTAGCTTAGACATATTTTAGTAAGGAGCCATTATCATGTGGCTCCTTGCTGGTTAATATTAGACCCAGATTGGGGTAATGGAGGTGTGAGGTGTGGTGCCTCTGGACTGGCTGAGCTGGATGGCTTTAGTGTGGCATACCTTTACATTCTATTAACACTTTTCACTTATTAATTTTCTAACACTATTTCTCTATTTTAATTACATTTCATGTTTGTATCACCCCCTCTATAGCTTCGGCTTCCTAAATACTAATTTATTAACACTATAGTTTTTTACACTGGTGTGCCACGCTGGGCTTTCTGGCTCATTCTGGTGTTTTGGGGTGCCACACCCTGCACCTAGATATAGCGCTAGGGACCCCAAATATACAGAGAGGCCTTGATGCGGCTTTGGGGCTTAACCACACATTTGCGCAAATATGTGTAACGAAGATCTCTGAATTCTATTATCATGTGGGATTTATATCTGGTTACTGTTATCATTCAGGGTGCTGGGGAAACAATTGCTTTTTTTCTTGCTCAGAAATACCCCTTCCTTTCGAGCACCTGAATGATATCACTAAGCTAATTGAGCATTTACCAATCTATATGTCTGTTGTGAGAGGCAGAGAGGTTCCTGCATTAGGAGGAGGTGCAGGCCCTGACATGCCACATGGAGCATTATGGGGTTGCTCCAAGGTAGGTAGCTCTTAGCTTAGACATATTTTAGTAAGGAGCCATTATCATGTGGCTCCTTGCTGGTTAATATTAGACCCAGATTGGGGTAATGGAGGTGTGAGGTGTGGTGCCTCTGGACTGGCTGAGCTGGATGGCTTTAGTGTGGCATACCTTTACATTCTATTAACACTTTTCACTTATTAATTTTCTAACACTATTTCTCTATTTTAATTACATTTCATGTTTGTATCACCCCCTCTATAGCTTCGGCTTCCTAAATACTAATTTATTAACACTATAGTTTTTTACACTGGTGTGCCACGCTGGGCTTTCTGGCTCATTCTGGTGTTTTGGGGTGCCACACCCTGCACCTAGATATAGCGCTAGGGACCCCAAATATACAGAGAGGCCTTGATGCGGCTTTGGGGCTTAACCACACATTTGCGCAAATATGTGTAACGAAGATCTCTGAATTCTATTATCATGTGGGATTTATATCTGGTTACTGTTATCATTCAGGGTGCTGGGGAAACAATTGCTTTTTTTCTTGCTCAGAAATACCCCTTCCTTTCGAGCACCTGAATGATATCACTAAGCTAATTGAGCATTTACCAATCTATATGTCTGTTGTGAGAGGCAGAGAGGTTCCTGCATTAGGAGGAGGTGCAGGCCCTGACATGCCACATGGAGCATTATGGGGTTGCTCCAAGGTAGGTAGCTCTTAGCTTAGACATATTTTAGTAAGGAGCCATTATCATGTGGCTCCTTGCTGGTTAATATTAGACCCAGATTGGGGTAATGGAGGTGTGAGGTGTGGTGCCTCTGGACTGGCTGAGCTGGATGGCTTTAGTGTGGCATACCTTTACATTCTATTAACACTTTTCACTTATTAATTTTCTAACACTATTTCTCTATTTTAATTACATTTCATGTTTGTATCACCCCCTCTATAGCTTCGGCTTCCTAAATACTAATTTATTAACACTATAGTTTTTTACACTGGTGTGCCACGCTGGGCTTTCTGGCTCATTCTGGTGTTTTGGGGTGCCACACCCTGCACCTAGATATAGCGCTAGGGACCCCAAATATACAGAGAGGCCTTGATGCGGCTTTGGGGCTTAACCACACATTTGCGCAAATATGTGTAACGAAGATCTCTGAATTCTATTATCATGTGGGATTTATATCTGGTTACTGTTATCATTCAGGGTGCTGGGGAAACAATTGCTTTTTTTCTTGCTCAGAAATACCCCTTCCTTTCGAGCACCTGAATGATATCACTAAGCTAATTGAGCATTTACCAATCTATATGTCTGTTGTGAGAGGCAGAGAGGTTCCTGCATTAGGAGGAGGTGCAGGCCCTGACATGCCACATGGAGCATTATGGGGTTGCTCCAAGGTAGGTAGCTCTTAGCTTAGACATATTTTAGTAAGGAGCCATTATCATGTGGCTCCTTGCTGGTTAATATTAGACCCAGATTGGGGTAATGGAGGTGTGAGGTGTGGTGCCTCTGGACTGGCTGAGCTGGATGGCTTTAGTGTGGCATACCTTTACATTCTATTAACACTTTTCACTTATTAATTTTCTAACACTATTTCTCTATTTTAATTACATTTCATGTTTGTATCACCCCCTCTATAGCTTCGGCTTCCTAAATACTAATTTATTAACACTATAGTTTTTTACACTGGTGTGCCACGCTGGGCTTTCTGGCTCATTCTGGTGTTTTGGGGTGCCACACCCTGCACCTAGATATAGCGCTAGGGACCCCAAATATACAGAGAGGCCTTGATGCGGCTTTGGGGCTTAACCACACATTTGCGCAAATATGTGTAACGAAGATCTCTGAATTCTATTATCATGTGGGATTTATATCTGGTTACTGTTATCATTCAGGGTGCTGGGGAAACAATTGCTTTTTTTCTTGCTCAGAAATACCCCTTCCTTTCGAGCACCTGAATGATATCACTAAGCTAATTGAGCATTTACCAATCTATATGTCTGTTGTGAGAGGCAGAGAGGTTCCTGCATTAGGAGGAGGTGCAGGCCCTGACATGCCACATGGAGCATTATGGGGTTGCTCCAAGGTAGGTAGCTCTTAGCTTAGACATATTTTAGTAAGGAGCCATTATCATGTGGCTCCTTGCTGGTTAATATTAGACCCAGATTGGGGTAATGGAGGTGTGAGGTGTGGTGCCTCTGGACTGGCTGAGCTGGATGGCTTTAGTGTGGCATACCTTTACATTCTATTAACACTTTTCACTTATTAATTTTCTAACACTATTTCTCTATTTTAATTACATTTCATGTTTGTATCACCCCCTCTATAGCTTCGGCTTCCTAAATACTAATTTATTAACACTATAGTTTTTTACACTGGTGTGCCACGCTGGGCTTTCTGGCTCATTCTGGTGTTTTGGGGTGCCACACCCTGCACCTAGATATAGCGCTAGGGACCCCAAATATACAGAGAGGCCTTGATGCGGCTTTGGGGCTTAACCACACATTTGCGCAAATATGTGTAACGAAGATCTCTGAATTCTATTATCATGTGGGATTTATATCTGGTTACTGTTATCATTCAGGGTGCTGGGGAAACAATTGCTTTTTTTCTTGCTCAGAAATACCCCTTCCTTTCGAGCACCTGAATGATATCACTAAGCTAATTGAGCATTTACCAATCTATATGTCTGTTGTGAGAGGCAGAGAGGTTCCTGCATTAGGAGGAGGTGCAGGCCCTGACATGCCACATGGAGCATTATGGGGTTGCTCCAAGGTAGGTAGCTCTTAGCTTAGACATATTTTAGTAAGGAGCCATTATCATGTGGCTCCTTGCTGGTTAATATTAGACCCAGATTGGGGTAATGGAGGTGTGAGGTGTGGTGCCTCTGGACTGGCTGAGCTGGATGGCTTTAGTGTGGCATACCTTTACATTCTATTAACACTTTTCACTTATTAATTTTCTAACACTATTTCTCTATTTTAATTACATTTCATGTTTGTATCACCCCCTCTATAGCTTCGGCTTCCTAAATACTAATTTATTAACACTATAGTTTTTTACACTGGTGTGCCACGCTGGGCTTTCTGGCTCATTCTGGTGTTTTGGGGTGCCACACCCTGCACCTAGATATAGCGCTAGGGACCCCAAATATACAGAGAGGCCTTGATGCGGCTTTGGGGCTTAACCACACATTTGCGCAAATATGTGTAACGAAGATCTCTGAATTCTATTATCATGTGGGATTTATATCTGGTTACTGTTATCATTCAGGGTGCTGGGGAAACAATTGCTTTTTTTCTTGCTCAGAAATACCCCTTCCTTTCGAGCACCTGAATGATATCACTAAGCTAATTGAGCATTTACCAATCTTTCTCTATCGTCCTAAGTGGATGCTGGGGTTCCTGAAAGGACCATGGGGAATAGCGGCTCCGCAGGAGACAGGGCACAAAAAAGTAAAGCTTTACTAGGTCAGGTGGTGTGCACTGGCTCCTCCCCCTATGACCCTCCTCCAGACTCCAGTTAGATTTTGTGCCCGAACGAGAAGGGTGCAATCTAGGTGGCTCTCCTAAAGAGCTGCTTAGAGAAAGTTTAGTTTAGGTTTTTTTCTTTACAGTGAGTCCTGCTGGCAACAGGATCACTGCAACGTGGGACTTAGGGGGAAAGTAGTAAACTCACCTGCATGCAGAGTGGATTTGCTGCTTGGCTACTGGACACCATTAGCTCCAGAGGGATCGAACACAGGCCCAGCCGTGGAGTCCGGTCCCGGAGCCGCGCCGCCGACCCCCTTGCAGATGCTGAAGCGTGAAGAGGTCCGGAAACCGGCGGCTGAAGACTCCTCAGTCTTCATAAGGTAGCGCACAGCACTGCAGCTGTGCGCCATTTTCCTCTCAGCACACTTCACTGGGCAGTCACTGAGGGTGCAGAGCGCTGGGGGGGGGCGCTCTGAGAGGCAAATATAAACCTTATACAAGGCTAAAAATACCTCACATATAGCCCATAGGGGCTATATGGAGATATTTAACCCCTGCCTGACTGGAAAAATAGCGGGAGAAGAACCCGCCGAAAAAGGGGCGGGGCCTATCTCCTCAGCACACGGCGCCATTTTCTGTCACAGCTCCGCTGGTCAGAACGGCTCCCAGGTCTCTCCCCTGCACTGCACTACAGAAACAGGGTAAAACAGAGAGGGGGGGCACATTAATGGCTATATATATATATATTAAAGCAGCTATAAGGGAGCACTTAATATAAGGATATCCCTTGTATATATAGCGCTTTGTGGTGTGTGCTGGCAGACTCTCCCTCTGTCTCCCCAAAAGGGCTAGTGGGTCCTGTCTTCATTAGAGCATTCCCTGTGAGTTTGCGGTGTGTGTCGGTACGTGGTGTCGACATGTATGAGGACGATATTGGTGTGGAGGCGGAGCAATTGCCAAATATGCAGATGTCACCCCCCAGGGGGTCGACACCAGAATGGATGCCTTTATTTGTGGAATTACGTGATGGTTTATCTTCCCTTAAACAGTCAGTTGAGGACATGAGGCGGCCGGACAATCAATTAATGCCTGTCCAGGCGCCTCAAACACCGTCAGGGGCTGTAAAACGCCCTTTGCCTCAGTCGGTCGACACAGACCCAGACACGGGCACTGATTCCAGTGACGACGGTAGAAATTCAAACGTATTTTCCAGTAGGGCCACACGTTATATGATTTTGGCAATGAAGGAGACGTTACATTTAGCTGATACTACAGATACCGTAAAACAGGGTATTATGTATGGTGTGAAAAAACTACAAACAGTTTTTCCTGAATCAGAAGAATTAAATGACGTGTGTGATGAAGCGTGGGTTGCTCCTGATAAAAAGTTGATAATTTCAAAAAAGTTATTGGCATTATACCCTTTCCCGCCAGAGGTTAGGGCGCGCTGGGAAACACCCCCTAAGGTGGACAAGGCGCTCACACGCTTATCCAAACAAGTGGCGTTACCCTCTCCTGAGACGGCCGCACTTAAGGATCCATCA
Organism: Pseudophryne corroboree; assembly: GCF_028390025.1. Classification (NCBI taxonomy): domain Eukaryota; kingdom Metazoa; phylum Chordata; class Amphibia; order Anura; family Myobatrachidae; genus Pseudophryne; species Pseudophryne corroboree. The sequence continues at coordinate 619,529,906 of NC_086448.1, read as the reverse complement.
GATAGAAAGATGGAAGTTATTCAAAAGAATATATACACACATGCAGGTGTTATACTACGACCAGCTATAGCAACTGCCTGGATGTGCAGTGCTGGAGTAGTTTGGTCAGAATCCCTGATTGAAAATATTGATACCCTAGATAGGGACAATGTTTTACTGTCGTTAGAACAAATAAAGGATGCATTTATCTATATGCGTGATGCACAGAGGGATATTTGCACACTGGCATCTCGGGTGAGTGCTATGTCCATTTCAGCCAGAAGAGCCTTATGGACACGACAGTGGACAGGCGATGCGGATTCAAAACGTCACATGGAGGTTTTGCCGTATAAAGGGGAGGAGTTATTTGGAGTTGGTCTATCAGACTTGGTGGCCACGGCTACTGCCGGGAAATCCACTTTTTTACCTCAAGTCACTCCCCAACAGAGAAAGGCACCGACCTTTCAACCGCAGCCTTTTCGCTCCTACAAAAATAAGAGAGCAAAGGGCTTGTCGTACCTGCCACGAGGCAGAGGAAGAGGGAAGAGACACCAACAGGCAGCTCCTTCCCAGGAACAGAAGCCCTCCCCGGCTCCTGCAAAAACCTCAGCATGACGCTGGGGCCTCTCAAGCGGACTCGGGGACAGTGGGGGGCCGTCTCAAAAATTACAGCGCGCAGTGGGCTCACTCGCAGGTAGACCCCTGGATCCTGCAGATAATATCTCAGGGGTACAGGTTGGAATTAGAGACGGATCCTCCTCATCGTTTCCTGAAGTCTGCCTTACCAACCGTCTCTTCCGAAAGGGAGAGGGTGTTGGAAGCCATTCACAAGCTGTACGCTCAGCAGGTGATAGTCAAAGTACCCCTATTACAACAAGGAAAGGGGTATTATTCCACTCTATTTGTGGTACCGAAGCCGGATGGCTCGGTAAGGCCTATTCTAAATCTGAAGTCCTTGAACCTCTACATAAAAAAATTCAAGTTCAAGATGGAGTCACTCAGAGCAGTGATAGCGAACCTGGAAGAAGGGGACTTTATGGTATCCTTGGACATCAAGGATGCGTATCTACACGTTCCGATTTACCCCGCACACCAGGGGTACCTCAGGTTCATTGTTCAAAACTGTCACTATCAGTTTCAGACGCTGCCGTTCGGATTGTCCACGGCGCCTCGGGTCTTTACCAAGGTAATGGCCGAGATGATGATTCTTCTTCGAAGAAAAGGCGTATTAGTTATCCCATACTTGGACGATCTCCTAATAAGGGCAAGGTCCAGAGAACAGCTGGAGACAGCTTTAGCACTATCTCAAGAGGTGCTAAGACAACACGGGTGGATTCTGAATATTCCAAAATCCCATTTAATCCCGACAACTCGTCTGCTGTTCCTAGGAATGATTCTGGACACGGTTCAGAAAAAGGTTTTCCTTCCAGAGGAAAAAGCCAAGGAGTTATCCGATCTGGTCAGGAACCTCCTAAAACCAGGAAAAGTGTCAGTACATCAATGCACAAGAGTCCTGGGAAAAATGGTGGCTTCTTACGAAGCAATTCCATTCGGCAGATTCCATGCAAGAATATTCCAAAGGGATCTGTTGGACAAATGGTCAGGGTCGCATCTGCAGATGCACCTGCGAATAACCCTGTCACCAAAGACAAGGGTGTCACTTCTGTGGTGGTTGCAGAAGGCTCACCTATTAGAAGGCCGCAGATTCGGCATTCAGGATTGGATCCTGGTGACCACGAACCAGCCTGAGAGGCTGGGGAGCAGTCACACAAGGAAGAAACTTCCAGGGAGTATGGACGAGTCTGGAAAAGTCTCTTCACATAAACATTCTGGAACTAAGAGCAATCTACAATGCTCTAAGCCAGGCGGAACTTCTCCTGCAAGGAAAGCCGGTGTTGATTCAGTCGGACAACATCACGGCGGTCGCCCATGTAAACAGGCAGGGCGGCACAAGAAGCAGGAGTGCAATGGCAGAAGCTGCCAAGATTCTTCGCTGGGCGGAGAATCACGTGATAGCACTGTCAGCAGTGTTCATCCCGGGCGTGGACAACTGGGAAGCAGACTTCCTCAGCAGACACGATCTTCATCCGGGAGAGTGGGGTCTACATCCAGAAGTCTTCAACATGTTAATAGACCGTTGGGAAAGACCAATTGTAGACATGATGGCGTCTCGCCTCAACAAGAAACTGGACAAATATTGCGCCAGGTCAAGAGATCCACAGGCAATAGCTGTGGACGCACTGGTAACTCCTTGGGTGTACCAGTCAGTGTATGTGTTTCCTCCTCTGCCGCTCATACCAAAGGTATTGAAGATCATACGGCAAAGAAGAGTAAGAACAATACTAGTGGTTCCGGATTGGCCGAGAAGGACTTGGTATCCGGAACTTCAAGAGATGCTCACGGACGAACCGTGGCCTCTACCTCTGAGAAGGGACCTGCTACAGCAGGGTCCCTGTCTTTTTCAAGACTTACCGCGGCTGCGTTTGACGGCATGGCGGTTGAACGCCAGATCCTAAAAGGGAAAGGCATTCCAGAAGAAGTCATTCCTACCTTGATTAAGGCACGGAAGGAAGTCACCGTGAAACATTATCACCGCATTTGGCGAAAATATGTAGCGTGGTGCGAGGATCGGAGGGTTCCGACGGAGGAATTCCAACTGGGTCGTTTCCTACATTTCCTGCAATCAGGATTATCTATGGGTCTCAAATTGGGATCCATTAAGGTTCAAATTTCGGCCCTGTCAATATTCTTCCAAAAAGAATTGGCCTCTGTCCCTGAGGTCCAGACTTTTGTCAAGGGAGTACTGCATATACAGCCTCCTGTGGTGCCTCCGGTGGCACCGTGGGATCTAAATGTAGTTTTAGATTTCCTCAAATCCCATTGGTTTGAACCATTGAAAAAGGTGGATTTGAAATATCTCACATTGAAAGTGACTATGTTACTAGCCCTGGCCTCTGCCAGGAGAGTATCTGAATTGGCGGCTTTATCTTATAAAAGTCCTTATCTAATCTTCCATTTGGATAGGGCAGAACTGCGGACTCGTCCGCATTTTCTCCCTAAAGTGGTATCAGCATTTCATCTGAACCAACCTATTGTGGTGCCTGCGGCCACTAGCGACTTGGAGGACTCCAAGTTGTTGGACGTTGTCAGAGCCTTAAAAATATACATTGCAAGGACGGCTGGAGTCAGAAAATCTGACTCGCTGTTTATATTGTATGCACCCAACAAGTTGGGCGCACCTGCTTCTAAGCAGTCGATTGCTCGTTGGATTTGTAACACAATTCAACTTGCACATTCTGTGGCAGGCCTGCCACAGCCTAAAACTGTAAAAGCCCACTCCACAAGGAAGGTGGGCTCATCTTGGGCGGCTGCCCGAGGGGTCTCGGCATTACAACTCTGCCGAGCAGCTACGTGGTCGGGGGAGAACACGTTTGTAAAATTTTACAAATTTGATACCCTGGCAAAGGAGGACCTGGAGTTCTCTCATTCGGTGCTGCAGAGTCATCCGCACTCTCCCGCCCGTTTGGGAGCTTTGGTATAATCCCCATGGTCCTTTCAGGAACCCCAGCATCCACTTAGGACGATAGAGAAAATAAGAATTTACTTACCGATAATTCTATTTCTCGGAGTCCGTAGTGGATGCTGGGCGCCCATCCCAAGTGCGGATTATCTGCAATACTTGTACATAGTTATTGTTAACTAATTCGGGTTATTGTTAAGGAGCCATCTTTAAGAGGCCCTTTCTGTTGTCATACTGTTAACTGGGTTTAGATCACAAGTTGTACGGTGTGATTGGTGTGGCTGGTATGAGTCTTACCCGGGATTCAAAATGCCTCCCTTATTGTGTATGCTCGTCCGGGCACAGTACCTAACTGGAGTCTGGAGGAGGGTCATAGGGGGAGGAGCCAGTGCACACCACCTGACCTAGTAAAGCTTTACTTTTTTGTGCCCTGTCTCCTGCGGAGCCGCTATTCCCCATGGTCCTTTCAGGAACCCCAGCATCCACTACGGACTCCGAGAAATAGAATTATCGGTAAGTAAATTCTTATTATATGTCTGTTGTGAGAGGCAGAGAGGTTCCTGCATTAGGAGGAGGTGCAGGCCCTGACATGCCACATGGAGCATTATGGGGTTGCTCCAAGGTAGGTAGCTCTTAGCTTAGACATATTTTAGTAAGGAGCCATTATCATGTGGCTCCTTGCTGGTTAATATTAGACCCAGATTGGGGTAATGGAGGTGTGAGGTGTGGTGCCTCTGGACTGGCTGAGCTGGATGGCTTTAGTGTGGCATACCTTTACATTCTATTAACACTTTTCACTTATTAATTTTCTAACACTATTTCTCTATTTTAATTACATTTCATGTTTGTATCACCCCCTCTATAGCTTCGGCTTCCTAAATACTAATTTATTAACACTATAGTTTTTTACACTGGTGTGCCACGCTGGGCTTTCTGGCTCATTCTGGTGTTTTGGGGTGCCACACCCTGCACCTAGATATAGCGCTAGGGACCCCAAATATACAGAGAGGCCTTGATGCGGCTTTGGGGCTTAACCACACATTTGCGCAAATATGTGTAACGAAGATCTCTGAATTCTATTATCATGTGGGATTTATATCTGGTTACTGTTATCATTCAGGGTGCTGGGGAAACAATTGCTTTTTTTCTTGCTCAGAAATACCCCTTCCTTTCGAGCACCTGAATGATATCACTAAGCTAATTGAGCATTTACCAATCTATATGTCTGTTGTGAGAGGCAGAGAGGTTCCTGCATTAGGAGGAGGTGCAGGCCCTGACATGCCACATGGAGCATTATGGGGTTGCTCCAAGGTAGGTAGCTCTTAGCTTAGACATATTTTAGTAAGGAGCCATTATCATGTGGCTCCTTGCTGGTTAATATTAGACCCAGATTGGGGTAATGGAGGTGTGAGGTGTGGTGCCTCTGGACTGGCTGAGCTGGATGGCTTTAGTGTGGCATACCTTTACATTCTATTAACACTTTTCACTTATTAATTTTCTAACACTATTTCTCTATTTTAATTACATTTCATGTTTGTATCACCCCCTCTATAGCTTCGGCTTCCTAAATACTAATTTATTAACACTATAGTTTTTTACACTGGTGTGCCACGCTGGGCTTTCTGGCTCATTCTGGTGTTTTGGGGTGCCACACCCTGCACCTAGATATAGCGCTAGGGACCCCAAATATACAGAGAGGCCTTGATGCGGCTTTGGGGCTTAACCACACATTTGCGCAAATATGTGTAACGAAGATCTCTGAATTCTATTATCATGTGGGATTTATATCTGGTTACTGTTATCATTCAGGGTGCTGGGGAAACAATTGCTTTTTTTCTTGCTCAGAAATACCCCTTCCTTTCGAGCACCTGAATGATATCACTAAGCTAATTGAGCATTTACCAATCTATATGTCTGTTGTGAGAGGCAGAGAGGTTCCTGCATTAGGAGGAGGTGCAGGCCCTGACATGCCACATGGAGCATTATGGGGTTGCTCCAAGGTAGGTAGCTCTTAGCTTAGACATATTTTAGTAAGGAGCCATTATCATGTGGCTCCTTGCTGGTTAATATTAGACCCAGATTGGGGTAATGGAGGTGTGAGGTGTGGTGCCTCTGGACTGGCTGAGCTGGATGGCTTTAGTGTGGCATACCTTTACATTCTATTAACACTTTTCACTTATTAATTTTCTAACACTATTTCTCTATTTTAATTACATTTCATGTTTGTATCACCCCCTCTATAGCTTCGGCTTCCTAAATACTAATTTATTAACACTATAGTTTTTTACACTGGTGTGCCACGCTGGGCTTTCTGGCTCATTCTGGTGTTTTGGGGTGCCACACCCTGCACCTAGATATAGCGCTAGGGACCCCAAATATACAGAGAGGCCTTGATGCGGCTTTGGGGCTTAACCACACATTTGCGCAAATATGTGTAACGAAGATCTCTGAATTCTATTATCATGTGGGATTTATATCTGGTTACTGTTATCATTCAGGGTGCTGGGGAAACAATTGCTTTTTTTCTTGCTCAGAAATACCCCTTCCTTTCGAGCACCTGAATGATATCACTAAGCTAATTGAGCATTTACCAATCTATATGTCTGTTGTGAGAGGCAGAGAGGTTCCTGCATTAGGAGGAGGTGCAGGCCCTGACATGCCACATGGAGCATTATGGGGTTGCTCCAAGGTAGGTAGCTCTTAGCTTAGACATATTTTAGTAAGGAGCCATTATCATGTGGCTCCTTGCTGGTTAATATTAGACCCAGATTGGGGTAATGGAGGTGTGAGGTGTGGTGCCTCTGGACTGGCTGAGCTGGATGGCTTTAGTGTGGCATACCTTTACATTCTATTAACACTTTTCACTTATTAATTTTCTAACACTATTTCTCTATTTTAATTACATTTCATGTTTGTATCACCCCCTCTATAGCTTCGGCTTCCTAAATACTAATTTATTAACACTATAGTTTTTTACACTGGTGTGCCACGCTGGGCTTTCTGGCTCATTCTGGTGTTTTGGGGTGCCACACCCTGCACCTAGATATAGCGCTAGGGACCCCAAATATACAGAGAGGCCTTGATGCGGCTTTGGGGCTTAACCACACATTTGCGCAAATATGTGTAACGAAGATCTCTGAATTCTATTATCATGTGGGATTTATATCTGGTTACTGTTATCATTCAGGGTGCTGGGGAAACAATTTCTTTTTTTCTTGCTCAGAAATACCCCTTCCTTTCGAGCACCTGAATGATATCACTAAGCTAATTGAGCATTTACCAATCTATATGTCTGTTGTGAGAGGCAGAGAGGTTCCTGCATTAGGAGGAGGTGCAGGCCCTGACATGCCACATGGAGCATTATGGGGTTGCTCCAAGGTAGGTAGCTCTTAGCTTAGACATATTTTAGTAAGGAGCCATTATCATGTGGCTCCTTGCTGGTTAATATTAGACCCAGATTGGGGTAATGGAGGTGTGAGGTGTGGTGCCTCTGGACTGGCTGAGCTGGATGGCTTTAGTGTGGCATACCTTTACATTCTATTAACACTTTTCACTTATTAATTTTCTAACACTATTTCTCTATTTTAATTACATTTCATGTTTGTATCACCCCCTCTATAGCTTCGGCTTCCTAAATACTAATTTATTAACACTATAGTTTTTTACACTGGTGTGCCACGCTGGGCTTTCTGGCTCATTCTGGTGTTTTGGGGTGCCACACCCTGCACCTAGATATAGCGCTAGGGACCCCAAATATACAGAGAGGCCTTGATGCGGCTTTGGGGCTTAACCACACATTTGCGCAAATATGTGTAACGAAGATCTCTGAATTCTATTATCATGTGGGATTTATATCTGGTTACTGTTATCATTCAGGGTGCTGGGGAAACAATTGCTTTTTTTCTTGCTCAGAAATACCCCTTCCTTTCGAGCACCTGAATGATATCACTAAGCTAATTGAGCATTTACCAATCTATATGTCTGTTGTGAGAGGCAGAGAGGTTCCTGCATTAGGAGGAGGTGCAGGCCCTGACATGCCACATGGAGCATTATGGGGTTGCTCCAAGGTAGGTAGCTCTTAGCTTAGACATATTTTAGTAAGGAGCCATTATCATGTGGCTCCTTGCTGGTTAATATTAGACCCAGATTGGGGTAATGGAGGTGTGAGGTGTGGTGCCTCTGGACTGGCTGAGCTGGATGGCTTTAGTGTGGCATACCTTTACATTCTATTAACACTTTTCACTTATTAATTTTCTAACACTATTTCTCTATTTTAATTACATTTCATGTTTGTATCACCCCCTCTATAGCTTCGGCTTCCTAAATACTAATTTATTAACACTATAGTTTTTTACACTGGTGTGCCACGCTGGGCTTTCTGGCTCATTCTGGTGTTTTGGGGTGCCACACCCTGCACCTAGATATAGCGCTAGGGACCCCAAATATACAGAGAGGCCTTGATGCGGCTTTGGGGCTTAACCACACATTTGCGCAAATATGTGTAACGAAGATCTCTGAATTCTATTATCATGTGGGATTTATATCTGGTTACTGTTATCATTCAGGGTGCTGGGGAAACAATTGCTTTTTTTCTTGCTCAGAAATACCCCTTCCTTTCGAGCACCTGAATGATATCACTAAGCTAATTGAGCATTTACCAATCTATATGTCTGTTGTGAGAGGCAGAGAGGTTCCTGCATTAGGAGGAGGTGCAGGCCCTGACATGCCACATGGAGCATTATGGGGTTGCTCCAAGGTAGGTAGCTCTTAGCTTAGACATATTTTAGTAAGGAGCCATTATCATGTGGCTCCTTGCTGGTTAATATTAGACCCAGATTGGGGTAATGGAGGTGTGAGGTGTGGTGCCTCTGGACTGGCTGAGCTGGATGGCTTTAGTGTGGCATACCTTTACATTCTATTAACACTTTTCACTTATTAATTTTCTAACACTATTTCTCTATTTTAATTACATTTCATGTTTGTATCACCCCCTCTATAGCTTCGGCTTCCTAAATACTAATTTATTAACACTATAGTTTTTTACACTGGTGTGCCACGCTGGGCTTTCTGGCTCATTCTGGTGTTTTGGGGTGCCACACCCTGCACCTAGATATAGCGCTAGGGACCCCAAATATACAGAGAGGCCTTGATGCGGCTTTGGGGCTTAACCACACATTTGCGCAAATATGTGTAACGAAGATCTCTGAATTCTATTATCATGTGGGATTTATATCTGGTTACTGTTATCATTCAGGGTGCTGGGGAAACAATTGCTCTTTTTCTTGCTCAGCAATACCCCTTCCTTTCGAGCACCTGAATGATATCACTAAGCTAATTGAGCATTTACCAATCTATATGTCTGTTGTGAGAGGCAGAGAGGTTCCTGCATTAGGAGGAGGTGCAGGCCCTGACATGCCACATGGAGCATTATGGGGTTGCTCCAAGGTAGGTAGCTCTTAGCTTAGACATATTTTAGTAAGGAGCCATTATCATGTGGCTCCTTGCTGGTTAATATTAGACCCAGATTGGGGTAATGGAGGTGTGAGGTGTGGTGCCTCTGGACTGGCTGAGCTGGATGGCTTTAGTGTGGCATACCTTTACATTCTATTAACACTTTTCACTTATTAATTTTCTAACACTATTTCTCTATTTTAATTACATTTCATGTTTGTATCACCCCCTCTATAGCTTCGGCTTCCTAAATACTAATTTATTAACACTATAGTTTTTTACACTGGTGTGCCACGCTGGGCTTTCTGGCTCATTCTGGTGTTTTGGGGTGCCACACCCTGCACCTAGATATAGCGCTAGGGACCCCAAATATACAGAGAGGCCTTGATGCGGCTTTGGGGCTTAACCACACATTTGCGCAAATATGTGTAACGAAGATCTCTGAATTCTATTATCATGTGGGATTTATATCTGGTTACTGTTATCATTCAGGGTGCTGGGGAAACAATTGCTTTTTTTCTTGCTCAGAAATACCCCTTCCTTTCGAGCACCTGAATGATATCACTAAGCTAATTGAGCATTTACCAATCTATATGTCTGTTGTGAGAGGCAGAGAGGTTCCTGCATTAGGAGGAGGTGCAGGCCCTGACATGCCACATGGAGCATTATGGGGTTGCTCCAAGGTAGGTAGCTCTTAGCTTAGACATATTTTAGTAAGGAGCCATTATCATGTGGCTCCTTGCTGGTTAATATTAGACCCAGATTGGGGTAATGGAGGTGTGAGGTGTGGTGCCTCTGGACTGGCTGAGCTGGATGGCTTTAGTGTGGCATACCTTTACATTCTATTAACACTTTTCACTTATTAATTTTCTAACACTATTTCTCTATTTTAATTACATTTCATGTTTGTATCACCCCCTCTATAGCTTCGGCTTCCTAAATACTAATTTATTAACACTATAGTTTTTTACACTGGTGTGCCACGCTGGGCTTTCTGGCTCATTCTGGTGTTTTGGGGTGCCACACCCTGCACCTAGATATAGCGCTAGGGACCCCAAATATACAGAGAGGCCTTGATGCGGCTTTGGGGCTTAACCACACATTTGCGCAAATATGTGTAACGAAGATCTCTGAATTCTATTATCATGTGGGATTTATATCTGGTTACTGTTATCATTCAGGGTGCTGGGGAAACAATTGCTTTTTTTCTTGCTCAGAAATACCCCTTCCTTTCGAGCACCTGAATGATATCACTAAGCTAATTGAGCATTTACCAATCTATATGTCTGTTGTGAGAGGCAGAGAGGTTCCTGCATTAGGAGGAGGTGCAGGCCCTGACATGCCACATGGAGCATTATGGGGTTGCTCCAAGGTAGGTAGCTCTTAGCTTAGACATATTTTAGTAAGGAGCCATTATCATGTGGCTCCTTGCTGGTTAATATTAGACCCAGATTGGGGTAATGGAGGTGTGAGGTGTGGTGCCTCTGGACTGGCTGAGCTGGATGGCTTTAGTGTGGCATACCTTTACATTCTATTAACACTTTTCACTTATTAATTTTCTAACACTATTTCTCTATTTTAATTACATTTCATGTTTGTATCACCCCCTCTATAGCTTCGGCTTCCTAAATACTAATTTATTAACACTATAGTTTTTTTACACTGGTGTGCCACGCTGGGCTTTCTGGCTCATTCTGGTGTTTTGGGGTGCCACACCCTGCACCTAGATATAGCGCTAGGGACCCCAAATATACAGAGAGGCCTTGATGCGGCTTTGGGGCTTAACCACACATTTGCGCAAATATGTGTAACGAAGATCTCTGAATTCTATTATCATGTGGGATTTATATCTGGTTACTGTTATCATTCAGGGTGCTGGGGAAACAATTGCTTTTTTTCTTGCTCAGAAATACCCCTTCCTTTCGAGCACCTGAATGATATCACTAAGCTATTTGAGCATTTACCAATCTATATACACATATGATTTACAATCTGGACAAAAATGCTGTGGGGGTAAGACACCCCTTAGCACCCCTAGGTGTGGGTGTGGGAATGGGGTGACATGTAAAAATCAATAGTTTTCGGCATAACTCTGTTTACACAGAGGCACCCACGGGTAGCAGCAGAGGCACCCACTGGTAGGGGCAGAGGCATACTTTAGTGTTGAAGCTAAGCAAGGAGACCTAGGGCCCTGTGACATAGCCTGTAAACCTAACATATTTAACATACAGCTGGCAGAGCTTGGCCTGTCGTCCCAGCATTTACAGCACTGAGCAGGGCAGCATCAGAGGCGGGACGGGGCAGAGAAGGAGGCGGATTATTCTCCTCAGCACCAGCATTTTGCCAGCATCAATCCGGGGAAGATTGTCATTATTCTTTAAATTCCGTAGCGAAGCACGGGTATTCAGCTAGTACCACTATAAAGCTTGAGCACAATTGATTTAATTAGTGTCTCATTTATTTTGATTAAACCATCTGTGTTCAACCATGGATATCCTTACAACCTGGAGTGTTTGTGCTTTTAAGACTGAGTTTGTGAACCAATGCACTAAGCCAGAGGTTCTCAAACTCGGTCCTCAGGACCCCACACAGTGCATGTTTTGCAGGTAACCCAGCAGGTGCACAGGTGTATTAATTACTCACTGACACATTTTAAAAGGTCCACAGGTGGAGCTAATTATTTCACTTGCGATTCTGTGAGGAGACCTGCAAAACATGCACTGTGTGGGGTCCTGAGGACCGAGTTTGAGAACCTCTGCACTAAGCAAACGGGTGTGCGCCTAACACTGCATGACACTATGTGAAGCTATTGGGACAGTCTAAGGCACAGGTTCTCAAACTCGGTCCTCAGGACCCCACACAGTGCATGTTTTGCAGGTCTCCTCACAGAATCACAAGTGAAATAATTAACTCCACCTGCGGACCTTTTAAAATGTGTCTGTGAGTAATTAATACACCTGTGCACCTGCTGGGTTACCTGCAAAACATGCACTGTGTGGGGTCCTGAGGACCGAGTTTGAGAACCACTGGTCTAAGGTAATAGTTCCCAATGTATTTTGAATCACGGCACCCTAGAGCAGGGGTTCTCAAACTCGGTCCTCAGGACCCCACACAGTGCATGTTTTGCAGGTAACCCAGCAGGTGCACAGGTGTATTAATTACTCACTGACACATTTTAAAAGGTCCACAGGTGGAGCTAATTATTTCACTTGCGAGTCTATGAGGAGACCTGCAAAACATGCACTGTGTGGGGTCCTGAGGACCGAGTTTGAGAACCTGTGCCCTAGAGTATCAGAATTTTTTTCACGGCTTCCCTAGGCCAAAAGTTTCTTATAGAAAAACTCAGAAAAAATATTAAATTAAGTAAATTGTGTTTATAAGTCATCCTTAGGTTCTGCTATGGGGCGGGGGACAGGATTAACTTCTGTTTGTCCACATATTTTTTATTTGGAAGCCACAAGCGCTGGTTTTGCCTATTACATTGGCCATAAATAATTTTAATTGGTCCTGGACCACCAACCCAGGGCACCCCTGCAAGTGTCCCGAGGCACCCCAGGGAGCCACGGCACCCAGTTTGAGAACCACTGGTCTAAGGGGTAAATTTACTAAGATGGGAGTTCTATTTAAGATGGGACGTTGCTCATAGCAACCAATCAGATTATACTTCTCATTTATCTAGCACCTTTTAGAAGATAATACCTGGAATCTGATTGGTTGCTATGGGCAACATCCCATCTTAAATAGAACTCCCACCTTAGTAAATTTACCCTTAAGGGGTGTATTCAATAACTGTCGGAAGCTGCCGAGACGGCAGCTTCCGACAGAAATAGGTCAGAAGGGGTTCCGACCTATTCATTAGAGGCAGTTTTTTTCCGATAAGTTGGGAATTCCCGATTTGCCGGATAACACGTGGATCGGCGGAATAGGCGCCGATCAGCGTGCTTCTGTTGGAAATGGGACCAAATCTGACAGGTTTCGCCCCCCTTCCGACAATCTTAATCCGACTTGAAAACAAGTCGGATTGAGTTGAGGAGACGGGGAGCGGTGCGGCGGGCTACGGGGATGAGAGGTACCTTGCCTGGCTTGGGGACCTCTCTCCCTGCAGCGTCTCCCCCTGCCGCCACAGAAATTGTCCCCCAGCCGCTCCCCCCATCGGCTGACGATCTTTGCTCCCCTCGCCGCCGTCCAGCTTATCTCCGCTGCCCGACGCCGTTACTCCCCCCACCAGCCGCCGCCATCTGCACCCCCGCCGCCGCTGTCAGCGCACCCAGCAGCCGCTGACAGCAGCGGCAGGACAGGACCCCGGGTACAGCCAAATCCGACAGCTGAATTTGACTGTCCATTGAATAGGGATTGTCAGATCCATTTCGACAAATGCATGTCAGAATGGACCCGAATCTTATTGAATACACCCTTATGGGTCTATTTGCACATGTTTTTTTAATTTTTAATTGCATGAGGTTTTATATCATACTTATCTACATTTTATTTCTCCTCTCCGGGAGAAGCCCGGAGAGGAGACGCTGCAGGTGTCTTCGGGGGACGGGGACGGACTGTGACATCACTAAGCCCCGCCCCTGTATCGGAAAAATGCCGCGATTCGCGGGTCCGCGGGAAGGGGGTGGGGCTAAAATAACGCGATTTGCGTCATTTTAACCCCTTCTTCACCCGACGGACCCGCGAATGCGGGAGGTTATCTCTCCATCCTGCTCGCATCACTAGGGTGCGAGCAGGATGCGGGAGACCTGCCCACTCTTCCGGGGGTGCGGGGGGCTACCCCAAAAAACGGGAGCCTCCCGCAGCTTCCGGGAGTGTAGGTAAGTATGTTTTATATACTTTTTTTGCATTGCAAACAATGGAAAAAGTGTTGTTTTAATGAATACAGTGAAGAATGTTACATGCACCATAAATAGAACATTCTTTGTGCAAGGAGCATGAAGATCAACGCAACCAGGAACAACGCTCCACAAAGGAGAAAAAAATCTTGTGCCATTTGAGGCTGAAAATCCCCCAGAGAAACATCTCTCTTGTAATTGTCCTGTAGCCACCTTCAGTACAGAAGGAACATCTAATGCAGAATTATGCAGACAGAAAGCTGACATTTCAGCATACACCGCCTAAAATGTCTTGAGAAAACAAAACAGACCACCATTGCTGTATGATTTATTTTACAGGGAACACAGGCAGTGACTCAGCTCTGTCTAAGTAATGACAGATCTGTTGGGAAATGTTCTTTTTACATAATTTGTGCTTATTTGTATGTTTGCTGAACTGAAAAAACATAGTACTGCTATCTAAATAAGATATAAGTCAGGTTAAGGAAACAAAGTCATACGTGCTGCAAAATATTGTTGGTTTATAAATATATTTATTTGGATTGAAATATCCTGAGATGTTAGTTTTAAAAAGAAAAATGTTTTAAAAATATAATTCTGCCAAACTGTAAAACACCCTTCTGCTGACGCCTGGATTTCTCCATAGTTAGTCCAGACTGCTGTGTGGGAGGCTGAAAACCACATTTCTCCAAAACACTACAAGACCCAAGAGTAGGAGAATTCTTGTTGTCTCTAATGGGGGTTTTACAAAATCATATGGAGCCCTCCAAAATCTTTTATTTCCTTCAAAAAGACTATATTCTTTATCTTAGTTAAGATATCCAACTCAAGTGGAACTGCAAGTCTCAGCATGTCCTACAATCCAACAGGCAGCAAGTACTACCTTATTTCATAAAGTGTATTTTAAATTTTGCAGGATTTTATTTTAGGTATTCTGTTGTTATTATTTGCTATGCGTTACATTATACGCTTTCATTGAGTGTTTGCTTGACAGTTTGTCTTGCCAATCATTCATGGATGATGTCATTTAAACACATGATTTTCTTTCAGCTATGTTCCTATCAGTTTGTTCTTGCTGGATGAGTCACCGAAACAAGCGTTCACTGAACATACAGCTGCAAGCATGGAACTGACTGTAACGAAAGTTACATTCGCTAGAGACCAACTGATCAACACAGAAACCACAGGTAACTTTTCCTGACAGCCGTTCACAGTGTACAGAAAGAACTGTAACATGGGGAAGTGTCAGGGAAGGTGTAGTTTAAAAATGATAAATACCATAGTCGTCTACTGTGGTGTCAATTACTGTAATATCTGCTTGTAACCTAGTAAAATAATTTGTTAATATCCACCACCAAATAGTTGCCCCTCATGCAATTCTTGTCTTAAGGGTTGTACCCTATGCTGATATTCACGCTAACAGCCAGTGTTCTTTCTTCTGTGCATATGTCAGTCGCACCGCGCATTTGTTCCAATATTGTTTGTACATGGTCACACTTTAAATTTAGAGGAATGCTATCAGAAATCTAAGCATAGGTCCTGAAGTACCGCTGACAGCAGTTGCATTGATGCTGAACCACATAGGAGGCCATACTCAGAGAGACTGCACCTGCCATAGGGAAGGTTAAAGTTTTGATGGTGTGACCGATGGTGCATCTAAAGACACACCATCGGTATTTCAGCATCTAAGTGCTGGATTCAGACGCAAGATGCCGTCAAAGCTTTGAAAGTATGCAAATGTTGCAGCCGTCGGTATTTGTATTGAGACACCAACTGGAAGCTTTGCGGTTTTGACACATGTGCACGAAGACGCAACCATCGGAAGCATATAGGTTTGAGTAATCCTATGGCTGTGCAGACTGGCCGATGGAACTGAGATTGAGGAGCCATTGTAACTGCATACGGCATCACAGTTACAGGCAGTTACACCTTCCCAAAATCAGTTGTGACACAACTGGCTATTAGTGGTGCTTTCACAATCAACCAGTTGCACTCAAAGGCAGGGGCAGACAGTGCTGCAAGTATGGTGGTACGGGGCAGTACTGCGTACCGGTAAGAAATTGGCAACCAATACGCAGTACCGCCAGGTCGACCACCTTGCAGCCGCTGTGTCCGAGGGGAGGAGAGCGCAGCATGAGCCTCTCCTGCCCAGTCAGTCCGGTTTCGCTCTGGCAGCAGTGGCGTGTGTCACAATAAGGCGCCGGTTCGTGACCCAATCAAAGACCGGCAGCCAATCAGGAGGCGCCGCTGCCGGATGGCAAGCTCTGATTGGCTCACGAAACAGAGCCTGATTTGAGATACATGCCGCTGCCACCAGAGACCGGACAGTAGTGGTGAGTTGCACTGCTGAGGGCATATGTGTATCTGGCACTATTGGGGGGGCATATGTGTATCTGTCACTACACTACTGTGGGCATTTGTGTATCTGGTACTACTGGGGGGCATATTTGTATCTGGCAGTACACTACTGGGGGCATATGTGTATCTGGCACTATTGGGGGGACATATGTGTATCTGACACTGTGGGGGCATATCTGGCACTGTGGGGGAATATGCGTTTATGGCACTGTGGGGGCATATATGGAACTGTGGGGGCATATCTGGCACTGTGGGGGCATATGTGTATCTGGTACTGTGCGGGCATATGTGTATCTGGCACTGTGGGGGCATATTTGTATCTGGCACTGTGGGGACATATCTGGCACCGTGGGGGCATATGTGTATCTGGCACCGTGGGGGCATATGTGTTTCTGGTACTGTGGGGACATATCTGGCACTGTGGAGGCATACCTGGCACTGTGGGAGCATATGTGTTTCTGGCACTGTTGGGGCATACTTATATCTGGTACTGTGGGGACATATCTGGTACCGTAGGGACATATGTGTATCTGTCACTGTGGGGGCATATGTGTACCTGGCACTGCACTACTGGAGGCATACGTGTATCTAGCACTGCATTTTTGGGGGCATATGTGTATCTGGCACTGCACTATTGGGGTCATATATGTATCTGGCCCCCATATGTGTATCACGACTCCATTTTCATTGGCCACGCCCCATGTGACATGTAGCCAGATCCATTTTTTGGCGTGTTTAAACAGTACCACTAAGAATATTTTTCTACTTGCACCACTGGGGGCAGATTGGCCACACGGGCTCACCAGAAAGATTCCGAGTAGGCTGACATGTCTGTGGGGCCTGTTTTGTTGTGTTTGTTTCATGTACTCCCCCCCCCCCCCACACACACACACACACACATTACAGGCAGCCCACTGCACCCAGTGCACTGTATTGTCCACATTCATTCTTTTATTCCACCTCTGCAGTACAGCAACTCTGCCATCCAGTGATGCAGCTATGGCTACACGGTATGTTATACCTCTTGTGCTGCCCATGTCGGGCCACTGCTACAAAATTCTACAGGCCCCTTGATATTTTTACTAAAGTGTGGATATTTTGAAGTGGAGATATTGCCCATAGCAACTAATCCGATTCTACTTATCATTTATCTAGCAGCTCCTAGAAGATAATAACTAGAATCTGGTTGCTATGGGCAACATCTCCATTTTTTTAAACCTGCACCTTAGTAAATATAGCCCTAGGTGTCTGTAGTTGCGGGAAGCCGCGTAAGTTTGTTTTACTACTTTATGCTGCTGCAAGTGTCTGTTGAACTCGCCCATCATTCAGATCCCATAGGATCTGCGGCGCATGCCACAAAATGCCGATCTTTAGTAGATTGCACATGTGCCAGACTCATACTGCGCATACAGCCTCCATTTCCTAAACTGGAGGTGCGTTGCTGGCATTGTGAGAAAGAGAAGAGGCCAGGATATCTGTCAGAGGACGGAGATTTCCTGGCCGCTGTGTAGCAAATGTGGCGGCTGGACTGTACGTCCCCATGCAGCCAGCCGATGGTGTGGGAGATGATCCAATGCTGTATCCTAGGACGCAGCTCAGATCAGTTATGCATGTAGGAGGTGTGACGCTTCCTGCTGCATTACTCTTAGTGCTATTGCTGCTTTTCTATGTAAGCAGCAGTGATAGCACCTCCAACCACATCTGAATGAGGGACCCAGAGGCGGATTGGCCATAGGGTCTACAGGGAAGATTCCAGGTGGGCCGACGCCCCCGTGGGGCCTGTTTTGTTTGAGGACATGTGGTCCTTTTTATATACCTAATGATTAAGATGCAAAATAATTTGCATATATGAAAACTACTTTGCCACTTAGCCTGTGATTGCAGATGATCTAGTGTATGCTCTGTCTTCCTGCTTGGCTGACATATAAGATTGAGTGAATAGTGATTGGGACACGGTTGGTGTAATAAGCAAGGAAATATATCTTTCTAAAGAATGATATAGTTTCCTAACTTCTGAAGGTGCGTACAAATTTTTACAGGGACGCTTTTTGTTCCCAATCCGCCCCTGGAGGGACCTCATGTGGAGGTTCATGCAAGCACAAAGTGTTGCTGACCATTGATTTTACCCGGAACCTGCACCCATCAACATTAGTGTCTGCACTTGCCCCAGCCTCATACTGGGTACACACAGAACTTTGATGCACACCCACAACACTCCCATGACACTCGCACAAGTCAGGGTGGTTCTGTATGATCACTTTGCCACTGCCCAGTTCCTGCCCCAAAATGCCCTGTTTCATGGAACATACGCAGAAATGTGTAAAGTTGCTTCCGCGCATACTCTGCATGCAACGACTCGTCGTTTGCTTCCGTGCAGAGAGATCTATACTCCTATAAGTGACACACTAATGCAGGTGATTGTCATTATAATTATCATTAGGTATTTATAATAACTGAAACGACTTGGACATGCTTACATATGCGTTTGTGCGCTGGTCTCCATGTATTTGCAATTATTCCGTGCTCTAGTCTTGTCTCTCCAGTCCCGAGCAGACATGTCAGACACATATGGGGAGATTCAAATGTTTGTAAAGTCGGTTGGGTGTCTGTTTTTTCCCTGTATAATAGACAGGAAAAAACAGACTCCCAAATGACTTTTCAAACATTTGAATCTCCCCCATATAAGGGCTAATTTATAACCATCTGCATCTGATGATGTAGATGGTGATAATATCAGCCAAACTCGCAATGCAATAATTGAGTACATCGCATGGATGTATAAATTATCACATGCAGGGACAGAGCTTGCGAGAAAGCTCTGTCCCTGTGATGCCTCTCCGCAGCATCATCGGGATATTTTTTGTAAAAAATACCCGATGTCCTGCTGCGCATGCGCCACAGCCGCTTCCGGTATCTCCCCCCCCCCACATTTAAACTTACCAGGCTCATGAGCCAGTGTCTGCTGCTCCAGGAGGCTGCCGGGCACTGGATCCTGCTGCTGTGTGTGACCCCCAGTGCTGTAAAGTGAGCTGCCACTTTGCAGCGTCACTTTACAGCACACCGCAGGGATCACAGCGCAGCACAAGGAGGACCTGGTGGCCACCAGCGCTTATTAGAGCACTTGATCACTGGCTCCTGGGACAGGTAAGTATGCTTATTTTTTTCACCTTTTTTTTTTTCTTAAAGGTGATCAGCTTGTGTGTCAATCGTACACACAGAGCTGATCACCAGAGCTCGGTCCCGCACAGCTTTCACTGCTGGTGGGCAGAGAAAGCTGTGCAAAAGCCTACTTATCGCAGTGCTTCCCTGTGATTATGCCAGCTAGAGCTGGCGTTATTATCACAGGGCACACTGCTGTATTTTTTAACTATTTTTATTTTTTTTATTTGGCCACATCGCATTTCTCATTATAAGTATGAGGAATGCAATGTGGGTTACTAAAAAATGACAATTAAAGGGTTTCGAGCTGGTTTTCACAAAAACTGCTCCAAATACCCTTTAATACATTGAGTGATACTAATATAATGTGAAAAGGGTGTGAACTGAAAACAGCCCTTTTCACAGTATTTTAGTAAAAATAATGTTAATAAATGTGCCCTATAAACGGGTGGTATTCATGTGACCGCCGGTCAGCTGACCGACAGTCACATGACCTCCTCCACGAGCCCGACGGCTCACTATCCCGATGGTCGGCATGCCGACCAACAGGGACTATTTCCACTCGTGGGTGTCCACGACACCCATATAGTGGGAATAGAACCGGTGGCGACCGCAGGTCGCCACCGAGACCGCAGCGAGCCCGCAAGGGTATGCTGCCGGGATCCCAGCGTCAGTAAGCTGACCGGCGGTCTCCTGACCGCCGGTCACCAGTGCTACACCCCTATAAACCTTTAAACCGCTATTGGGTACAGACAGTTTTCTGGGTATGTGCAAAGTGAATTTACATACTTACTTTGATCTACGCAAATTGGCAAAGGTCTCACTCTGTATCAACGCTTCAGTGTTTTTACAGCTTCAGAGGTATTTGCACCTAATTTTTATTTTATCATTTATAGCATTTTATAGCATATTTATGAAAAAGTGCAGAGCTTTCACATTGTACAGCCTTACAGCTCACAGCTTACATGGTCTTTGTGACAGTATCTGCTGAAAAATAGGTGCATTTATTATCTATACAACATTTTGCCCCATTAATAACTATATATATATATATATATATATATATATGTATATATATATATATATATATATATATTATAAAAATGGATGTATGTGTGTAGTTATGCTCCAGCATAACTCTGGAATGCCTGGAGCAATTTACACCTAACTTGGTACACAAATCACTTGCAATCTGGAAAAAAAATACTGAGGGGTTAAGACACCCCTAGCACCCCTAGGGGTGGGGGTGGGAAGGGAGTGACATGTAAAAATCCATAGTTTTCGGGGTCGCTGAGATGAATAGTAACACTCCCGATGTCGTTTCAGTCCAAGTTCAGCCCCCATCAGCATGGGGAGTGAGAAGGGGTGAAAAATAACATGGCCAAAATAACCAACATTAGTGTAAAATCCATAGTTTTCAGGGTCGATAAGATGATTGGTGACAGTCTCTGTGACATTTAAGCCCAAGTATGTATGTTCACGCTAATTCTGTTAGGGGTTGGGTCATGAACTTGAAGATGGGCACAATGAAATTAGTCTTATCGCATTAAGATTTCCACACGGGCGAAGCCGCGGGCAAAAAGCTGGTTGGTAATAAGAGTTAATACTTCAGGGCAATTTATCAAGAAACGTTTGTGCATCTGATAAGATACTGTCACAGTGAAGTGTCTCAGTATAGCGATAGCGGCCTAGTACTGTTCCGCAGTATAGTGCCCACTGCTGTAGTGTAATACCCCGCTACAGGTGATAATATGGATTGTGTGGAGTGGATGCAATTTGGAGTTATCTCTCTGACAGATCAATATTCTGACTTTTTGAATGCAACTTACAACTCAGATCACGTCCCAGCAGAGGAATGGATCTTCCCCAAGACTCAGTAAATGCACAACCTAAGCATAGCATATGCAAGAATGGAATATTTAATTAAAATTACCTTATTTGAGAACTGGAATGTTCAGCAAGATGGTTGAAGTATATGATATGGTTCTTACATGCTGTGAGGCCACACCCCCTAACTATGAGGCTGTGCCCCATTTTCGTCTGCCCGCAAGGTTCAGACTTCACCAACACTAATGTTGGGAGGTATGATGTATATTAAGTTCACTATAAATTAAATGCAGTCTCACAGTTACTGTCGGTCAGTAATTTACTATCACTATGAAACTACAGAATGTTTAAGACACATTTTATATACACAATATACACAAAAGCTAGATATTCACATAATCCAAAATAATATGCATTCTCATAGCATTCTTCAAATGTCCCTTTTAACCACTTGTCTGGCTACACCAGGCTGGGCTTTCCCTGACATGGTTGCATCTGATGTGACCAGTCAGAAAAGCTCACTGTGCGGCTGCTGGAATTTAATCCCTCAGCAACTGCCAGTCTCAGAGGGACCTCCCAGTCTCTGTCTCATTGTTGTTTCTTAGGGGTCTATTCATAAAGCAGTGAAAAGTGTGGAGAAGAGAGTCAGTGTAGAAGCTGCCCATGGCGACCAATCAGTATTGAAGTAACATTTATAATTTGCACACTATACAATTGTACGGAGCAGCTGATTGGTTGAAATGGGCAACTTCTCCACAGGCTTACTTCTCCACACTTTTCAGTGCTTCATGAATAGACCCCAGGTTCAACGATATCCATACTTGAGTTTAGATGGTTCAATCTAATTGACTGTTGTACTTATTAAGTCACCTGTGCTCAAGTATGGCTATCCTTAAAACCTGGGTTGTAATGGTGGAGTTTGGGAAACACTGGATAAAAGGGTTGTATGATGCACTGAAAAGAGTGAAGTGGACCAGTGAAGAAGTTGCCCATAGCAACCAATCAGCATAGAATAGTAACATTATAGGTAAAGCTGATTGATTGCTATGGGCATCTTCTCCACTGGCCCACTAGTGGCCCACTATTCCATTCTTTTCACTGCTTGATACAGATGTAGCCATGCTCATCCAGCCTGCAACTTGCCACGGCCACTACTAGCTTTGTGGGATGCACGCCACTATGTACGTGCGTCTAATTCGCACCCACGATCAATAGATCACAGCCTGGCATACTAAGTTGCACAAGCGGCAACTGTGCCCATGTGGCCGTGTGTCCCAGGCTGGATGAGCATGGCTATATCTGTACATCACTCTGTTACTCTCCTCAGTGGAGCTGCACACACAGAACACTGTCACTGAGGTGGGACACAAGGGAATGCTCCTTTGTACAAAACTTTCAAAGTGCTTCAAAATGTGGTGATGGATGTCTGACTTACAAGCTAAATTGTATTTCTTTATCCTTGGTGTATGCTGACGCGAGTGCATCCAGTGATGTGACACAGTTGTGCCTCTTACGAAGCCATCACTGCCGTACATCCACCAAGTGCACACAAAAAGGGGCCTCATACGCCGAACTGGGGAAAACGTGCCCTACAACCACTGGGGGCACATTATGTGCATACAAAGAAAAAAATGAGTTATAACCGCGCTTGGCGATGTTATGAAAAGCAGCTCAAGACATAAAGAATTTACAAATATAAAAAGACGAGCGCTATGTATAATTGTGAATAGAACAGTGGCACCTCCGGGACTGTGCTCCGGAGGTGCCACTGTTCTATTCACAATTATACATAGCACTCATCTTTTTATATGTGCATACAAAGCTTTAGACTTTCTCAAGAAATCCACCCCTACAAAAGATCTTTTTATTATAACGTACAGCTGCCATTATGAGTGGAAAAACCTACCAACATTTCCGTCTGTCACGATAAAGGTTCTAACTCTCGGGATATGCAGGGAGTCCCGTCAAATCAAGACAGATGGGAGATATGCTTACAGCTAATGCTCTCAGCATAAACCTGTATCTGCCACCTTGTCCAAGTAATCCTTATTTTACCTTTTTTGCCCGTATATGCATACCTCCCAACATCTTGAGCTATGGATGTGTGACCAAAAAGGGGTGTGGCTTATGAAAAAAGGTGAAGTGACCTAGCAGGAAGGGCGCGATCGTGAGCCACGCCGCCCCCCCCCCCCCCCCCCCCCCCATTTTTGTCACTGAGGGGACGTGTTCAGCGCTCTGAGAGCTGCTGGCCGTGCCCCCAGTCTCCCGTGAATAGATGCTGTGCGCATGCGTCTATTCGCCGCTGCACTGCTGACACTGTGGCCCGCGGGTAGGACAGCGGGGACAGACCACAAAAAACTTGACTGTCCCAAGCAAATCGGTACAGTTGGGAGGTATGTTATATGTAAGTTTGTGACCTGTACTATCCTGGGTGCCTCCTTTTGTTTTTGTCCTTGCACAGCGTACACTAGAGGAACCAGTTTAGTTGGGATGAATTAGCATGCCTCACTCTGAGCAGGGTACAATTTCCCTGTATGTGCCATATGGAGATGCCCTGGGGAACTCATACTTGTGGGTTCCCATCCATTGTGTTTAGGATATTTCAGCATAGAGAAAGATCTACAGTATACAATGTTATTCTCCACCTTTTATTGGTTTACTGAAGCAAAGAACAATAACATGTAATAGTTATTTTACACTTAAAAGAACAAAATAGTCAGTGCGTAAAGCCACACAGAGCAGAAAGCAGTGCATTCAAGGCCCTGCATATGTTTTCCATGCTGCTGAGAATGTAAAGCGATCCTCTTTCAAAGATCAAATTACTCTGCATTCCTCCATGTGGTAGAGTGACATAACTGCTGCATGAAGACTTGTTTGTGTTTCCAATTGTCCTCAGTTCCTCTCAGTAAAGCTCCATGCATTCAAAGCTTTCCCATATAATAGTGTCATTAAAATGCATTCACCTATTTGTTTACATGACAGAGTTTTCTGGTGATGTTAATTAAGATATGCCCATGTAAAATCACAGGTTTCAAAAATAAACGATCACAAAAGACATTTGAAATGCGGCTGGTTTAAATTAACCCCTCGGAAGAGAGCCATATCCGTCTAAACATCGTTACCTACAGCTACAGCTTTATGGGAGCCCGCTGTGCTGAAGGCCTGCAAAGTTCTTAAATAAATGGAGCCAGCACTGGTTAAGTTTAAAAATGGTTTACCTGTTGCAAGTCACCAAGGGGCTTTACAGATGTGCAGCCCAAGACCGAGGTCATGGGGGGTCATTTTAAGTGGCTTCAGAAACTGATTTGTTTTCCTTTTTGTGTGTAGGCTTGATTTATCATGTAGATGGAGAATGTAAAGAGGTTGACAGGTTTGTACCGCCCTAAGCCATCAATTATCTCACAGCTAAATGTTCTGGATTGTTATAAAGATTATATAAATAATTACATATATGTATACAGCTAGGGTGACCTTGCATTTTAAATTATTGATGCTTTATATTAACAGGCGAACACGTCAGAATTGCAGCCAACAGGGCAGTACGGATGGTGTAATGGTTAGCATTACTGCTTCACAGCACTGAGGTCATGGGTTCGATTCTCACCATGTCCCTAACTGTGCGGAGTTTGTATATTCTCCCCGTACTTGCGTGGGTTTCCTCCGGGTACTCCGGTTTCCTCCCACAATCCCAAAAATATACTGGCAGGTTAATTGGCTCCCAACAAAATTAACCCTAGCGTGAATGTGTCTGTGTGTACATGTGATAGGGAATATAGATTGTAAGCTCCACTGGGGCAGGGACTGATGTGAATGGCCAAATATTCTCTGTAAAGCGCTGCGGAATATGTGTGCGCTATATAAATAACTGGTAATAAATAAATAATTACATAAGGTGGCGTGCGATGAGGTCAGTGGCTGGTGAGGCACTACAGCCATAATGTCCGCCGAATCCCTACGGTGACCCCTACCACTGCTGAGCCAATGCCCACTACTGCCCCTGAGCCGATGCCCGCTGCCACCGCCAATGGCTTACAAACTCGCCCACCATCAACTGACCCAGCCCTCCGCCACTAATTTGTATCTCAGTCCGATGCCGTCAATGCCCGCTGCCTGCCTGCTCATCATACTTGTGATATATTGTACATTTTTGTAGAAAAACAAAAAATTAGTGTTTGGGATTGGTAAGGGAGTGGGAGGAGGACATGAATGCAATTTTGTTGTCCAGGGCTTCCATTAACTTAATGGAATAGAGTACGAATGGGTTAAGAAATGTAAAAAAAAAAATGGGTGGGGTCCCCCCTCCTAAGTATAACCAGCCTCGTATTTTTGGAACCAGGACCGGACTAAGAGCCCAGTGCTGGTTGTTTAAATACTGGGGGAAAATTTGGACAGGGGTTCCCCGTATTTAGACAACCAGCACTGGGCTCTTAGTCCGGTCCTGGTTCCAAAAATACGGGGGACAAAAGAAGTAGGGGTCCCCCATATTTTTAAAACCAGCACCGGGCTCCAGTAGCCAGGGACATGATGCCACAGCCAGGGGACACATTTATGTAGGTACCTGCGTACGTGGCATTACCCCCACCCCCCCAACTAGTCACCCCTGGCCAGAGTTCCCTGGAGGAGTGGGGACCCCTTAAATCAAGGGGTCCCCCCCTCCAAGCACCCAAGGGCCAGGGGTGAATCCCGAGGCTGTCCCCAGCACCCCTGGGCGCTGGGTGCCGGGCTGATAGCCATAAGTGTGTTTTTAAAAAAATATTGTTTTTTGTTGTGGAACTACAAGGCCCAGCAAGCCTTCCCCGCTTGCTGGTACTTGGAGAACCTCAAGTACCAGCATGCAGGGAAATAACGGGCCCGCTGGTACCTGTAGTTCTACAACAAAAATACCCAAATAAAAACACAACACACACACACCTTGAAAGTAAAATTTATTAAAACACACTTACACACTCACACATACTTACCTACATCCCATGCTGATCACATCCACGTGTCCAGTAGAATCCAATAGGGGGACATGTAAGAATGAAAATAAATACTTACAAACTTCGTTCTTGAAGCAATACACAGGGTGTGGGGGTGGGGGGGGAAGGACAGAGAGAGAAAAAAAACTTAGAAGATGCAGCCCCCCTGTAGCAGATCAGGGTGTGGAACATGCCCAGCTCGCTCAGTCACTGACAGCGGAGCCGCCTACTCCCCATTGCTTAGTTACGAGGTGCCTGGTAACATTAGTCTGAGCGCCCTGGCACGGCATCAGGGATCACAAGATGCCGCCCAAGAAGAAGGGGAAGGGCAGCGCCGCTGCCAGGAAGGAAGTGAAACTGGGCCAACAGGCGGCAGCGGAGCCGGTGTCCCAGGACAGCAAGGAGTTCTACCTGCTGCAGATCTGGGATCTAGAGGGCCAGGTGGAGAGGTGAGCACTCTGTCCAAGGAGAGAGAGAGAGGAAAGAGGAGAGGGGGGACATATAACTGAGTGGCAATACCCACACTACAGTACTTGGGGATCTGCAGACAAGTACGGAGAGGGTTGACCATCGGTCCATCACTGTCAGTCACGTGTAGCGCTTTTACTTCAGTACGTTACTCCAAGATACAGCATTTCTATACAGTAGACAGATAATGTAAATGCACATATTACAACAACTATAGAGACATTGCTACTATGTAGTCACATGGAAACCAGCACTAGCCACAAGGTAGGAAGAAAGTGCAATAGGATGATCCACAGCTGCATACTGTATATAATGGCTGCTGGTCTCAGGAGAGGGGCCAGGCAGGAAATAATCTGTACCCCGTACAGGGTGATTGATGATCAGGGAGAACTCTGGCTGCCCCCAGTACAACATACACCGCACTCACCCCTCACTCCCGCTTCAGGGCCGTCGCTGCTGTAGCTCCAATGCCAGTCACAGCCGCCGGGTCCCGCCGCCACTTCCGCCTCCAGTGTCGTGGATCCGCTGTCCAAGCACAGGTGCCTCGCTGACATGGGGGTGGTGTCCCTGTCAGTGAGGCACTATTAGTGCCGCTTTCCCTATCTGTTTTCATGGGCTTTTACAGACCAGTGCTTGCCCCCCCCCCCCCTCCCCCCCGCTCTGCCCCCGTTCCCAATATCTATGGGAGGCAATGCTATCAATAAAGTGATTTAAACACATAAAATTATTACAGTTAAATAAAGAAGATACTTATGACACAGACTATGTGTCATAAGTATCTTCTTTGTATGATTTTAATAATCACAGGGGAGGCACTGCCTCCCCTGACTGCACGTCCCTGGTCCATAGTGCCCAGTTTTGAGCATGTACATTGTAATTATTTACTTTGTCTCACTTGACTCTGGGAGCCACATGGATTGATTATTATATGGATGTGCCTTCTTTTTTTGTGGCTATATACATATAAATATAATTTTATATATATATATATATATACATATACACATACATTAATTTATTCATTTTTAGATAGATACGGATATGTAAAATGTAAACTTGTAAGGAAAAATACATGTGATTGTCCAAAACAAAAAAAGTACATTGTGAAAAAGTGCTCAGCAAGTGATTTGTTTCTTACGTCATATTCCATACTGGCGGAATAGAGCCCATTGTAAACTTTTGCAGACTTATTTGTTTTTGAACCTTGAACCTTATTCCGATATATGTGCTCACACACAAAATGTGCATTGATAAGATCGTGAGAAAATGATGAGTGTGCTATTTTGGAACACAGAGTGAGGAAATGTTGAAAACTGCTTTTCTGGAGGAACCCGTAGTCTGAAATCATACCATGGGTAAGGCCTACAAACTAACACATTTTTTCATCAGTTTTCCTGCTTTTTTGAAGAAAACACCTGAAAATGTACCTGTCGATATGTTTATTTAAAGTGCAGTACATACTTTTTATCTGTCCTGCTTTTTGTTACTGATCACTTCAATTTAAAGGTCAAAAATGAAAAGCAAGAGAAAAAAATTAAGAGAAATACAAAGTGGCTAATGCAGAGTGAGAATGCACTATGGGGGTAATTCAGATCTGATCGCTGCTGTGCATTTTCGCACATCGGCCGATCAGGTCATAACAGCGAATTCGTATGCACCGCAATGCGCACGCGCGTCAGACAACAACAACAAAGATCGCCAGTCAGCAACGGGATAGTGAGAAAAATCCGTTCGCACGGGCATTCGCAAGGCAATTGACAGGTGGAAGCCGTTTATGTGGTAAAAACGCAGGCGTCCGGAAAAACACAGGAGTTCCCAAGCGGTTCCAGGGAGAGTGTCTGATGTCGGCTCCAGCCCTGTTCAGCCTGCTTCAATCGCACTGGAAGAGTAAGTCCTGGGCTGCGCAGAGACTGCACACACATTTTAGCAGCTCGGCGTACACATAGCATCACACACTTGCACGGCGAAAATACACTCCCCCTGTAGGCGGCAACTATCTGAACGCAGGACAGCAAAAAACGCAGCCCAGGGATCAGGCACGGATACAGAGGGGGGCGGTGGGGGCGATCGCCCCCCCTAGCACACTTCTGCCTACAGACAATCTGTCTGTGAAGTCCTGCTCCTTAACCCCTTCCTATCTCAGCTGGCCGTCAGCTATAGTCAGTCAGCTATAGTCAGTGGTGTGAGTCGCAGCAGCTCACAGCGGGTGCCCCTTCCTCCTCACTCACCCTTTTGGCCTGCACGGCAGTTAATCAATCAACATAGTTTGTTGATTGAGACTGCTTTCATCTCCCCAGCGTCTCCTTGCTGATAACAGATCCAGGAAGTGTGGCTGTGTGTTGGGGGCGTGGCTTCACTTATAAGACAGGCTAGTGGGCTAATACAAACAGTATACTATAGTGTGTTTACTTTTTTCCACACTGAGAGCATGCTGCATTCCTGCACCCAGAGACCAGCCAGAGGGACTTTCCTGCCAATCTGTGCCATTGACCAGCCTGTGGAAAAGGGACCATCTTACCAGCCTGTTGCAGAGGAACCAGCCAGTAAGAGATCTTCTTGCCATATTCCCTAGGCAGGGTATTACAGGTTGAGTCTCACATATGTGCGATACAGTAGAACAGAGGATGTCTGTAGTAGATGCACTTATAGGTTTTAAAATATTCCTTGTATTTCATAATATTAAACATTACATATCATGTCCTGTCAGTGAAATACTAAAATAATAGAGAGATGCGTGTAAAAGTACAGAAAATGTGTATAAAAATGCTATACAAGAAATATGGTGTATGCTAATCTGTCCTCTATTTGGTTACTTTCTCATAACACCATACTCCTTCTACAAGGTATCAACTCGGAATTGTCCTCACCGTGTAATTCCCCTACAAGGTGCCCTCACTATAGCCTCACAAATGAGTATTAAGTTTAACGTCTTCAAGTTCCTGTATAGCATTGGTCCTATAATGTGCATCAGTTTATATATCAGTGGGAGAGATCCCTTGATTATAAATGGCACCCTAATAGCTGGTAGGGATATATTGCAAGATAAGCAGGTAAAGGATTTGTTAGTGGGTGTTTGGTATAATAATCACTTCTACAACACATCAAATCAAAGTCCCCCAATATAACATCTATCCAAATCCCTAGAAATATTTCAATTGCTTGATATGGTGCGTCCTCGGGAGCCTCACTCTCTTATAACTGATGTCATTACAGACAAGGGGCCTAATTCACACCTGATCACTGCTGTGCATTTTCTCACAGCAGCCGTTCAGGTTTGAACTGCACATATACGCTGGTGCATGCCAGACAGCCGACGGCCATCTCAGCCCTGCCAGGCAGAGGCGGACGCTGGGCAGGAGGGTGCGGGCCGGTGGCGTTTTGCTGCCTTTTTAGGGGTGCGGTCCAGGCAACGCAGGTGTGCCCGGACCGTGCGGGGGGCAGGCTGCTGCGTGACGTCACACGCAGCTGCTGTGACCCGGTCAGTGACTAGTAGCTCCCTGCCTGTGCGCAGGAGCTGCGCTGGTAGGGAGCTACTCATCAAGTACAAAAGCATTGCCGCTGTGCGATGGTTTTGAACTTGTACGGTGGGGAGTCAGACATGCGGGGCGGACTAGCCTTGTGCTGGGTCCCCCCCCCCCGCATGTCTGAGTAACTGATCGTAGCTGCACGGCTACGATCAAGTTTGAATTATGCCAAATGTCTTGTCACTACTGTTGCCACAAATGCCGTATTTTGATGGCCCTCTATTATGCCATCCATATGTTCATCATAATTTATGACACGTCCTGTACAGTTGTGATACCTACAGTATACAAAGTTGTAATTCCCTAATATTGGGGTATAACAAAAAAATATTAAATTAAAGCAGAATGTCTGGATTAATTATGATTGACTTATTCTATATCAGCACCTCATATTAACATGAGAAACATTAACAATCTGATAATAGATTTATAAAATAGACAATCCTAGCAGTGCGCACAAGCAGAAAAAAAGCAGCTCGGTGAGCTCAATATTTTACTTAAAGGTATCCTCACATCTTCACCAAATATGTGCCAAAAAAGGTTGAATAGAAGTTATCCAGCGCTACTGCATACAGTATGTAGGTCATTCATAAATATACCACTTCAGATACAGCAGATGTCATATCTCACAGTATACTTCTTATTAGGCTCATTCAGATATACCCAAAATGTAAGAGATAAGCAATTATAGTGAAACACTGTTTAATAATTGTAAGATTTAATATGAGAAAAACGAAAACATATAAACTCCACACAGATCACATGTATTTCCAAGTGGCCAAATTTTGACAATTCCAGCTAGACATGAACTGTTATTTAAGCAGTTCAGAATGCACTTGAAACAGTGCAAGTCCTGGGTTCTCCCACTGGTGCAGGCTCAGGTTTGGCTGAAATTTACAATTATTAAACAGTACTTCACTATATTTGCTTATCCCTTTCATTGGAGATAGCTGAATGAGCCTAATAAGAAGTATGACATCTGCTGTATCTGAAGTGGTATATTTATGAACAACCTACATATGCAGTAGCACTGGCTAAATTCTATACAACAATGTGATAATACCTATAATTCCTTAAATTAATTGTATCAATCAGATAACTATGGTATACTTGCAACATTTTTCTGGAAAAAAAAGGGTGGTGGGGGGATTTCCCAAACCTATGTGGCACATAGATGCAAAAGGGATTTTAATCTACAGGTGAACTCCTGCGAGTATTACGTACTCTCACTTAATCCTGGTTAGTCTCAAACTCCATTATTGGACAATTACAAATGTGGAATTCATCTATTAGGGTTGGCAAGTGTTGAGTACTGTGTGGGATTATCAAATAATTGGTCTAACCCCCCAAGACTCTGTGCCTAAAATCCCCTTGGTACTATTCAGCAGTTCCCCTTATTATAATAATATAACAGG
Organism: Pseudophryne corroboree; assembly: GCF_028390025.1. NCBI lineage: Eukaryota > Metazoa > Chordata > Amphibia > Anura > Myobatrachidae > Pseudophryne > Pseudophryne corroboree. Next base: position 619,498,409 of record NC_086448.1, on the reverse strand, counting down.
GTATTATAATGTGTCTTCCCTTCCTGGTTCAGTAACACATAAAATGCCAGTTGTTACCATTTGTATCCATAAAAGTTGCTAGTATCCCAAAGAAAGGAATTATAGGTATTATCACATTGTTACTGTTTCTCATTTTAATATAATGCGCTTATATAGATTCAGTCAATCATCAAGGTTTATGATAATACTGTATTTCATAACGACGTTGACATATAAACCTTGATGATTGACTGTCTCTATATCAGTACCTCATATTAAGATGAGAAATAGCTGCAAATAATTACTCCAGACATTTTGTTTATATTTAATTTTCTTTTGCTATACCCCAATATTAGGGGATTATAACTTTTTATACTGTAGGTATCACAATTGTACATGACGTGTCATACATTATGATGAACATAAGGAGGGATTTGGATAGATGTCATATTGGGCAACTTTGCTTTGATGTGTTGTAGAAGTGATTATTATACCTAACATCCACTAACAAATCCTTTACCTGCAATTATACCTATTTGTGTGATGGATGAATTTGGACGGGAGAGGGGAGGAGTCAAGATGGGAGGGGTCAAGATGAGAGGGGTGGAGTCAAGACGAGAGAGGGGAGGAGTCGGGACTGGAGAGGGGAGGGGTCAAGATTAAACCGTAAACCGCCCCCCCTAAAAGAAAAGTCTAGATCCGACCCTGCCAGGGATCAGATCTGAACTACCCCCTATGACCTAACATCATGTGCAGTGGGAGCAGGGGCGGACACACACTTGTGGCGCTCATTCCCTTCTTAATGGATCCCACCACAGTGATGGAGACAGGATAGACCAGGAGAGAGGAGAACCATGCAGTACTGAGTTGGGCTGGGGAGACCCAGGCTTGGGTCCTTATTACTAATGAATAAATTATATATAATGGTGGTTCAATCTAGTCTAGACAAAAAAAAAGAAGAAAAATATTCCCCCCAGCACAATACAAAGTATTAGAAATGAGATTAGAATACTATATTATTATTATTATTATTATCCTTTATTTATATGATGCCACAAGGGATCTGCAGTGCGCAATCACAGAGTATATAAATAAACAAAACAAGAAAACAGTGACTTACAGTTCAAGACAATATAAGACAAATACAGGGTATATAAACACAGCTGCATCAGCAGATGACACTGACATAAGTATCAGGGTGACAGCAAACCCAGGGACTGATGCTGTCCAAGGGAGTATGGAGCCAAAGATGGTTTAAGTTAGAGAAGGAAAAGCACATGAGGGAAGAGGACCCTGCTCGTGAGAGCTTACATTCTAAAGGGGAGGGGCAGACCGACAGGGGTGACAGATGGGGCAGACAAGATTATAATACAAATACAGAGAACTCAGTTTGCATATTATATTTACAAAGATATGATTAAGCTGATATTATAATAACAATGTGCAATTATATGGGTGCTATTATTATGGAGTGTTGACGTGGCCCGGCTGCTTATTCCCCTGCACCCCAAAATTATATATATATATATATATATATATAATATACAGTAAGTTTCCCAGCACACCATATGTGGATTAACTGCTGCCCATCACTTTCTCATGCTTTGATCAGATGATGCCGGGCCACCTACAAGCACCAGCATGGTTTGGCTGCCATGAGTACATTAGAGAATCACAATATGATGACCAGTGTCTCATGGGCACGATACGACTGTATGCTTAGAAGCGTCCACACACAATTACATGTATATTCTGATTTTTAAGATCAGCATGTAGCCTATACAAGATATATGTCCACATTTTGGAATAAAATGAGAAATACTCAGAATTAGTAGCATAAAAATGACAAGCACTACACAGCTCATGGTTATGAAGCCATTTATTAACTCGGGACCATTTAGATTCATAAAAAGATAAAAAGAAAATTATTCTAAACACTAACTCAAGTGAAGTAATGCAAAACAGATAACGCCAATTCCTGTTCGGGCTTTTGTGATGTAACGTAACCACTATCCAGCTCTTTTCAGCCTCTACCACAGCACTTTGCTTTGAATCAGTTTTATGAGCACTGGTTCTTTGATTGCATTGTGGTAAGTATTGTAAATAGACAAAACAGCCACATCTCTGAAGCACTATTGGGAAGTTCCACAATACAGGACCAGGAGAACCTTTCCAGCCCTTACTGTAATAAAATGATGTGTGATTAAACCATAACAACATTGTGCTCTTCTTGGTTCTGGACTTCTGAAAATAGCTGTACAGTATGTCAGGTCTAGTGCCATTTCAATAGTAACTAATATCAACTCCATTCAACTCTCACACCAAGGCTGGCCATCGACATCGATGATTAACAACCATGGGTTCTCTGCCATCGATAGCACAGAGCCCTGCGCTTATTTTTTTTCCCTGGCCGCCACGTCAGAGCCTCACTTCGCTTTCTGATGCAACCCATAAAGTCCCACACCCAGCTTTGATTGACCCGCTGCCCGATGAGTAATAGAGCAGGGATAAACATCGGTGGATGGAACCATCGATGGTTTCCTGACAAAGGTTTCATACCATTAATATTATCTACCAATGGTAACCTTTTTTACATCTGCCCCACATCGATGGTGACCATCCATACCTCACACATTATTGAACATTAGGGGCCTGATTTTGAGGTGGGGAGTAAAGTAAAAGAGCAAGTAACTGCACCATGGTAGAACCATGTTGCACTGTAGGTGGGGCAGATGTAAAATGTGCAGAGATATTTTGATTTGAAAGGGACGTGTCCAAACTCATATAGAAATTGCTTTGTAAAATAAAGCTGCCCAGGATTTGGAAGCTGCATGCAAAAGTAGCCAGTATTTACCCTGCATGCAAATATGAATAAATAAATGTATTTGGACCGCTTGCATTAAAATATGGTCTGTCCAGGTACATTGTACCTTGATCTTTTTTGTTTTAATCCCAACTCACCCTAGACCTGATCATCAAGATGTAACCAAGGTTCCTGAAGAGTATATTGATAAAAACAACATAGGTGGAAGTAAAGCAAAAAAAAACAACAAGTAATATGGGCTATACATACACACCGATTGGCAATCCAATCTGTCTATAGACGAACTCCTATGATCAGCGATTTCTCAGGGGATCAGAAAGAACCAACATGTTAAAAATTCCCGACTTGCCGATTTTGGGTTGGAATCGTTGAATCAAGATTGTGGAACATGTTGGATTTTACAGATTACTCAACCCAGGCATCAGCACAACTGGGAATTGCCCTGATAGATGCCTCATTTATGAACCCCTTAACGTTTTACGTGGACAAACCATCTTGTAATACTAGGGGGTGCAAATATATTTATTTTTTCATGCAGGGCAAATACTGGCTGCTGCTTTTGCATGTAGCCCACAAATGCTTGACAGCTTTATTTTTACACTGCAATTTAGATTTGAGATTGGACACAAACCTGTCACATCTAAATATCTGCACATTTTACATCTGCCCAACCTGCAGTGAAACACGGTTTTTCCAAGGTGCACAGTAATACCCCTTTTACACCTACGAGCACGGGTCGCAGCCGGGAGCCTGACACGGGAGCTGCCCCCTGCTGCGACCCGTGCTCGGTCCCTTTCCCATTAGCAGTCACAACCCGGCATATGCCGGGTTGGTGACGCTTCTAGCTACACGGCAGGGGCGGCGCAGGGAGATCACATGATCTCCCAGCGCCGCCCATCCATACAGTGTAAACGGGAGCCGTGTCGCATCGACACGGCTCCCGTTTACACTACACCCTACCCGGATCATTCCCGTGTCCTACCCAGGTAAATAGCCGGGTAGGATTCACGGGTCACTTGATCCGGGTTTACCCTTTTCCACTTGCCAAAAACACGGGTAAATGCGCGCCCCCGTGCATTTACCCGTGTTTTTTGAGCTAGTGGAAAAGGGGTATGACTTTATACCGCCCAACATGAGCCTCTTCAGGAGGGTCAAAATGCTCTGTTCCTGGACTTCCCTCTTAATGTAGGATTGCCAGCACCTGTGTTGATTAAAAAAAGGTGTTTCACTACAGGTGATGGCAATCATACATTAAGAGGGAAGTACAGGAGCAGAGCATTCTGTCTCTCCTGGAGAGGGTCATGCTGGGAGGTATGCCAACTTGCTCTTTTTTGTTTTACTCCTACTTCAGAACCAGGCCCATAGTACCAACATGACTTTCCTGCTTTATACTGATGCAATGTTACATGTTCAAGCAATCCAAAGTATGGAGAACAGTATTAAGCAGTGTAATGTATATTTACAATTGGGTAATCTCGTAACTAAAGCTAGGTACACACTATCCAATTATCGGGCTGATTTACAAGTAGTCGGGTGATTAGCCTTTTTTTTTTGGTGTAGTGTGTAGGCATGACCGTTTTGGGCAGACGCTGATAAAACGATCCAAAAACATCCAGAAATGCTTGGCTTCGATTATCGAATTGGTCAGACTTTCCAGACTATATCAGCAAAAAGCCGACACCATGCAGTGCATGAGCATTATCTACAATCTGACCATATTTCCTACAATTTGTTGTGACTACATTAAGTCATCCTCTTTATGTGCAGACAAATGAAAATTCACCAGAAAATCTGCAGGTTTCAACAAACCCCAAAAATTGCTTAATGTGTTTGCCCAATATTGGGTGCTACCACTGGCAGAAAAATCATGCCAATGGTCCATTAAATAAATAAAATTGCATAATGTGTACCTATCTTGGATTTTTTTCATTTTTTTATTTTAGCTTTAGTAAACTATTTTTGTTTTCGTTTGTAAGGGTACACCTTTTTATTCCTCTAAATGTATAAATGCCTAAAGCGTTTTTTTGAGTTCTTTATATTTACTTTTTTTTATGTTTTCTTTTAAATATTTATTTTGCTTTCTCTTTAAAGGGTAAGATATTTTACCTATCTATTTACACACACACACACACACACACACACACACACACACACACACACACACACACACACACACACACACACACACACACACACACACGGGTTTGTTTATTACATGTCATTGTTGCCTTTGTCAACCAGATGACAGCTGCAGTTCCAGGAAAACAAGGCTGGAGGCGGCCTCCTACGTGACGTTGATTCATTCATGCCTGCTTTCCTTTCTTGACAAGTATTTTCCCGCTAGAAGGGTTAACTTTGTTCTTAAAAGTTATGACTGAGGAGGAGGGTGTTACATGACATGAACATTTTATTCCTCCGTCCTCACCTGCTATTACTCAGTATGTGAGTCAAACTCAGATACCAGGTTCCCAGGGACAGACATATTACTTGAGCAGAATGTGTGCTCTTATTATATGGGATTTTCACTAACAACCACATGTCTTATTTCCATACATAACTTCAGTAAAACAGTTACAATGACTTTATATCAGTGTTAGGTAAACACTTATGTAACTACAAATCCAAGCATGCCCTGGCAATTAGCAGGAGCCACAGGTGGCATACTTCTGTGTTCCTTCATCTCATTTATTCATGTTTCTCGTAATCATAATAAAATGCAATAATAAAAAAATGACAGAGTGACTTAAACACCATGTACATAACTTGTATCGCACACCAGATCCTCATCCTACTAATGCGTTTAGGATGGCAGGACTCAGAGTGCCTGGTGCAGTTCTGCGTATACTTCCAGGAGAATGTTAGGGCACAGGGCAAGAGTTGGCCAGGAGGAATGAGGGAAAGAAAAGGAGGGTGACCTGGATGAATGAGGGAGAGGAGGAAGGGGTCTGGAGGGGGTGTGAATCATTAGATCGACAGTGTCTAGGTCGACAATGTTTAGATCGACCACTATAGGTCAACAGTCACTAGGTCGACAGGGTTGGAAGGTCGACAGGTGCTAGGTCGACAGGTCAAAAGGTCGACATGAGGTTGTTTTTTGTCGTTTCCTGCGTACAGTGACCAGGAAGCCGATTTAGTGCACCGTGTCCCCTCGCTCCGCTACCGCTTAGCTCGGCACAGATTACCGTTCCAATCGTAGTCCACGTGGATCGTTAAGTATGAAAAAGTTCAAAAAAATTTGAAAAACTCATATCGGCCTTTTGACCTGTCGACCTAGCACATGTCAACCTAGAAACCCTGTCGACCTTCCAACCCTGTCGACATAGTGACTGTCGACCTAAACATTGTCGACCTAGACAGTGTCGATCTTCAGACTGGATCCCTCGGGAGGAATGGTGGAGAGAGGAATAGTAGCAGAGGGAGGAGGGTGGTCAGAGAAGAATAGGGGAAAGGAAAAGGGTGGCCAAAGGATTGGGGGGTGAGTAGATAATGAAGGGGGACTGAGAAATAGAGAGGGGGGGGGGGGGCGGGGTTGTCAGGGCAGGGAAATGGGACAGGGGAGGATGGCCAGGGAGGTGAGAGGAGTAGGTTGGCGGCTGGGGGCAATGCGGGAGAGGAGATGGAGGGTGGGCAGAGGAATGAATGGTGGAGGATAGAAGTGTAAGAGGAAGGGACATGATGGCCAGGGGAATGGTGGTGCTTTCAGCCAGATATATGGGGGGGGGGTTCTGACTGAATGGAATAGAGGAGGGATGGTGGTGGCCAGGTAATAGAGAAGAAAGAGGGAGTGTGGCCTGGTGGCAATTGGGATAGTGGGTGTGGAAATGAAGGTGAGGAGCAGGGTGGCTGGGGGAATGGGGAGAGGGGAGGCAGCCAGGGGTAATGTGAGAGAGGAGTGGGAGGGTGGCCGGGAGAATGGAGGGGGGAGGAGGAGGAGGAGGGTGGCCGGCAGGAATGCTCTATATGCAGGCAGCAGCTTGGCGGTGGAACAAAAGCAGGTTCTGTTTTCAGCTGCCGCCAGTGAGTAGTAATAATGATTAGTGGGGGAGGCAGAGGCGGGACCGGGCAATGTCGGGACTCCCCTCCTCCGGCACGGAGCTCAGTGACTCAGGCAGAGTACGTCTCAGATGCCGGATATGAGCCACCAATCCCCGGAGCAAACAGAACAGAAACTCACGCAGCAGACACGTCGTTTGTAGGGCAGAGCGGCGGCGTGACTGCATCCCCTGACAGCGGCCCCAGCCCCCCACAGCTCCGGTACATGCAGCCCGGCCTGTCACAGCTACTGTATACAATGGGGAGAGAACACAACAGGGGTGATCTGTCAGCAGCAGCGGGTGTGGGATCCCCACAGCGCCCTACACCCCCTTCCTGGCACAGAGATGCCTATAACGTATGCCATATAGCTGCTGTCATCCCGTGTAGTGCGCCGCTGTGTGACTGTCGTTGTGTGTCATTGTGTGCAGTGCGGTGTGTGTGTGTGACAGTGACCGGTGTGTCCCTGGGAGACACGTCTCTCGCAGCTACTACCCAGGCACGTGGCCAGCTGCAGCATACGTCACACCGTGACGTCACCCGGGCACACTACAGCAACACTGCAGCAGCTGGTAGAACAGTGACGTCACCCGGCCAATAATACATTAATACTGCTGCAGCATTGCATCACAGAGTGACGTCACCCGGGCGGCTGACAGTGACAGGAAGTCACATCCCGGACTTACAGTATTGCACCATGTAGCAGATCCCTATGGCCGCGGTGTTGTGACATAGGAGGGAGAGAGCATATCTTCCCGATCCCGAGGGCGCCTATGTAACGCAGTTGGGGGGCTAGCAGTAGTCACTGGCTACTCTATTTAGTGATCCGCTATAGGTGGGGGCGGGAGGCAGGGGGAGATAGGAAACCCCGTACATGTCACTGCTGACTGCAATAATATTATCATCTTGGCTACAGCCGCCCCGAGCACGTGTGTGACAGGTACTGCCGCGGGTACTGCGTGGCTATCACATATATACAGTGCTGCGGCTGGGGCAGTGTTAGCAGCGTGTCACCATGTGGTAGCCGCCCCGGAGTACAGTGACTGGCAGCAGCAATCAGGGCAGGAAGCAGCTGAGGGTAGTAACACATGATGATGATGATGATGAGTGCTGCGGCTTCCCCTGACACCATGCTGCAGCCATGTGCGGAGCTGCTGGGAGCAGAGCCTGCACTCCGTGTCATGCAGCAGCCACCCCTGCTCTGTCTCCATAAGGGCCTGTGACTCTCCGCCTGTCTGTCAGCCGCCTGTAGGGAACGCACATCCCAGTAATCCCTGTGCTGTACAGGAGCTGCCATGTGCTGCCCCCCCTTCCCTGACACACAACTACTTACACCTGGGTTACAGCAAGGTACCTATGGTATGTGCCTGTGAGCAGCCATTGCTGCATGTGTGCGGTATAGCTGCTGTCCCTGTCCATTATAAATGTACAATGTAATGCCACAGGACGTGACTGCTGGCAGCGCCACACGCTGGCATGAGGCTGGTACTAGCACCAAGGGGTTAACAGCGTCCACCACCCGGGTAAAAGTTTTCCCCCAAGCTGCAGCATACTTGTCTTTCCCTGTGTGCGGCGTGGAGGAGGCGCTGAATCCCCCCCTAGCAACAGGAGACAGGGGAGAGAGGCAGCTGTCAGAAGAGAAAGAATTAGACAGAGAGAGAGTCAGGAGCCGCCTCTGCAGCAGCAGTGTAATGATCACACGTCTGTGTCTGGGAGAGAGAGAGAATAACAGGAAGCGGCAGCGGCTCAGTGACTGAGCTCCCCCTGCAGCCCATGCAGCACAGTCTGTCTGTCTGGGAGCCAGAGAAAAGGGGGGAATCCAGGAGGGCTCTTCATGTCTCCTCCCCCTGTGTCTGACAGGCACTGTGCTGCTGCTGGGAGGGTGTGAGTGAGGGAGAGAGCGCAGGTCCTTCTTATTACACACCATTACTCACTACTAGTGCTGCAGGCAGAGATTACACTCCGGACACCTACCTCTCTCTCCTATAGCTGCGGGCTGAGCGGTGTCAGGGCAGGCGGGCACCGGCACACTACAGGGGGGGGGGAGAGGAAACTTTCACACAGCCAGGGAGCGAGCACAAGTGCAAAGTGAACAAAGCCCCAACTCAGTGCGCTGAGGACATCCCAGGACACGGTGCGTCTGGCTGTCTCCCTGCTGCTGGGGGAGTCGTATACTTGAGCCGCTGTGACAGGACGCCGAGCTGAGGATGAAGGCTAAGAAAGGTACACGCTGGGGGGGAGAGATGGGGAAAGTTCTAGCTGCGGTGCGGGCTGAGCGGCGGTGTAGGGCGAGCGGTCACTGGCAGGGAGACTGTCTGTCTGGACGTGTGTGTTGCCCCATGCTGCTGGCAGGCTGTCACACAGAGCCTGTCCTCCTGCTGCCATCGCTGCCCCCATCACCCCTGAGCCAGTGCCGTCTCCCCGCACAGTCGCCCTCACACGCTCGCTCCTTGTTGACATGTGTCCTGGCTCTGTCATGTGAGCTGATGTTGTGTTCTTCACCTGATTTGCATGGAACCTGATAAATGCTTAATAAGAGTTCTCTACCTCTGTATTAGTTTTGCAAACTTGGACCTAGTTCTGTCTACTTCTCTCTGCCTGCAGATGTATAGGTGGATTTACATTTGTTTTTATTACTTTATCATATAGGGGGTTTGGTTCATGTATTTTAATCATTAAACTGTACACAGTGTGTATCCCCAGTGTGTTGTGATCACATCGTTGTGCATGTTGGTACAGTCAGCCCAGCACTCCAGTGTGGAGTGCACACAAAGGAAAAGTAGAGCATGGCTGAGTCTCACTCCGGGAACAAAGAAACTTTCTGCAGCAGCAGCAGCGGGAGGGGGGTCACAGGCAGCACATGTCCTGTACTGGGGATGTAGCACTGTGCATGGGGGCAGCAGTTACACTCCAATCCAGGACTTACTGTTACTTTTCCTCTAAATAAAAGCTGCCATTGCCGTGCATTAGACACACACAAGCCTCGCCAAACTTCCACGGTCCAACTTGGCTGGGAAGGTCTTTGTGTGGAAGCAGCCTCGCATTCCTGAGGGAAGGGGCAAGTAACTTTTCAGGACGACTATTTTGCTGATTCGGTCGGTTTCTCAGCCTGAGTAACCACTTTCCTAAAAGTTGGACGAAGTTGTTACCCAGAGACACGGGATTCGTGCAACTCCCTAGCACAGAACATCCCTCCCAGCCTAACAAGTTTGAATTCCTTTGTTCCCCACAGCACCATGTGCTCCATACTGACATTGTGTAGCACACAGCACTTGTAGCAGTCACAGCCCTGCTCACATTACATGTGGTTGCCTCAAATCTCTGAGCATAGTGTGTGTCTATGTATATACAGATTAGTACCAATTACTTTAATTGATTTCTAAACACAATTTAAAGGTCACCACAACTTTGTTATAGTTGTGGCTGTTGTTACACACTCCCTCCCCCCCAGTCTGGCAGACTGTGTTGTACTTCTCTAGGAAATGCAAAGTTGAGGACTTTGTTTGCTGTTGTAAGTTTCAGAGAAGAAGCTGAGTGTATGTGGCATGTGAGCTGGATTGTGTATGCTCAGCATTGTTCAGTTAGAAGACAGCAGGGCACGTTGTAAGGAGAGGAACAGGGTGACAGGGAGGGGCAGTGCTGCTGACAGGTCAGGATGTCAGAAAGTGCTTGCAGATGCTTGAAACTTTATAGACAGTGGAAACAAAAGACTTGCTACCCCCCACCCCCTGCTGTATGGACATGTTGCGGTCTTTTGTATGGATTGTTGTAATAAAAAATAAAATAAAAATGATTTTGCTTCTTCAGTCTGAATTAGTTTTCTTGCTACCAAGAAGACACTTGCTAAGCAGTGTGAGCAGTCACTTTATCAGGAGGATTTTCATTGTAGGTTTGGAAAAGTTTTGTCTACTGACATATTGTGCGTGCTACTCTATTGTGTGTAAATCTGGCTCTGTGCTCCCCCTAGCCATTTACCTTCCCTCGTGTCCCTGAATGTTGGTGAAAAGTTAGGTATCGTTTGTGACGTAGCAGAGCACCTTTGTCTAGCAGTTCCTGCAGATCCCTGAAGGGGAACATAAGAATGTGCTATTTTGGAAAGTCCCTAAGACTCCTGTTGTGAAAATCCATCCATTGCCCAACAGCACACTGTCAGATAACCTGCCAAGAAGGATTCATTATGATGACACCAGTGGTGACTTTTCTTGGTGAGATAAACAACAAGATCACTAGTGTAGTGTTTTCACTTTTACATGCTGTATGTAATAGCAGTATAGCGACCGCTTCTACCTTGTACAACACACTTTGTCTCATTTAATATAACTGTAACGTGATTATATATATATATATATATATATATATATATATATATATATATATATATATATATATAAAAATTAATTCCTTTTTATGTTTTTCTTGTATACAGTACATGGCAAGTGTGTAAATAGTTGTTGCTCATTATCATATGCTTGTGTAAATCCCCTCCTCCCATTAGAAACAGTCATATGTAATGACATCTGTTGACAACTTTTTAACTTTGATGACACCTTTTAATTTAGGTCATATATAAGATATAGTTTATGTATAATATCACTGCCTACATATTCTGTACGCAGTAATACTTGCCGGTGTAGGGTCGATGTTTCGTGGCCAGCTTGGACACTTGAGGACAGTAATAGTTTTATCTGTGAATCAGTGTATATAACTTTTCTAATTTAATGTGATTACCCCATATGTAACCCTGCAGGTTTTTCATGTACGTCATTGATTTCCTCTATGTATTATTAAACTGGTTTGTAAATACATTTTTTTTTTAAATCAAGTGCACACTTTATATCTGTTGATGGCATATATGTGGACACACATTCTAAAATGTAACTTCAGAAAGTATAGAAGTAACTAAATACTTTCCAAGTGGTTGTAGGTTGGTTCTATATCCTTAGTGCTGACTCTACAAAATAAATATCAATCTGTTTTTTTTTTCACCTGGCTACAGATAACATTAAATGCTTCTACATGGCTTTGACCAGCACAAGTAACAATAAAAAAATGACACATCTTGTGAAAGCTCTGTTGCTTTGAGTTTAGTATTTACTTACTCACCTGATAAGAACCATGACTACTTTGTGTTTTTGGTCTGTGCAGTTTCCTGTTGTGATAGACATAAAGCACTTGTTCTTTATTATGTGTTTATAGATTTCCTTGTGCTGTTTATGCGAGTGGCAGGTGGGTACTCCCTTGATGCATGTTACTATAACTTTTACAGTGCAACACCTAAGCTAGTCAGCTACAATCCAGCCCTTTGCTCCAATTAAGGGCAGCAGTATCTCTGTCAGATTTGGCCATATGCTTACATATGTTTAAGACCGAGAGGGGTATTTATCAAAGCATGGAGAGAGAGGAAAATGTGAGAGTACCAGCCAATCAGCTTCTTCTTTACATTTTACAGGCTGTGTTTATTAACTGGCAAGAGCCGATTGGCTGGTACTTTGGGGTCTGTTTACTAAGCCTTGGAGAGAAATAAAGTACCAGCCAATCGGTGCCATGTTACAGGCTGTGTTTGAAAAATAACAGGAGCTGGTTGGTTGTTAGTTTCTCTCTCTCTCTCCACGGCTTAGTAAATAGACCCCATTATCTATCACAATGTTATCTCTCTACGAGCTTTGATAAATACCCCCCACATAAGAGAAATACGGATGTCCAACACTTGGGGGTATGTGTAATGGGGTCCAAGTTGCCAGAGGTATGGGACTTTGGCTGAAAATGCCCATATTTTTAAAGCGGTAGTCATCAACAAGGCAAAACCAACCTGATTTTGCCTTGTAAATGATTGCGCTTTAAAAATACGAGCATTCTTGACCGAAGACCCGCACTTCCGGCAACTCTGATCCTATTACGTTTCCCCGTAGGATTGAATGTATGGGTCTGAGAGAGATCTGTTAGTGCTGTCCCATTTAACATTTGATTGTTATAGGGGTTAGTACAATTTTGTGGACATAAATTGTATTGTATATGGGTACCCTAAATCAGAAATACAATATCAGCAATATCTGGGATGTGCTAAACAAGTATATCCATATTCTGATCCTAAAATATTGTAGTCAAACAAACAAATGTCCCAATCTCTCCAATTTTTTTCCCCTGTACCTTATGCCTCTGAGCCCCTATACTTTTAATGACCCCCCCCCCCTTCCTTTCTTTTTCTTTGACTTATGATGTAGTTATAGCAGATACACCATACTGACTCAGACCATGCACTAGGCCCTGAACATTCTCTGTTTAAATGACTAAACTGTTCTCAATTTAAATAGCACAGTAAGCAGCTGTTCCATTTCTCTTTTGCAACAATCTTGATCCATCCCCTCAGGCCTATCCAGAATGACACAACTATTGCTCATAGACCTAACCGGTGGAAATGACTTTTTAAGGGATAATTCCACTTTAAAAGCAAGTGGTTTTAGTTATTTTTATTATACCCAAACATACTAAATTAAACATGGTAACTATGAGCTTTAGTTTAGAAGATTTAGCAGTGGTTGATTTCCTGTGGTGTAAAACTGTTTCACACGGTTGCTATAGGTAACAGACACTGCTATGCAGCATTGGGAGTGTTTGGCCCACCCTCTCTTCACACTTCATTTTGTGTCACCTTCTCTGCAGCTGTTGGCTCTGTGCAAGTTTCAAACACTAGCTGATGCATCCAGTCTGCAGGCAGCTTGCAATGAAATCACAGGGAAGACAAAGCTAACGCTCAGTGCTGATATTGAATGTTTTCAGTGGATATTGAGAATTGCAGTTTTCTATCACCAGTATTACCCAGAGCAGTGTGCTGTCACTGCAAACAGTATTGTAATCAGGGATGCAGTGTGTACTGCAGTGATTTTGTGAAGGTATTCATACTACAGGTTGGCTGCCGCTTGTGTCCCTTCTGGGTTTCGGTTTCATCACAGTGTGTGTTTTTATATGTATACGGTGTGTACTTCTTCCTATGAAGAAGTTTAAAATGTAATTAAAGTCAGCTGGTAACATTTTATTTTGCTATGAGATGATAATCAACTGTGACCACTTTAATTCTGTGTTATTAAATATTCAGAAATAAAATAGAACTGAATACTATTTTTGTTGTTTGTCTCTTGAAATCAATAGTTGAATTTAATTTGTGAAATAAACATTTGTGTGCTTTTACCATTTAGCTATCTCTAGAATGTTTCTAGACATGATAAAAGTTTCTTGTAGATTGAGATTTGTGTGTGAGTTACTGGCGACGGAGGCAGCACTATTTTTTTACACCATGTGTAATTCGGTAAACATCCTCTTAATGCACATGTGTTGCGGTTGCATTTTTTGACAATGATCAGATTAAGATGATTGTGTCTAATGTTAAAACATTACTCTCGTCACGTGATCACAATAAACACACTCAGGATAAAATGTTATCATTCCCAGGGGTATTATCGATCAAGTAAGACAACTACATCTTATATAACGTATTGTCATTTTGCTGGGGAAAAAGATAGAATCTCAAGATCTGGTTTTACTGTGCATGCCCATCTTAAGGGTCGGTCACGGAGAAGAGACTTTAGAGACAGTGTCTGTCACTTATCAGCTACACAATAGATTTCTAAGCATCCTTAGTGATTGATTAATGTTAATACTTTTAAACCAGGTTTAGTTTTCAATGAATGGCGGCATTCTGCTGCATCACAGTAAGGGGTGGGTGTAGAAGAGCAATATACAAGAGCTAATAAAAGAAGTGACAGATGTATAAACAGAATCATTTCAAATAGAGACATCTGAGATAAGCCTGTCTGTTCTAGCCGAACAAAATCCCATACCCAGACTTTGTTGTGGATTTTAAGTGCTTGAGAAGTAAAACAGCAATAAGGAGGAGATGTGGGCTGCTCCGCAAGCTACCCACCCTATTTGCTATTTATGGTAATTATTATTATTATTATTTTAATAGTTGATTGTAGTTTGGAGAGCTTCTTCCACCTCATTTTTGTGAACGTTTACAAAAAACGATTAGAGAGCCACTTGTAATTAGATAAAGTCTGTATCTAACAACATTGTAATGATCTGGTTTTTTTTCCGTCCTAGGTTTAGTTCCTCTATCAGGCAGTGAGACTGAGGATGATGATGGTATGGATATTCCACTGGACCTCTCCTCCACTGCTGGCTCAGGGAAAAGAAGGAGGCGTGGAAACCTACCTAAAGAGTCAGTCCAAATATTGCGAGACTGGCTATATGAACATCGTTACAATGCGTACCCCTCTGAACAAGAGAAAGCTCTCCTGTCTCGGCAAACGCACCTCTCCACACTACAAGTATGTAAAAGCAATATGTGATTCCTGTTGCTAAGAACAGACAAAAGTTTTTACAGATTTCTTGTAATTGCTATAATCCATGTCGGAGTTGGAATTTTGGGATAGAATTATTGATATGTACAGTATATAATATTAGTCAGTTGTACTGTACTTGTATAACGTGCCTTGTAATAGAACACCCCTTTGTAGTTTTCATAGTTGTATTTTATAAAGATGTAAATCCTAATGCTTGCAGGGTATGTGCAGCAGAAACCACTCGTAGTGCACAATTTACACACTTCTTCATTTACAGTGATTGTTTGGTGAAGCTGTCAGAATGTATGGAACAATTCTCTTTCCTGTAGCTAGCTGGCTGCCACCCCAGGAAATACCATATCCTCTTGTTTGACACACTTCTAACTAGGATCTGGCCAGTAAACAAGTAGTTGTAAGAAGAAGATTGCTGCACTCGTTAAAAGATTGGAGAGCACTTTTCCCGTAATCAGGCCATGTTTACATATCCTGGCTTACTCATTTCTTGCTCATGGGGCATATGCGTCAATGCTTGGAGAGTGATAAAGTGGAGAGAGAAAAGTACCAGCCAATCAGCTCCAAACTGTGTTTGAAAAATGACAGGAGCTGATTGGTTGTTACTCTGGGGTCTATTTAATAAGCCTGGGATGGAGATAAAGTATCAACCAATCAGCACCTATAATTTTTCAAACACAGTTTGTGACATGGCAGTTAGGAGCTGGTTGGCTGCTACTTTATCACTGTCCACTATCTCCATCCAAAGTTTACCTCTCTCTACTTTATCTCTCTCCAAGCATTGATGCATATGATATTAGCCTTAAACCAACAGGCTGGAGTAGCAAGTACAGGAAATGCTTTCTCTTCTTATATGCCCCTAATCCAAAGCATGCAGTCTTTTCTTTCTTTCTGTGCATTGTAAGGGTTAACGTAGAGGTAGAGTAAGGCAATAGAAGACATTCCTGGTAGCACATTAAGTTCAGCAGCCTCTGTGAGTCACTGCCCTCTCTGCTGGGAGACAAACAGCATCTTGTTTCAAAGGAAATCTTCCCACCATTAGCCTAAGGTATGGGAAATAACATGTAACGAACATTTAAAAAAGTAAAGCCTTCAGCTGCTTCTTGAATGTGATGATCCCCAGGCTTTACGACATAGGGCTCATTGTGTGTGTCAGTCTAGCAACTAGGGCTTTCTGTTTAAGAGAGACTTGTTGCTTTAAAAGTATAATTCAAGACCTGGGACCTACGTGGAGCTATGTTTAGTCAGAGATAATTTGCAGAACAATTGAATCCTTAACAGATTGCCAAATACTATGAAACCGGTAAGCGGAGTTGCCAAAACTGATACTGCTGTGTAACACTAATTGAAAAGTACTGCATGCTAAACAAGCTATAGCCTGCATTTGGGTGACTATTTGCTCTGCCTCTGTTGTGCTTAGGCAACCATACTATGGGGGAGATGTATCAAACATCAGAGAGATAACCAATCCGTTTCTACCTGCAATGTTACAGACTGCGTTTGAAAAAAGACAGTTAGAAGCTGATTGGTTGGTACTTTGGGGTCTATGTACGAAGTCCTGGAGAGAGATAAAGTGGACGGAGATAAAGTACCAGCCACATGGAACACCTTTCCCATGTCACAGAAAGGTCCCTTCAGCCAATCAGGAAGCGCCACTTCGTGGCACTCTCCTGATTGGCTTTGCGCGTCTTGAGCTGGCAGACAGCGCATCGCACAGCTCCCTCCATTAGTTTCAATGGTGGGAACTTTGCGGTCAGCGGTGGGGTTACCCGCGGTCAGCTGCTGACCGCGGGTGACCTCACCGCTGACCGCAAAGTTCCCACCATTGAAGATAATGGAGGGGGCTGTGCGATGCGCGTCTGACAGCTCCGACGCGCATATAGCCAATCAGGAGAGTGCCACGAAGTGGCGCTTCCTAATTGTCTGAAGGGACCTTTCTGTGACAGGAGTCACGGGGGGTCTCTGCATTCGGGGAAAGGGATCCCATGTGTAAACATGGGACCCCTTTCAGTCCGTCTGGTTCGGGTAAATGCGTTTTTTTGTTTTGCCAAGTACGTGGATTATAATAAAAGAACTGGACACTGGATCAGGTGAGTATAATTTTATTTTCAGGTACCCCGGACGTCGACATTGGAGACGAGGCCAGAGTCGGCGTGTCAACATAGGTAAGTATGTGTGTCGGCATGTATGTAATAAAGTTATACTTTCACGGTGTCTGTGTCCTGTTTTTTATTTGGGTATTTTTTTTGCAGTGGAACTACAGGTACCAGCGGGCCCGTTTCCCCCCCCGCATGCTGGTACTTGTGGTTCTCCAAGTACCGGCTTGCGGGGAGGCTTGCTGGGACTTGTAGTTCTTCTGCAAAACACAATATTCGTTCATTTTTACACATGGCTATCAGCCCCCCATCCGCAGCCCTTGGATGGGGGGGGACAGCCTCGGGCTTCACCCCTGGCCCTTGGGTGGCTGGGGGGATCCCTTGATTGAAGGGCTCCCCACTCCTCCAGGGTACCCCGGCCAGGGGTGACTAGTTGGGTATAATGCCACGGCCGCAGGGCGCTGTATAAAAGTGACCCCCGGCTGTGGCATTATCTGTCCAGCTAGTGGAGCCTGGTGCTGGTCCAAAAAATACGGGGGACCCCCTACTCTTTTTGTCCCCCGTACTTTTTGCACCAGGACCAGGCGCAGAGCCCGGTGCTGGTTGTTAAAATACGGGGGATCCCCGTCATTTTTTTTTCACCGGATTTTGGCAACCAGGACCGGCTCAAAGAGCCCGAGGCTGGTTATGCTTAGGAGGGGGGACCCCACGCAATTTTTTTCCGGGTTTTTTGACCATTTTTAAAAATCAGATCAAAATCCGTCAAATCGGCTGTTTTTCGACAGCAGGACTGTCGAATTCGTTTTTTATTGAATGTCGAATTCCGGCACCCACCTGATGGAATTCGACGGTCGAATTGTGTTGAATTTAAAAACTGTGGAATTCCACCCGGAATTTGACCGCAATTGCATATACCCCTAAACCTCTGATACTACTTTTTTCTTTTGAATCTCAGTATAGCAAATATTATATATGCAGTGCATCTGGAAAGTATTCACAGCACTTCACTTTTTCCTCATTTTGTTATGTTACAGCCTTATTCCAAAATGGAATAAATTAATTTTTTCCCCTCAAAATTCTACACACGATTCCCCATAAAGACAACGTGAAAAAAGTTTTTTTTTAGATTTTTGCAAATTTATTAAAAATAAAAAAACTAAGAAATCACATATACATAAGTATTCACAGCATTTGCCATGGAGCTCAAAATTGAGCTCAGGTGCATCCTGTTTCCACTGCTCATCCTTGAGATGTTCCTACAGCTTAACTGGAGTCCACCTGTGGTAAATTCAGTTGATTGGGCATGATTTGGAAAGGCACACACCTGTCTATATAAGGTCTCACACTTGACAGTGCATGTCTGAGCACAAACCAAGCATGAAGTCAAAGGAATTGTTTGTAGACCTCAAAGACAGGATTGTCTCGAGGCACAAATCTGGGGAAGGATAGAGAAAAATATCTGCTGCTTTGAAGGTCCCAATGAGCATAGTGGCATCCATCATCCGTAAATGAAAGAAGTTCGGAACCACCAGGACTTGTTCTAGAGTTGGCCGGCCCTCTAAACTGAGCGATCAGGGGAGAAGGGCCCTAGTCAGGGAGGTGACCAAGAACCCGATGGTCACTCTGTCAGAGCTACAGCATTCCTCTGTGGAGAGAGGAGAACCTTCCAGAAGGACAGCCATCTCTGCAGCAATCCACCAATCAGGCCTGTATGATAGAGTGGCCAGACGGAAGCCACGCCTTAGTAAAAAGCACATGGCAGCCCGCCTGGAGTTTGCCAAAATGCACCTGAAGGACTCTCGGACCATGAGAAACAAAATTCTATGTTCTGATGAGACAAAGATTGAACTCTTTGGGGTGAATGCCAGGTGTCATGTTTGGAGGAAACCAGGCACCACTCATCACCAGGCCAATACAATCCCCACAGTGAAGCATGGTGGTGGCAGCATTATGCTGTGGGGATGTTTTTCAGCGGCAGGAATTGGGAGACTAGTTAGGATAGAGGGAAAGATGTACAGAGACATCCTGGATGAAAACCTGCTCCAGAGCGCTCTTGACCTCAAACTGAGGTGACAGTTCATCTTTCAGCCGGACAACGACCCTAAGCAGACAGCCAAAATATCAAAGGAGTAACTTCAGGACAACTCTGTGAATGTCCTTGAGTGGCCCAGCCAGAGCTCAGACTTGAATCCGATTGAACATCTATGGAGAGATCTGAAAATGGCTGTGCACCGACGCTTCCCATCCAAACTGATGGAGCTTGAGAGGTGCTGCAAAGAGGAATGCGCGAAACTGAGCAAAGATAGGTGTGCCAAGCTTGTGGCATCATATTTAAACAGACTTGAGGCTGTAATTGCTGCCAGAGGTGCATCAATAAAGTATTGAGCAAAGGCTGTGAATACTTATGTAGATGTGATTTCTTAGTTTTTTATTTTTAATAAATGTGCAAAAATCTCAAACTTTTTCCACATTGTCTTTATGGGGTATTGTGTGTAGAATTTTGAGGGGGGGGGATAATTTATTCCAGTTTGTAACAAAATTAGGAAAAGTGAAGCACTGTGAATACTTTCCGAATGCACTGTATGTATATGTCAGTAATTTACCAAATTGCCATAACTATTCATAAAGGTTGACAAACATGCGTGTAATGTGATTTATTTATATTCTTCAGTTGCATACCCTTAATTCCTGTGCTTTTAGTTTCTTTGCTGATATATGTGAATTAATCATGTAATGTACACGTTTTACTTGTGACTGGTGGAGGGTTTTTTTGTTTTTGTTTTTTTCATTTTACATTGAGTTATCTTACTTGGGTGTAACACTCTTCAGAAGTGTATTGGAATGTGGTTAGAAATCCTGATTTTTACAGTATATACGTGGATGATAATTCGTACAGTGCTTCCCATCCCTGAATTAGGCAGCTCTCCCACCCCAGTTGTTGCCAGACTAATCTCCCTGGATTCCTAGTTGCTACTAGTTGTTTAGCAACCGCTCCAATGGCAAATAATTCCCATGCCTTATTATCCATTAAATATCTTGTGAATTTATCCTGTAGCTAACACTAATGCAGTGAAGAAGGAAAATAACACATCCTCTTTTTATTTTGTAGGTTTGTAACTGGTTCATCAATGCACGACGCAGGCTTTTGCCCGATATGTTAAGAAAAGACGGAAAGGACCCTAATCAGTTCACTATTTCACGAAAGGGAGCCAAAATCACTGACGTGATCCAGATGGATTCTCCAACAGGGGCAAAGCCCTATATTCCCACTATAGACGAAAACTCCTTTCATTTCAGTACAACGGGATCTAACCAGAACTCAGGGAAGTTACTGGCCTCTCAACTGTCTTCTCAGCAATCTCTCCTGGCTCGCCCCTCCGTGATCTGTCATACCACTGTAACATCACTAAATGATGCTCCTTTCAACTTCACCCATGTGTTGAATGCTGGACAAATCCCAGGCCAGCAGCAGTCCGAGGCAAACATCCTAACAGATACCTCGCTTGTATGCCACGAAGACACTATTAAGCCAGGACAAAATACAACTGCACAGAGCGGACTTTTCAACACTCCTCCACCTACCCCACCGGATCACAATCAGGATTTCAGTGGCTTCCAGTTGTTGGTCGATGTTGCTCTCAAACAAGCTGCAGAAATGGAACTGCAGTCAAAACTGATGTCCTAACTTTTCTCAACGTGTCAAAAGTGTTTTGAACATTTCTTTTGAACTGCCCAGGTTATCAGACAGTTTGCATTATTTGATACCTTTTTTTTTTTTTTTTTTTATTCGTGTTATTTGCACACGGGATTGTCAAAGTGAAGCTTTCTTGACACAGAGGTCTTACCCCTTTCAACTTAGGACTGGTTCTTTTTGTTACTTTTTTTTTTATTGGCCCTTATAAATATAAACTGTGATTACAGCTTTTGACTTTTGTGAGGTTCTCCATTGCCATCTAAGGATATTATGTTCAGAAAGTTGCCATTGGCTCATTCAACTTTTTTTTTTTTTTTTTTTAATGTAACTTAACACAACTCAGGGGTGAAGGAGAACTGAAAACGTGTTTGTGTAATTGTATATATTATATGATTACACCTACATAATGACTATACTGTATATTTCATTCCAATGTTTCTAAAGATGGAGCTACTGTAGAAACAACATGCTTTACGTTTCTTGGTAGATTTTGCTGAAATGTGAGAAATTTCCCAAGATTGTGACTTTTTTTATTATCATTTTTGGTACCTTTCAAACTGTGCAATATTTAGAAAGAAACATACCTTTTTTATCATTCCAGAGCAGCAGAAAGTGCTCGCATACTGTCTACCACATTTTTTTTTTTCATCCAATATATAATAAAATATTTTGTTTAATGTAAGATTGTGTGTTTTTGTTACCTGGGAATGCCGTTAGAATACCATGTAACTGGATACCATTCCCATCTGGAATATTAACTGCTATGTAAAGATTTTGTTTCTTTGACATGTATTATTTTTTTGTATGTTTTTTTTGTAATATAGAAAATAACAAATCAAAGCGTAGTGTGTTTTTATTTTACAGTAATATTTTTTGTGGAATGCTGCAGTCACATTACTACACATCTGTAGGTGGTCTCTAGTGTAAAAGCAATCTGATCCTGTCATTCTTCTAGTACAGCGCAGAAAATGAAATCGGTTGCTATGTGCAACTTTGTTATCTGTTAACTGTAGAATAGTTTTCTTACATAGTCTACCACACAATTGTATATAGCTGTTTAATACTGAAGTGACGTTACACGGAAACTGGAATACAAAATTCCTTACATACTCACAACCAAGTTGTAGAACCACTTGGATTTGAGAATCACTAGATCCCTGCTCCACCTCTGTTTCCATTCTCTCCATACAAACAACCTGGTTTAATTGGGACATGACTAGTGAGCGGTTATTGCTGTACAGCCAGCTTCCGAATGGCAACTGTTTGTGAACATAGACAGTCACGGGAACTGGGGTTCAGGTTGGAATGAGTATGTCGCATGTCGTGGACTTTTAGGGCATACAGACTTTCATTAACCTATTCTTTCCAATTGGTAATCTTCCTTAAGCTATGTCTTTATAACTATCTGATCTG
The DNA here is from genome assembly GCF_028390025.1 of Pseudophryne corroboree. Classification (NCBI taxonomy): domain Eukaryota; kingdom Metazoa; phylum Chordata; class Amphibia; order Anura; family Myobatrachidae; genus Pseudophryne; species Pseudophryne corroboree. The sequence goes on along the minus strand of NC_086448.1, from coordinate 619,476,020 downwards.
AGGGATTGATTTGAATAATAAACTTTGTACAGCCCTGGTAATATGGCGGCACAATATTAATAACCATCCTTTCTGTAGGTATAGATAATATAATATGGTGTTCCTTTCTTTTATGTGGTCATGAATTTTATAGGGGGGGAAATCAAATATGTACGCGCCCCCTATTTCCCATCTAAACTGACGGGAGATAGTGGTGCGATATTCTAATGGCCCCCGTTATCGCGCCCAGTACAGTCAGGTTTAGGCGCGCAAAGTACCTAAACCCGACTAAACTCATGGGCGCGATCGTGAAGAGACCTGTTTGGGCGCCCACACGGGTCTCTTTAAGCGCATTTCAGCTCGCTACCTCCGGGGGTAGCGAGCTGAAAGGAACTTGTTGCACCCATCGGCAGTAACATTAGAATACTGCCGGCAGGTGCGATCGCAGCCGGGAGGGGGTAGAGCACAATTATAGCAGAAAAAAACAGCAACAAATGAAGGCACTTCCCTGCGTTGAGTAACTCACTTGCTGGTTAGAGAGATTAGCAAGACTCCCATAGCGGACAGGCCCAGCTCCTTTCTTCCATGACCTTTATGTTTAGAATTAATGATGACTTCATTAGAAGTTATATAGTTTTAAGGCCATGTTTTGTCTGCAGTAAGCTGCTATAATAAGCACTAGGCAATTGGATAATACCAGCACCTCCATTCATTTGATGACCATGCAATCTACTGGTCACCAGAAATGTCAGACTTCAGTTTTTACTGCTTGCTTGAATAGAAGAGGTCTTCAGGCACTGGGATCCATTATCCTTTGGCCTTTGTGACTTTCTGAGCAATGTTTTCACATCCTGCTCCTGGAATGTGTCGTACGCAAATTCTGCCTAAATGCTCATCGGGGCAAGCTCTTAGATTTCTATATTGAGACATCTGACTTACAATAACAGAAACCGTCCCTTTCAATGAATAAACTATTGAAGTCCACAACCAGCTAATGACCTGACTCAGAGTAGTATGCAAACCCGAGGTTTTGCAGAGTGACTCGATGCAGCATCCTTAGACGTAGCAGCGGATCACCGGACAGGAGGCGTCTTTACACAAGACGCCTCCTGTGTATTAGCATATTTTGAAATCACCGCTGCGTCGATCACTGAATCAGAACCGAAGACACTACTACCTGATGTTCAATGTATTTTTAGGATGTATTTTAAAACTTTAGAAGAGTGTGGATGGGTGTGTGGATTCAGCATGCCAATACATCAGAAACTCTTACTTTTTAATTGAATTGATGTTTTTTTTCAATAACACTACATATTTTTTGGTTTTAAATATGCCATGTCCTGTTTAAAGCGTAATTGTATCCTATGAATTTTAAGAAAAATTTCACTAAATATTTTTCATATTTGCAACATTAATCTGAAACATAACTGCTTATAATGAAAAATATATGAATAGCCTATTTCTCTAACGTCCTAGAGGATGCTGGGACTCCGTAAGGACCATGGGGATAGACGGGCTCCGCAGGAGACATGGGCACTTTAAGAAAGACTTTGACTCTGGGAGTGCACTGGCTCCTCCCTCTATGCCCCTCCTCTAGAACTCAGTTTGATACTGTGCCCAGAGGAGATGGGTGCACTGCAGGGAGCTCTCCTGAGTTTCCTGCTAAGAAAGTATTTTAATTAGGTTTTTTATTTTCAGGGAGCACTGCTGGCAACATCGTGGAATTGAGGAGAGAGAAACAGCCCTACCTCTCTGAGTTTCAAGGTCCTGTTTCTTAGGCTACTGGACACCATTAGCTCCAGAGGGAGTCGGAACACAGGTCTCACCCTGGAGTTCGTCCCAGAGCCGCACCGCCGTCCTCCTCACAGAGCCAGAAGATAGAAGCCGGGTGAGTATGAGAAGAAAGAAGGCTTCAAAGGCGGCAGAAGACTTTGTGATCTTCACTGAGGTAACGCACAGCACTGCAGCTGTGCGCCATTGCTCCCATACACCTCACACACTCCGGTCACTGTAAGGGTGCAGGGCGCAGGGGGGGCGCCCTGGGCAGCAATATAAACCTCTATTATGGCATAAACACATATATACATGTACAGCTGGGCACTGTACATGTATATAAAGAGCCCCCGCCATGTTTTTGAATAATTTGAGGGGGACAGAAGCCCGCCGCCGAGGGGGCGGGGCTTCTCCCTCAGCACTCACCAGCGCCATTTTTCTCCACAGCACAGCGCTGAGAGGAAGCTCCCTGGACTCTCCCCTGCTTACTGAGGTGACAGTGGGTTTTTCAAGAGGGGGGGGGGGGGGGCACATAATTGGTGAAAAACAAGTTAATTCAGCACTACTGGGGAAACATTCTGTGTTTTGCCTGGGTTGTATAGCGCTGGGGTGTGTGCTGGTATACTCTCTCTCTCTCTGTCTCTCCAAAGGGCCTGGTGGGGAACTGTCTTCAGATAAGAGCTTCCCTGTGTGTGTGGGGTGTGTCGGTACGAGTGTGTCGACATGTATGAAGTGGAAGGCTCACCTAAGGAGGAGGGGGAGTGTATGAATGTCCGATCTCCGTCGGCAGCGCCGACACCGGAATGGATGGAGATGTGGAATGTCTCGAGTGCTAGTGTAAATTTATTACACAAGAGATTAGACCAGGCTGAGGCTAGGGAACAGTCAGGTAGTCAGACCATGCCTGTCCCTGTGTCACCGGTACCTTCCGGGTCTCAGAAGCGCACATTGTCCCAAATAATGGACACAGATACTGACACGGATTCAGACTCCAGTGTCGACTATGAGGAGGCAAAATTACAGCCAAAAGTGGCTAAGGGCATTCGATATACGATTATTGCAATAAAAGATGTTTTGCATATCACAGAGGAACCCCCTGTCCCTGACAAGAGGGTACACATGTATAAAGAGAAAAAGCCTGAGGTCACTTTTCCATCCTCGTATGAGCTGAGCGAGCTGTGCGAAAAGGCTTGGGAATCTCCAGACAAGAGGCTGCAGATTCCCAAAAGGATTCTTATGGCGTATTCTCTCCCGCCAACGGATAGGATACGATGGGAGTCTTCTCCTAAGGTGGACAAGGCATTAACACGTTTAACAAAAAAGATAGCGCTGCCATCCCAAGATACGGCTACCCTCAAGGATGCTGCTGATCGCAGACAGGAGGTTACCATGAAGTCCATTTACACACATTCAGGTACAATTCTTAGACCGGCAATGGCGTCGGCCTGGGTTTGTAGTGCTGTCGCAGCATGGACAGACTCCTTATCTACGGAATTTGAGACCCTAGATAAGGATACCATTTTAATGACCCTAGGGCATATAAAAGATGCTGCGTTATATATGAGGGATGCTCAAAGAGACATTTGTTTGCTAAGTTCCAGAATAAACGCTATGTCTGTTTCTGCTAGGCGAGTCCTACGGACCCGACAGTGGACGGGTGATGCCGACTCAAAGAGGCATATGGAGTCTTTGCCTTACAAAGGTGAGGAGTTATTTGGAGAAGGCCTCTCGGACCTAGTCTCCACAGCTACGGCAGGTAAATCGAATTTTTTCCCTTATGTTCCCTCACAGCCTAAGAAAGCGCCTCATTATCAAATGCAGTCCTTTCGTTCGAATAAAAGCAAAAGAGTACGAGTATCGTCCTTTCTTGCCAGAGGTAAGGGCAGAGGAAAAAAGCTGCACACAGCTAGTTCCCAGGAACAGAAGTCCTCCCCTGCCTCTGCAAAATCCACCGCATGACGCTGGGGCTTCCCTGGGAGAGTCCGCTCAAGTGGGGGCACGTCTTCGACTTTTCAGCCACATCTGGGTTCATTCACAGGTGGATCCCTGGGCAACAGAAATTGTTTCTCAGGGATACAAGCTGGAATTCGAAGAGGTGCCTCCTCGCCGGTTTTTCAAATCGGCTCTACCGGCGGTTCCCTCAGAGAGGGAGTTAATGTTGAATGCAATACAAAAATTGTATCTTCAACAGGTAGTGGTCAAGGTTCCTCTACTGCAGCAAGGAAAGGGTTATTACTCAACCCTGTTTGTGGTTCCGAAACCGGACGGTTCGGTCAGACCCATTTTGAATTTAAAATCCCTGAACCTATACTTGAGAAAGTTCAAGATGGAATCGCTCAGGGCGGTCATCGCCAGCCTGGAAGGGGGGGATTTTATGGTTTCCCTGGACATAAAGGATGCATACCTTCATGTTCCAATATTTCCTCCTCATCAGGCGTTCCTGCGATTTGCTGTACAGGATTGTCATTACCAATTTCAGACGTTGCCGTTTGGGCTTTCAACGGCCCCGAGGATTTTCACCAAGGTAATGGCGGAAATGATGGTGCTCCTGCGCAAGCGAGGGATCACAATTATCCCATACTTGGACGATCTCCTCATAAAAGTGAGATCTCGGGAGAAGTTACTGGACAGCGTGTCTCTGTCTTTGAAGGTGTTACAGCAACACGGCTGGAGTCTCAATATCCCGAAGTCACAGTTGGTTCCTACGACGCGTCTGACCTTCTTGGGCTTGATTCTGGACACAGACCAGAAGAAGGTTTTTCTTCCAATGGAAAAAGCTCAGGAGCTCATGACTCTGGTCAGGAACCTATTGAAGCCAAAACAGGTGTCAGTGCATCACTGCACTCGAGTCCTGGGGAAAATGGTGGCATCGTACGAAGCCATTCCCTTCGGCAGGTTCCATGCGAGGACCTTCCAATGGGACCTACTGGACAAGTGGTCCGGGTCACATCTACAAATGCATCAGAGGATCACCCTGTCCCCCAGAGCCAGGGTGTCTCTCCTGTGGTGGCTGCAGAGTGCTCACCTCCTAGAGGGTCGCAGGTTTGGCACTCAGGACTGGATCCTGGTGACCACAGACGCAAGTCTCCGAGGTTGGGGAGCAGTCACACAGGGAAGAAATTTCCAAGGTCTTTGGTCGAGTCTAGAGACTTGTCTCCACATCAACATCCTGGAGTTGAGGGCCATATACAACGCCCTCCGTCAAGCGGAGGCATTACTTCGCGACAAACCAGTTCTGATTCAGTCGGGCAATGTCACCGCAGTAGCTCATGTAAACCGACAAGGCGGCACAAAGAGCAGGGTGGCAATGGCGGAAGCCACCAGGATTCTTCGCTGGGCGGAAAACCATGTAAGTGCACTGTCAGCAGTGTTCATTCCGGGAGTGGACAACTGGGAAGCAGACTTCCTCAGCAGACACGACCTGCATCCGGGAGAGTGGGGACTTCATCAGGAAGTCTTCGCGCAGATCGCAAGTCGGTGGGGACTGCCCCAAATAGACATGATGGCGTCCCGTCTCAACACAAAGTTAAAAAGGTATTGCGCCAGGTCAAGAGATCATCAGGCGATAGCTGTGGACGCCCTGGAGACACCGTGGGTGTTTCGGTCGGTCTGTGTTTACTCCTCTTCCTCTCATACCCAAGGTGTTGAGAATAATAAGACAGAGAAGAGTGAGAACAATCCTCATTGTTCCAGATTGGCCACGAAGGACTTGGTATCCGGATCTACAGGAATTGCTCACAGAAGATCCGTGGCCTCTTCCTCTAAGACAGGACCTGCTGCAGCAGGGGCCCTGTCTGTTCCAAGACTTACCGCGGCTGCGTTTGACGGCATGGCGGTTGAACGCCGGATCCTAGCGGAAAAAGGTATTCCGGATGAGGTCATTCCTACGCTAATAAAGGCTAGGAAGGATGTGACATCAAAACATTATCACCGAATATGGAGAAAATGTGTGAGGCCAGGAATGCTCCTACGAAGGATTTCCATCTGGGTCGTCTCCTTCACTTCCTGCAAACTGGAGTGAATTTGGGCCTAAAATTAGGCTCCATAAAAGTTCAGATTTCAGCCTTATCCATTTTCTTTCAAAAGGAATTGGCCTCTCTACCTAAAGTACAGACTTTTGTAAAGGGAGTACTGCATATTCAGCCTCCTTTTGTACCTCCGGTGGCGCCTTGGGACCTTAACGTGGTGTTAAGTTTCCTTTAGTCCCATTGGTTTGAGCCACTCAAAACGGTGGAGTTAAAATATCTCACTTGGAAGGTGGTCATGTTGCTAGCCTTGGCTTCGGCTAGGCGAGTCTCGGAATTGGCGGCTTTATCACATAAAAGCCCCTATCTGGTTTTTCATGTGGATAGGACGGAATTGCGGACTCGTCCTCAATTCCTACCTAAAGTGGTTTCATCCTTTCATATGAATCAACCTATTGTTGTACCTGTGGCTACGCGTGACTTGGAGGATTCCGAGTCCCTGGATGTGGTCAGGGCTTTGAAAATTTACGTGGCCAGAACGGCTAGAGTCAGAAAAACAGAAGCACTATTTGTCCTGTATGCAGCCAACAAGGTTGGCGCTCCTGCTTCAAAGCAGACTATTGCTCGCTGGATCTGTAACACGATTCAGCAGGCGCATTCTACGGCAGGATTGCCGTTACCAAAATCGGTTAGGGCCCATTCCACTAGGAAGGTGGGCTCTTCTTGGGCGGCTGCCCGAGGTGTCTCGGCACTACAGCTGTGCCGAGCTGCTACTTGGTCGGGGTCAAACACCTTTGCAAAGTTCTATAAGTTTGATACCCTGGCTGAGGAGGACCTACTGTTTGCTCAATCGGTGCTGCAGAGTCATCCGCACTCTACCGCCCGTTTGGGAGCTTTGGTATAATCCCCATGGTCCTTACGGAGTCCCAGCATCCTCTAGGACGTTAGAGAAAATAAGATTTTAAACCTGCCGGTAAATCTTTTTCTCGTAGTCCGTAGAGGATGCTGGGCGCCCGTCCCAAGTGCGGACTACTTCTGCAAGACTTGTATATAGTTATTGCTTAAATAAGGGTTATGTTATAGTTTCATCGGTTTTGGACCAAAACTATGTTGTTTTTCATACTGTTAACTGGTTAGTTTAACACAAGTTATACGGTGTGATTGGTGTGGCTGGTATGAATCTTGCCCTTGGATTAACTAAAATCCTTTCCTCGTACTGTCCATCTCCTCTGGGCACAGTTCTCTAACTGAGGTCTGGAGGAGGGGCATAGAGGGAGGAGCCAGTGCACACCCAGAGTCAAAGTCTTTCTTAAAGTGCCCATGTCTCCTGCGGAGCCCGTCTATCCCCATGGTCCTTACGGAGTCCCAGCATCCTCTACGGACTACGAGAAAAAGATTTACCGGTAGGTTTAAAATCTTATTTTTTAGATTTGCCAAGTACTTTTGAACAAGCTTTTTTCATAGATCTGGGACCATATTCAATCGTTCGGTGTATTATCACTTCACTATACTAAATTGGTTCTTTTCTTTAATGATGCCAGGCATTGCAGCCAATCTTGGATTAAAAATATGCTTTTCTGCTAGATCTGGCCAGGGGCATTTGGTGCAAATAGTATTTAGTTTTACCCCTTTCACACTGCCAAAAAAAACCCCAGGTTATTACATGTTAGCATGCAGCAACCCAGGTGTTTGTGCAGTGTGAAAGGGACCAGGGAAATGACCCAGGTTGACCCGGTATTTCAACCATGTGTTAAAGCAGGGTTTTACCTGGGTTGAAGTGCGGTGTGAGGCGACTCGGGATCCGTTCACTGTATAGGTAAGCTGGCGCTTGGAGGTCATCTGATCTCCAAGTGCTGCCTCTGGGAAGCGTCACGGCTGACGTCACCAACTTGGCAATATGCCGGGTAGGTCCGCCAGTCTGAAAGTTGTCTCAAGCGGGCGCACCCGGGAAGGAGCCGTGTACAGGTCCCGGGTTCGACCTGCTATATGCGATGCGAAAGGGGTATTAATGGACAATCTGCTATATTAATTTTAGGCTATCCCATTTATGGTATTCTTTCTTTAGGTCTACAGTCAATAAGTCGACCACTACTGGTTGACATGAGAATGGTTGACACATCATATGGTCGACGTGAGTTTTTCATGATTTGATTTTTTTTTTTTTATAGCTTTTTCAGATTTTACCATCCACGTGGACTACGATTGGAAACTGTCCAGCCACGGTGAGCTAATGCATTGCACTAATTGGGGACCTATGTGCTTGAACTTGACGCCCAGCTTAAACTTATGTCGACCTTTTTCTCCTGTTTACCTGTTTCTCATGTTGACCTTGTACAAGTTGACTTTTTGGGGTCGACCTTTTTACTGTTGACCTAATGATCAATACCCCCTTTTTACATTCTTCAGATTCCTGAGAAAGGAACAGGCAGATTTGATACGATGTAGGAATTTTAGACATTGAAGAACAATGTGTGAGTGAATTAGTGTGCACATGCTATTCATTACTTTCTTTTCTTCTTTCTGATTATTTCTGTGAGGGATATCTGAACCCAAACATGGATATGATAAAATATGCTCTGTAGGCTTTCCATGCCATTCTGCAGCACTGATGAATCTAAATATAATGTTAAAGCCACATGTTTAGCACATATTCTATAATGGCTTTTACATAGGACAGAGACGTCAAAGAGCACAGCATGTTGACTTGTGGTGACATGACTGAATCCACATGGAGCAGTTTTGCAGAGCAAGATGGTAATCCTGTCTCTCACTTGGTTCAGAGAGATACAAGATAGAGAAGCACCTTCCACTGCAGAGTGCACAATGGACTCATTTCATGAAGTATAATGGTTATGTTTGTTCTAGCAATAGTGCTGTACTGTGTAATATGCCACCATAAACATTATCGGTATATATGTCAGGTATCCCCTCCCACCTTGTGGGTTCTGATATGTAGTTCTGTCACAGGAGAGCAATTGACTATCGCAGGACTTTAGCTGGGTACACATCTATGCACTTGTCGGGGCTGATCACCAGGTATTGGCTGATTGGCCCAATGATTGTATTGGTGTTTATGCAGTAGCGTTAGCCAATAAACATCTTAATACAGGTTAGGGTTATATGTTCTTATGTGCAGTTTAATATTTAAATTACCCCGACCTCCTGATCCCATAGAAGAATGTACACACTTTGCTATTTGAGGCTGCAATTAGAGTTGGGTTAGATGAAAACTGCACGAGGAATCGCTTTGTTGACATACTGACTGCCAACATTCTGGCACAGTTACATAAACACAAAGAATTTGATGGCGGATAAGAACCATATGGCCCATCTAGTCTGTCCTTTAGGGTTAGGAGTTAGAGTATTAGGTTTAGGTTGGGGTTAAGGTACTAGGGTTTGTTTACTGGAATGGTGAGGATATTAGGGACATGGTATTAGGGTTGTTTTAGCTGTTTGGGTTAAGGCACTAGGGTTAGTTTGGGGGTTGGGACCAGGGATATTAGGCTAGGGTCGGTCTACCAGTTTGGGTTAAGTTATGAGAGCTAGGGGTTATGATTAGGGAGAGGTTAGGGTTAAATTATAAGTATTAGGGGTCATAATTAGGGAGGGGCCAGGGCATCAGCGGTTGGGATGCTCCACGTCCTAGATTCAGTGGTACTGCACCAGAGCCAGGGCATTTGCCCCAGGTCCCCGGAACCAGTAGTGCATAAAAGGGTGAACCAGAAGTCTGGTAGTCGACAGGGTGCAGACAACTATTCCCTGGCCCACAGCAGCATCAGAAAGAGTGCTAGGCAGAAACCCACGGCCAGACCACCGAGTTCCAGACAGCATTCTTAATGTCTAATATACCACACCTTCAGTTACCATTTTAGCCAACACATATGTATTGAGTCCCATGTGTGTTGTTTGAAAGCGCTTTTGTCATAGCTCTAACCTAAATGATTATTGCAATGAATGTTGTATGTATTTTACATACATAACTCTCAATAATGTTCCTAAAGTTTTAGAAAAAAAAGGTATTTAAAGGACATTGGAAACTATCAGTTTAAAATGAGTGCTAGCAGAACACAATAGATTACCCTCTTACACAGCAAGTGTGCATATGACAAACTTAACACCTGCGCTGATATAGGTATACACATACACTATGCGGGTGTTACAATATATGTTTGATCACTAGGTCAACTAGACTCCCTCAGAACTGTCACAAACATCGGAAAAGCTGCGGTAAACTGCGTACACACTGCGGGGCATACACACGGAGAGATCCGTGCTTAACTTCTAAGCAATATAGTCAGATTGCTTAGAATTTAAGCACGGATCTCTCCGTGTGTACCCCCCTGTAGTTTATTTCTGAGCAAACCTAAATCTCTTCTGTTGCAATTGCTAAATCTGAGTGTAAGAGCAGCTTCTAGTAAGGAAACATTTAAGAAAGCTTTAGTGGTACATAAATCAAAATGTTATCGGCAGCTTACGTTTTATGTACTAATTCAACTGAAATGAGCTGTTGAAATTTCTTCTCCATGCAAGGGTCAATGTTTCTTCATGTTGCCCTTGTTTGGTGGAACATTTATTGTCTCATTGAAATAGCGTAATGCAGCTATGCATGATATTTGACATCCTCAAAACACAACCGAGGGTTGTAAATGAATACCAGAGATGTGAAACTCAACTGTAAATTACAATTGGCTGTAACCGCTCAATGGTAAATCCATTTAGTCAAAAAAATCTGTGGTATTCCCATTACAATTCTACATTAAATGAATCCTGTAACAAACAGAAATCTTTTAATATTTGAATCATTTGTTTTGGCACTGACCATAATCACTCATGGGCTGTCGATTAGGGGGTCAGGCAGTAGACGCGCCAAGGAATTTTTATGCAACCTAAGATTTTTGAGTACAATGACAGAAATAAAACTTTACTCATGAATTATAGATCAGTATCTGGGGCAGAAACTTCAAGTACTAATTGATGGTTTTTCTACATTAAACAGGTATCAAATAATGCAAAGAATATACTTGATAAATAAGCGCCTTTATTTCTAGTCTAGCTGCTCTCCACGACTCCATACTGACATTTATTTATTTTTTGCTTTTTAATTAATGGCTTTCTCTGAATTTTCGCCTTTTTACAGGTTTCTTAGAGATTGCTATTCAGTCACTGGATAATCTCGGTGTTTCCTTGAAGGCACACTCAGTCATAAACATCCAGTCATTCTTAGGCATTCATTAATTTGCTCACTCCTTGGCATTCATTCTTTCCCAGCTGGTAGCTGCAGTAGCAGTGGGATTTTGGCTTGTGATTAATCTTCTGTGTTTTTCAAAATCACTAGGGATAAATTAGCCAATTGACTCAACAGTATTCATACCAAAATAGCCCAGTACTTGGCCAGGAATAATCCACTGCATGTCTGTAAAGAGGTCCCAGGCTGACCAGACCATGTTGTTGCACATATTTCATGTTTACTGGACTGGATTCACTTCCAACTGGCTCATGCTCAGTTCAAACATCTTAAAACGTGGGCTTCCCAGTTCCAGATAGCTTGTTAAATGAGTGCTGAGTTGGCACTGCTTTACTAAAGCTCAGCTTGACTACCCTATATAAATATATACACAGATTATTTCTATGCTTTGTGACAGTCATAAGTGTATATTTCTAGTTTCTAAATTTTATCAGGAGATCATTTAAATTGTTTATGTATGTAAGGGACAATGGAGTCTATTTAATAAAGAGAGAGATAAAGTGGCAGGAGATAAAGTACCAACCACCAAGCTTCTAACTGCCATTTTTCAATTGGATTCAGTATGATTTCTCAACAGGATCCTGGCGGCTGAAATACCGACGCCGGAATCTTGACAGTCAAAATCCTGACATTGAGCGTAGCGTGTCTCATCGCGTGCTCGCTGCACTCGCCATGCTTCGGACACGGTCACTATTATATTCCCCCCTCGGGTGGTGGCGTGGACCACCACCCTAGTGGGAATACCAGGCCCAGCATTTTGACTGCTGTCGAGATTCTGGCGTTGGTATTTCGACCGTCGGGATCTCGACTGTGGGGAACTTAACTGCATCCCTTTCAATCACAGCCTGTGACATGGCAGTTAGGAGCTGATTGGCTGGTACTTTACCTCCATCCACTTTGTCTTTTCAAGGCTTAGTAAATAGTCCCATATATCACTTTATATAAGTGACTGCTCAGGGAGGAATTGCATTGGTGCTTACCTGCAATGCCTAATAAACCTTTTACAATATTCCAATATATATATATATACACACACACACACACTATATGTACATATACTGTGTGTGTGTGTGTGTGTATGTATGTATGTATATATATATATATATATATATATATATATATATATCCCCATGAAGAAGTCTTAACTATTGAAGATGAGACACGTTGGAAAACTACCTTGGACCCTCTTATTGATGGACAGATAAGCTTTTATATATTTTGTTCTTGTACGTTTGTTACCTGCTCATTTTTCATGGATTTTTTTATTCTTTTTAATAAAACTGTGTATTTCTTACACTTAAACTTTGGGGAGCGTGATATATATGGGATACAATATATGGCCCAGTAACACTCTTACTAGCACAGTTAAATGTATGAATTTATGGAGGTTAAAAAACAGTACACCCTACTCTTTTCTTTTTTTTTGCCTTCTCTCGTTTTAAGTTACCACGAGTCACTGCAGGTCAGATGACCGAAGACTACAACATTAAATTAAGTGGCTCAAAATATTCCCAGTACATAATTCTTTGTATACAAATATGGTGCACTAATAGGCGCTGGTTACTTCCATTAACCATATATATATATATATATATATATATACTGGCTGTAGATGGTCCGGCACTCCTGTAAGCCTTGAGATATATCTGCTGCGGTGCCCTCCAGGTGACTCTAGGTCACAATATGTAGCGTGGATGTGTGGCGGCACTCAAACAGACTCTTCAATATGAATAATCAGGTCATTTATTTAGACCAATGCAACCATTGGTCTAAATAAATGACCTGATTATTCATATTGAAGAGTCTGTTTGAGTGCCGCCACACATCCACGCTATATATATATATATATATATATAATATATACTTGTGTGTGTGTATATACAGGTTGAGTATCCCATATCCAAATATTCCGAAATACGGAATATTCCGAAATACGGACTTTTTTGAGTGAGTGTGAGATAGTGAAACCTTTGTTTTTTGATGGCTCAATGTACACACACTTTGTTTAATACACAAAGTTATTAAAAATATTGTATTAAATTACCTTCAGGCTGTGTGTATAAGGTGTATATGAAACATAAATGAATTGTGTGAATGTAGACACACTTTGTTTAATGCACAAAGTTATAAAAAATATTGGCTAAAATTACCTCCATGCTGTGTGTATAAGGTGTATATGAAACATAAATGCATTCTGTGCTTAGATTTAGGTCCCATTGCCATGATATCTCATTATGGTATGCAATTATTCCAAAATACGGAAAAATCCCATATCCAAAATACCTCTGGTCCCAAGCATTTTGGATAAGGGAGACTCAACCTGTATAAACTTTATAAATCTCTCCCTGTCTGGTCAGTTTGTTTTCTTTTTATTTATTTGGAAGTTTAGCCCGATATTATTGACAGTCGGGGGGAATAAGGACTCTGTGTGAAAGTTTTCTTTACAGTGACTGGAATGTGCAAGAAAAAAAGCAATTGTTTCCCCAGCACACTGAATGGATAACAGTAACCAGATATAAATCCCACATGATAATAGAATGTGTCCAGAAATGCACTTTCCTAATGACAGTGCTCCTCGCCCATATAAACCAAGTGCCCTATAAATATGTCTTCTCTACACTTTAAATCTACTTTAAATAATGTGTCATGGAATGAAATGTTTGCATGCAGGTTCATAGCTTGGCTCACCCAGTAAGGATCAGTCCAATCAGACCAGTTCCATATAGAACATGAAAAAAGTTATACTCCCATGGACATCTCCATTTTCGTGTGTTGCTTAAAAGCAGGGTATTTGTACAAATACTGCTGCAAACGACCATTGCAATGCTGGAAGTACAGGCTTTGTAGAAACACAAATGACCCTTATTATGAGCTGTGACACTTTATTTAATAATTAAAGAGTGGTATAGTTATCTTAAAAAATGGTTGTTGTTGATGTTGTTGTTGCGAAATAGTTCTACACGAGATGATGTAGGGTGAAACAGATACAGAATAGGATGAAAAAAAAATAGTCCAGTCATCTTTGGTGAGGATTGATGCCAGGTCTTGTGAGGTATGTAGTAATTTTGACAGAAATGTGTATGGCTGGTCAATGAGGCAGTGATGTGCTTCTGTCAGTGAGGCAGGGATGTGCTTCTGTCAGTGAGGCAGGGATGTGCTGCTGTCAGTAAAGCAGGAATGTGCTGCTGTCAGTGAGGCAGGGATGTGCTACTGTCAGTGAGGCAGTGATGTTCTGCTGTCAGTGAGGTGGCGATGAGCCACTGTCAGTGAGGCAGTGATGCGCTGCTATCAGTAGGGAAGTGCTGCTGTCAGTGAGGTGGGATGTGCTGTTAGTGAAGCAGGGATGTGCTGCTGTCAGTAAGGCAGGGATGTGAAGCTATCAGTGATGCAGGGATGTGCTGCTATCAGTAGGGTAGTGCTGCTGTCAGTGAGGTGTGATGTGCTGTTGTCAGTGAAGCAGGGATGTGCTGCTGTCAGTGAGGCAGGGATGTGCTGCTGTCAGTGAGACAGGGATGTGCTGCTGTCAGTGAGACAGGGATGTGCTGCTGTCAGTGAGGCAGGGATGTGCTGTTGTCATTGTGGCAGGGATGTGCCGCTGTCAGTGAGGTGGGATTTGCTGCGGTCAGTGAGGCAGGGTTGTGCTGCTGTTAGTGAGGCTGTGATGTGCTACTGTCAGTGAGGCAGTGATGTGCTGCTGTCAGTGAGTTGGCGATGTTCTGCTGTCAGTGAGGCAGGGATGTGCTGCTGTCAGTGAGGCAGGGATGTGCTGCTGTCAGTGAGGCAGGGATGTGAAACTTTCAGAGAGGCAGGGATGTGTTGCTGTCAGTGAGGCAGGGATGTGCTACTGTCAGTGAGGCAGTGATGTGCTGCTGTCAGTGAGGTGGGGATGTGCTGCTGTCAGTGAGGGGCAGGGATGTGCTGCTGTCAGTGAGACAGTGATGTGCTGCTGTCAGTGAGGCAGGGATGTGCTACTGTCAATGAGGCAGTGATGTGCTGCTCTCAGTGAGGTGAAGTGCTACTGTGAGTGATGCAGTGATGCGCTGCTATCAGTTGGGTAGTGCTGCTGTCAGTGATGCAGGGATGTGCTGCTGTCAGTAAGGCGGGATGTGATGCTGTCAGTGAGGCAGGATGTGCTGCTGTCAGTGAAGCAAGGATGTGCTGCTATCAGTAGGGTAGTGCTGCTGTCAGTGAATCAGGGATGTGCTGCTGTCAGTGAGGCAGGGATGTGCTGCAGTCAGTGAGGTGGGATGTGCTGCTGTCAGTGAGGCAGGGATGTGCTGCTGTCACGTCAGTGAGGCGGGATTTGCTGCTGTCATTGAGGCAGAGATGTGCTGCTATCACGTCAGTGAGGCGGGATTTGCTGCTGTCAGTGAGGCAGGGATGTGCTGCTATCAGTAGGGTAGTGCTGCTGTCACTGAGGCAGGGATGTGCTGCTGTCAGTGTGGCAGGGATGTGCTGCTGTCAGTGTGGCAGGGATGTGCTGCTGTCAGTGTGGCAGGGATGTGCTGCTGTCAGTGAGACAGGGATGTGCTGCTGTCTTTAAGGCAGGGATGTGCTGTTGTCATTGTGGCAGGGATGTGCTGCTGTCAGTGAGGCAGGATTTGCTGCTGTCAGTGAGACAGGGTTGTGCTGCTGTTAGTGAGGCTGTGATGTGCTACTGTCAGTGAGGCAGTGATGTGCTGCTGTCAGTGAGTTGGCGATGTGCTGCTGTCAGTGAGTTGGCGATGTGCTGCTGTCAGTGAGTTGGCGATGTGCTGCTGTCAGTGAGGCAGGGATGTGCTGCTGTCAGTGAGGCAGGGATGTGCTGCTGTCAGCGAGGCAGGGATGTGCTGCTGTCAGGGAGGTGGGATGTGCTGCTGTCAGTGAGGCAGGGATGTGCTGCTGTCAGTGAGGCAAAGATATGCTGCTGTCAGTGAGGCAGGGATGTGCTGTTGTCAGTGAGGCAGTGATGTGAAGCTTTCAGTGAGGCAGGGATGTGCTGCTGTCAGTGAGGCAGTGATGTGCTGCTGTCAGTGAGGCAGGGATGTGCTGCTGTCAGTGAGGCAGGGATGTGCTGCTGTCAGTGAGGCAGGGATGTGCTGCTGTCAGTGAGGCAGGGATGTGCTACTGTCAATGAGGCAGGGATGTGCTACTGTCAATGAGGCAGTGATGTGCTGCTTTCAGTGAGGGGGTGAAGTGCTACTGTGAGTGAGGCAGTGATGTGCTGCTATCGGTTGGGTAGTGCTGCTGTCAGTGATGTAGGGATATGCTGCTGTCAGTGAGGTGGGATGTGATGCTGTCAGTGAGGCAGGGATGTGCTGCTGTCAGTGAAGCAGGGATGTGCTGCTATCAGTAGGGTAGTGCTGCTGTCAGTGAAGCAGGGATGTGCTGCTGTCAGTGAGGTGGGATTTGCTGCTGTCAGTGAGGCAGTGATGTGCTGCTGTCAGTAAGGTAGTGCTGCTGTCAGTGAGGCAGAGATGTGCTGCTGTCAGTGAGGCGAGATTTGCTGCTGTCAGTGAGGCAGGGATGTGCTGCTATCAATAGGGTAGTGCTGCTGTCAATGTGGCAGGGATGTGCTGCCGTCAGTGTGGCATGGATGTGCTGCTGTCAGTGAGGCAGGTATGTGCTGTTGCCAGTGAGGCAGGGATGTGCTGCTGTCAGTGAGGCGGGATTTGTTGCTGTCAGTGAGGCGGGATTTGTTGCTGTCAGTGAGGCGGGATTTGTTGCTGTCAGTGAGGCAGTGATATGCTGCTGTCAGTGAGGCAGGGATGTGCTGCTGTCAGTGTGGCAGGGTTGTACTGCTGTTAGTGAGGCAGGATTTGCTGCTGTCAGTGAAGCAGTGATGTGCTGCTATCAGTAGGGTAGTGCTGCTTCAGTGAGGCAGGGATGTGCTGCTTTCATTCAGACGATGATGTGCTGCTGTCAGTGAGGTGAGATGTGCTGCTGTCAGCGAGTGCTGCTGTTAGAGAGGCAGGGATGTGCTGCTGTCAGCAGGGCTGGCCAAAGCCAATTTTTTTTGGCAAGTAAATATATATTTTGGCGCTCCTTAGTAGACTATATGGAGGCTTGGCTTGGCATGACCACAAAATAGTACCAATTCACATTACACAACACAGTGGGCCTAATACAGACCTGATCGCTAGCAGGCGATTTTTGCACTGCTGCGATCAGATAGTCACCGCCTACAGGGGAGTGTATTTTAGCTATGCAAGTGTGCGATCGCATGTGTAGCATAGCTGTACAAACAGATCTTGTGCAGTCTCTGCGCATCCCAGGACTTACTCAGCCGCTGCGATCACTTCAGCCTGTCCGGGGGCGGAATTGACGTCATGAGCCCTCCCTGCAAACGCTTGGGAACGTCTGCGTTTTTCCAACCACTCCCTGAAAACGGTCAGTTGACACCCACAAGCACCTTCTTCCTGTCAATCTCCTTGTGAACGGCCATGCGAACGGATCCTTTGCACAAACCCATCGCTGAGTGGCGATCTGCTCTGTACCCATGCGACGTGCCTGCACATTGCGGTGCATACGCATGCGCAGTTTAGACCTGATCGCAGGCTGTGCGAAAAAGCAGCCTAGCAATCAGGTCTGAATTAGGCCCTGTAGTGCCTCTTATACAAATTACACCACATAGTAGAGAGCCGCTTATACATGTTACCCCACATTAGAGAGCGCATTATACAAATTATGCCATGGTTACACATTGCCCACACCTAGAAATCACCACTGACTTGAATGTAATAAGAATGCTTAACAGGTAGTTTAATTCAGACAGGGCTCTATATAAACTACTCGTTTATAAATGGCATAACTATTGACAAGAACACTGGCACCCATACATAGATTGTATAGGGAGCACAATGAACAAATACACACAGACAGGGAATAGGAGCAGGAGTACACACTGACACATAAACAGATTGTATATGAGCACTCTGACACACATTGTACAGGGTTACACTGACACACACACATTGTACAGGGACCAGGGGTGCACAATTCCCACCCCCCTCCCCTCAAACAAAGAGTACCGCTGCCCTGCAGGTGTCCCTGGACGAAGAGAACCTCTGCCCTGCAGGTGTCCATGGAGCGCACCTTCATGCGGGTGGGGAGGAACATGTTCCAATTGGTCAGTGGGGCCCGTGTGCCGGGAAGTAGCGCCGCGTGTGAACTAGCCAGCGATGGGAGATGGAGTCCTTGCAGGCTTGGTGCCATACGCAAATGCATACTTTGCCAAATGGGCCTCCCGGCCCTGGCTGTCAGTGAGGCAAGGATGTGCTGCTGTCAGTGAGGCAGGGATGCGCTTTTTTCTGTGAGTAGGGTCCCTGTGAATGATGCTAGTGGTTACAGTTGTGGAGTGATACAGCAGTGGCTCTGTGATGGTGTTTTTGTGACAGTTGGAAGTAGTTAAGGTGTGCAACCATTGGGGTTAAAT
Source organism: Pseudophryne corroboree (assembly GCF_028390025.1). Classification (NCBI taxonomy): domain Eukaryota; kingdom Metazoa; phylum Chordata; class Amphibia; order Anura; family Myobatrachidae; genus Pseudophryne; species Pseudophryne corroboree. Next base: position 619,457,644 of record NC_086448.1, on the reverse strand, counting down.
GAACGAGCATGTGATCTAGTGTGTCCAATAATGTTAGTGGGATTTCTGTCACGTTATATATAGTACCCGCCCACAGCTTCCTGATGACCAATTGTGATGATACTTAGCCTAAAACCTGCCTGGGAAAATTACCTACACACTGGTGAAAATCACATCGCTATCAGTTCAGTGGTTTCAGAGTTTATCTCCATGAAGCAAACAAACTTTCATTTATAAGATGTATAGACAATGTATGAGGGGTGGTGGGAAAGGGAGAGTAAACATAGGAGTGAAACTTTATTGAAGGGTAAGACACGAAATAAGAGATGGAGAAAGACAAGGATAGATGAGTACATCGTGCCATGGGACCGGCACTTGGCAAGTCTAGCAGCTAGCATGGGTGTCTTTATGTAAACCAAACCATGAATGGGACTATCTGTCCCAAAGCATGTGATATGTGGGAACAGAGGACCTCATTCCGAGTTGTTCGCTCGCTAGCAGATGTTAGCAGCTTTGCACACGCTAAGCCGCCGCCTACTGGGAGTGAATCTTAGCTTATCAAAATTGCGAACGAAAGATTCGCAATATTGCGAAAAGACTTCTCTGTGCAGTTTCTGAGTAGCTCGAGACTTACTCTTCCAGTGCGATCAGTTCAGTGCTTGTCATTCCTGGTTTGACGTCACAAACACACCCAGCGTTTGCCCAGACACTCCTCCGTTTCTCCAGCCACTCCCGCGTTTTTCCCAGAAACGGTAGCGTTTTTTCAAACACTCCCATAAAACGGCCTGTTTCCACCCAGAAACACCCACTTCCTGTCAATCACATTACGATCACCAGAACGAAGAAAAAACCTCGTAATGCCGTGAGTAAAATACCTAACTACATAGCAAATTTACTTGGCGCAGTCGCACTGCGGACATTGCGCATGCGCATTAGCGACTAATCGCTCCGTTGCGAAAAAAAAATAACGAGCGATCAACTCGGAATGACCACCAGAGTTTCTACAGGTATATAGATGAAGCTCAGGGTTAGAAACTGCATTGACAATGCTCTCTATTTAAAAATATTGGGTTAATCTGGTCCTTGGATTTGCACCGTTCGTCTCACCACCTTGTGTATCTATCTGCTCTCCAATGTTTTGTGCTCTCCCATGCATTCTGCTACTGTCGGCCATACTAATCATGGGCTTCTAGCCTCGGGCTTTAATGCCCGGAGCTATTCAACTACAAACCCTTTTCCTCACATGGTAAGTCCACAGCTGACAAGCGTTAACCCATAGATTCCGGGTTAAGTTCCTGGAGCTACTGTATGGGTAAACACGTCTATAGCAGCCGAGATAAGTGCAAAAGGCCAATTTACCTCGGATTTATGTTCGAGCTTCAGAAGGAGGCAAACAGAATCTGTATTCAATGCAGCCTGTGGTCTTATCATGGGCTGCCGCATGCTGCAATTGAATAGCCCAGGCACTGCTACAAGCCCTTAGTAATTAGTGCGGCTAATTGTATTCACCTCTCAGTTTACATTCAGTACAAGTCTTTGCACTAGCAATGTGCTTCCTGCTTCAGTGTGCTGGGCATTCCAATGAGTAATGCTACTACAGTGTGTATCTGTGCTCCCAGCCAACTGCATTATAGTATCACATTATACTTGACCATGTCCCTCCCTGCCAGTTATTACTTGTGCCTTGACCTGTTCCTAATTGTGGGCAGATGGCTCTGGCAACACTCTCTCTGAAGAACCAATCGGCAGGTATGGACTAGACCACAGGGGTACAGGGGAAAGTACCGGTGGGACCCACTGCTTGTGGATCCACCCCTACTTCTAGGGATCAGGTTCAGACTGTGCATTGGAAAGATACATTATACATATGTTTCATTATACAGCACCGGACTATGGTGTATTTTCTACAGTGCATTGCTCTTATGAAATTTATACATTATCATGCATGGTCTAGCAGTACTAACTATAGGCCTATACATATTTCTCTGACGTCCTAGTGGATGCTGGGACTCCGTCAGGACCATGGGATAGCGGCTCCGCAGGAGACAGGGCACAAAATTTAAAAGTTTGACCACTAGATGGTGTGTACTGGCTCCTCCCCCTATGACCCTCCTCCAAGCCTCAGTTAGGTTTTTGTGCCCGTCCGAGCAGGGTGCAATCTAGGTGGCTCTCCTAAAGAGCTGCTTAGAAAAAGTTTGTTAGGTTTTTTATTTTCAGTGAGTCCTGCTGGCAACAGGCTCACTGCAACGAGGGACTTAGGGGAGAAGAAGTGAACTCACCTGCGTGCAGGATGGATTTGCTTCTTAGGCTACTGGACACTAGCTCCAGAGGGACGATCACAGGTACAGCCTGGATGGGTCACCGGAGCCGCGCCGCCGACCCCCTTGCAGATGCCGAATAGAGAAGAGGTCCAGAAACCGGCGGCAGAAGACGTCTCAGTCTTCATGAGGTAGCGCACAGCACTGCAGCTGTGCGCCATTGCTCTCCGCACACTTCACACCAGCGGTCACTGAGGGTGCAGGGCGCTGGGGGGGGCGCCCTGGGCAGCAATGTAATATACCTATTCTGGCTAAAATATATCACATATAGCCCCTGGGGCTATATGGATGTATTTAACCCCTGCCAGGTTCCAAAAAAACCGGGAGAAGAAGCCCGCCGAAAAGGGGGCGGGGCCTATTCTCCTCAGCACACAGCGCCATTTTCCTGCCCAGCTCCGCTGCGAGGAAGGCTCCCAGGACTCTCCCCTGCACTGCACTACAGAAACGGTAAAAACAGAGAGGGGGGGCACTTATTGGCGATATTTATAATATTTGAGCTGCTATAAAGGGAACACACTTATTAAGGTTGTCCCTATATATATTTATAGCGCTTGGGTGTGTGCTGGCAAAATCTCCCTCTGTCTCCCCAAAGGGCTAGTGGGGTCCTGTCTTCTATCAGAGCATTCCCTGTGTGTCTGCTGTGTGTCGGTACGTGTGTGTCGACATGTATGAGGACGATGTTGGCGTGGAGGCGGAGCAATTGCCTGTAATGGTGATGTCACCCCCTAGGGAGTAGACACCAGAATGGATGGCTTTGTTTATGGAATTACGGGATAGTGTCAGCACGCTACAAAAGTCGGTTGACGACATGAGACAGCCGGCAAACCAGTTAGTACCTGTCCAGGCGTCTCAGACACCGTCAGGGGCTGTAAAACGCCCTTTACATCAGTCGGTCGACACAGACCCAGACACTGACACTGAATCCAGTGTCGACGGTGAAGAAACAAACGTATTTTCCAGTAGGGCCACACGTTATATGATCACGGCAATGAAGGAGGCTTTGCATATCTCTGATACTGCAAGTACCACAAAAAGGGGTATTATGTGGGGTGTGAAAAAACTACCGATAGTTTTTCCTGAATCAGAGGAACTGAATGAAGTGTGTGATGAAGCGTGGGTTACCCCAGATAGAAAACTGCTAATTTCAAAGAAGTTATTGGCATTATACCCTTTCCCGCCAGAGGTTAGGGCGCGCTGGGAAACACCTCCTAGGGTGGATAAGGCGCTCACACGCTTATCAAAGCAAGTGGCGTTACCGTCTCCTGATACGGCCGCCCTCAAGGATCCAGCTGATAGGAGGCTGGAGAATACATTAAAAAGTATATACACACATACGGGTGTTGTACTGAGACCAGCAATCGCCTCAGCCTGGATGTGCAGTGCTGGCGTGGCTTGGTCGGAGTCACTGTCTGAAAATATTGATACCCTGGATAGGGACAGTATTTTACTGACTATAGAGCAGTTAAAGGATGCATTTCTTTATATGCGAGATGCACAGAGAGATATTTGCACTCTGGCATCAAGAGTAAGTGCGATGTCCATATCTGCCAGAAGAAGTTTATGGACGCGCCAGTGGTCAGGTGATGCGGATTCCAAACGACATATGGAAGTATTGCCGTATAAGGGGGAGGAATTATTTGGGGTCGGTCTATCGGATCTGGTGGCCACGGCAACGGCCGGAAAATCCACCTTTTTACCCCAGGTCACCTCCCAGCAGAAAAAGCCGCAGTCCTTTCGTTCCTATAAGAACAAACGAGCAAAAGGACATTCCTATTTGCCCCGAGGCAAAGGAAAGGGTTAGAGACTGCAACAAGCAGCTCCTTCCCAGGAGCAGAAGCCCTCCCCGGCTTCTACAAAGGCGTCAGCATGACGCTGGGACCTTACAAACAGACTCAGGGGCGGTGGGGGGTCGCCTCAAACATTTCAGCGCACAGTGGGCTCACTCGCAGGTGGACCCCTGGATCCTGCAGGTAGTATCTCAGGGTTACAGGTTGGAATTCGAGAAGTCCCCTCCTCGCCGTTTCCTAAAGTCTGCTTTGCCAACGTCTCCCTCCGACAGGGCGACGGTATTGGAGGCCATTCACAAGCTGTATTCTCAGCAGGTGATAGTCAAGGTACCCCTCCTACAACAGGGACAGGGGTATTACTCCACGCTATTTGTGGTACCGAAGCCGGACGGCTCGGTAAGACCGATTCTAAATCTAAAATCTCTGAACCTGTACATACAAAAATTCAAGTTCAAGATGGAGTCACTCAGAGCAGTGATAGCGAATCTGGAAGAAGGGGATTTTATGGTGTCCTTGGACATCAAGGATGCTTACCTTCATGTTCCAATTTGTCCTTCACACCAAGGGTACCTCAGGTTCGTGGTCCAAAACTGTCATTATCAGTTTCAGACGCTGCCGTTTGGATTGTCCACGGCACCCCGGGTCTTTACCAAGGTAATGGCCGAAATGATGATCCTTCTTCGAAGAGAAGGCGTCTTAATTATCCCTTACTTGGAAGGGCAAGATCCAGAGAACAGCTGGAGGTCGGAGTAGCACTAACCCAAGTAGTGCTCCAACAACACGGGTGGATTCTGAATTTTCCAAAATCCCAACTGATCCCGACGACACGTCTGTTGTTCCTAGGGATGATTCTGGACACTGTTCAGAAAAAGGTATTTCTTCCGGAGGAGAAAGCCAGGGAGTTATCCGATCTAGTCAGGAACCTCCTAAAACCAGGAAAAGTATCTGTGCATCAATGCACAAGAGTCCTGGGAAAAATGGTAGCTTCTTACGAAGCGATTCCATTCGGCAGATTCCATGCACGAACTTTTCAGTGGGATCTGCTGGACAAATGGTCCGGATCGCATCTGCAGATGCATCAGCGGATAAAATTGTCCACAAGGACAAGAGTGTCTCTGCTATGGTGGTTGCAGAGTGCTCATCTGTTAGAGGGCCGCAGATTCGGCATACAGAACTGGGTCCTAGTGACCACGGATGCCAGCCTGAGAGGCTGGGGAGCGGTCACACAGGGAAGAAACTTCCAGGGCGTGTGGTCAAGCCTGGAGACGTCTCTTCACATAAATATACTGGAGCTAAGAGCAATCTACAATGCTCTAAGCCTGGCAAAACCTCTGCTTCAGGGTCAGCCGGTGTTGATTCAGTCGGACAACATCACGGCAGTCGCCCACGTAAACAGACAGGGCGGCACAAGAAGCAGGAGGGCAATGGCAGAAGCTGCAAGGATTCTCCGCTGGGCAGAAAATCATGTGTTAGCACTGTCAGCTGTGTTCATCCCGGGAGTGGACAACTGGGAAGCAGACTTCCTCAGCAGACACGATCTGCACCCGGGAGAGTGGGGACTTCATCCAGAAGTCTTCCACATGATTGTGGTCCATTGGGAAAGACCAATGGTGGACATGATGGCGTCCCGCCTCAACAAAAAACTGGACAGGTATTGCGCCAGGTCAAGAGACCCTCAGGCAATAGCTGTAGACGCTCTGGTAACACCATGGGTGTACCAGTCAGTGTATGTGTTTCCTCCTCTGCCTCTCATACCAAAAGTACTGAGAATTATACGGCAAAGGGGAGTAAGAACGATACTCGTGGCTCCGGATTGGCCAAGAAGAACTTGGTACCCGGAACTTCAGGAGATGCTCACGGAAGATCCGTGGCCTCTACCTCTAAGACGGGACCTGCTTCAGCAGGGACCGTGTCTATTCCAAGACTTACCGCGGCTGCATTTGACGGCATGGCGGTTGAACGCCGAATCCTAAGGGAAAAAGGCATTCCGGAAGAGGTCATCCCTACCCTGGTAAAAGCCAGGAAGGAGGTGACTGCACAACATTATCACCGCATTTGGAGAAAATATGTTGCGTGGTGTGAGGCCAGGAAGGCCCCGACGGAGGAATTTCAACTGGGTCGATTCCTACATTTCCTGCAAACAGGATTGTCTATGGGCCTCAAATTAGGGTCCATTAAGGTTCAAATTTCGGCCCTGTCGATTTTCTTCCAGAAAGAATTGGCTTCAGTTCCTGAAGTCCAGACTTTTGTAAAAGGAGTACTACATATACAGCCCCCGGTTGTGCCCCCAGTGGCACCGTGGGATCTTAATGTAGTTTTGGATTTTCTCAAATCCCATTGGTTTGAGCCACTCAAATCGGTGGATTTGAAATATCTTACATGGAAAGTAACCATGCTACTGGCCCTGGCTTCAGCCAGGAGAGTGTCAGAATTGGCGGCTTTATCGTATAAAAGCCCATATCTGATTTTCCATTCGGACAGGGCAGAACTGCGGACGCGTCCTCACTTTCTGCCTAAGGTGGTTTCAGCGTTTCACCTGAACCAGCCTATTGTGGTGCCTGCGGCTACTAGCGATTTGGAGGATTCCAAGTTGCTGGACGTTGTCAGAGCATTGAAAATATATATTTCAAGGACGGCTGGAGTCAGAAAATCTGACTCGCTGTTTATACTGTATGCACCCAACAAGCTGGGTGCTCCTGCTTCTAAGCAGACGATTGCTCGTTGGATTTGTAGCACAATTCAACTTGCACATTCTGTGGCAGGCCTGCCACAGCCTAAATCTGTCAAGGCCCATTCCACAAGGAAGGTGGGCTCATCTTGGGCGGCTGCCCGAGGGGTCTTGGCATTACAACTCTGCCGAGCAGCTACGTGGTCAGGGGAGAACACGTTTGTAAAATTCTACAAATTTGATACCCTGGCTAAGGAGGACCTGGAGTTCTCTCATTCGGTGCTGCAGAGTCACCCGCACTCTCCCGCCCGTTTGGGAGCTTTGGTATAATCCCCATGGTCCTGACGGAGTCCCAGCATCCACTAGGACGTCAGAGAAAATAAGATTTTACTTACCGATAAATCTATTTCTCGTAGTCCATAGTGGATGCTGGGCGCCCATCCCAAGTGCGGATTGTCTGCAATACTTGTACATAGTTATTGTTACAAAAAAATCGGGTTGTTATTGTTGTGAGCCGTCTGTTCAGAGGCTCCTACGTTTGTCATACTGTTAACTGGGTTCAGATCACAAGTTGTACGGTGTGATTGGTGTGGCTGGTATGAGTCTTACCCGGGATTCAAAACCCTTCCTTATTGTGTACGCTCGTCCGGGCACAGTATCCTAACTGAGGCTTGGAGGAGGGTCATAGGGGGAGGAGCCAGTACACACCACCTAGTGATCAAACTTTTAAATTTTGTGCCCTGTCTCCTGCGGAGCCGCTATCCCATGGTCCTGACGGAGTCCCAGCATCCACTACGGACTACGAGAAATAGATTTATCGGTAAGTAAAATCTTATTATTTATTAGGGTGCCCAGACCAGTCACACTCTAATGGTTAGCCAAGCTTCTATGGGGGCTTTCCCCACCCACTCTGGAGGCTGGCCACACCCCTAAGTATGAGCCCCTATCACTGGATTCTCCAAGCGGGCTCTTCATTCTCCAGTTCGTCACTGCGGCCGCCCATGATATTTATGTGCCCATCAGTATCATGTATATGAGGTGTTGACTACCAATTCATATCTTCCAATGAGTTGTTAACTAAATAGTGCTTTACATTTATCTACTCCCCAGTGGTTTTACTGCAACACTAAGGGGTCTACTGTATTTACTAAAGGCCAGGTTTTCAGAAGTGATGTTGCCCTTAGCAGACAATCATATTTTAGCTATTTATTCTACAAGGTGCTAGATAAATGATAAGTAGAATCTGATTGGTTGCTATGAGCAATCACATTTGTTCTTCTAGATTGGAGGCTGCAGGTGTCAGAGCAATGGGCCTGTGTCCCCTGTCAATGGTGCTGTCAGTGTGCTCAGCGCAAATAATCTGGCCTATTGTGCCAGGCTTTGAGGCTCCCTGGTGTGGAGCAGATGCATCCATTCTCTTCTTTTGGCGTTGTGAGATCAGTTAATCTGTGAAATCGGTGACTTTCCACATGCTTTTGCTGTTGCTTTACACGAGAGGAAACCGACTGTCAGGAGCTGTCACTTCCACCTTGAACATTGGGTCCAGGTGCCAATAGGGTTGGTTTATCATGTTACCGCTTGTTGTCCTCACTCATGTACGGGTTTATAAATCCTTTAAAGTTACTGCTAATTAGATACTTAACATGAGTGTTATTTGTCTTTCACAATCATCACGGAGATATATCTAAGGGCAAAATAGAATTCCGTTGTATCTGGGACATTGGATTATGAAAAATTCCCATCATTTACCAGATAACTCACATGTGGACACTCTATTTCATCACTAATGCACTAATACACTATTACAGGGAAGGGAGTGTGGAAGTGGGAGGACCAATAAGAGGCTATCTGATTATTTTTGTTTCCTCTCCTTCCCTCCTCCCCCTCCCCCCCCCCCCCCTTTTATCTGCAGCATCACACAGTCCAGGCTCTTGTCAAAATGTTATGTGTTTTATAGATATTGGGACAAATGTAATAGCCTGTGATTTGCAGGAGCCAGCGTGATTCCAGTTAGATAGCCACTAAAATTAATGCAGCAATTAGTTTAAAGAAAAAAACAGGCTGATTTTGCCTTTAAACTAATTGTTGCTTTAAATCGAATGACTATCTCACAATAGTGCCACTCCTGCAAATCGGTGGCTATTACATCATCTTGCAATGAAGCAAGGACACTTGTATGTGTGAAAGATGTGATGCCCAATAGTAATTTATGGGTATAACCCAATGTGTATATTACAGTAATTTGGTCATTATATGCATTTATCCATCATTGCTTCATTATACCTTGGATGAGCAATTAGTACGGCAGATCCCACTTGTAGTATTTAAAAATACAGAATGTGGGCAAGATAACTTGTTCTAGAACAATTCTGTAATGTAATCACTACCAATCACTGTAAGATGGTCTGAAAGCCTTAGAAATTACTTGGGGTATGTAAGCATGTTCTAAACAATCACAAAACTAAGATCAATAAATATGGCTGAATTAATATAATAAATAAATAAATAAATACAATGCTCTTACCATTTTATGGGAGTTATGGTGACTTACCTTTCTGCACAGTAGCACTTCTGGTCATCTGTAATCCATGCATGACAGGTATGATGCCACTTAAAGACCATGTAGGTGGCTACTCCCAACAAAGTGATATCTGTCCCACCATGCATTAATAAATTGCATGGAGTTTTTCAGCTCCACCAAAAATGTATAAATTCAATCAATCAATCAATCAATCAATCAATCAAGATAAGGGGCCAGGAACAAACACCTCCATCCTGTCTAAAGGCAGTTAGCAATTCTCTGAGTTGAACATTTGGATCTGTTGTGTGCCGTAGGACTAGTGATACCAGGACAATAAAGAGGGATAGGTCATTAGTTAATTGCCTCAAATTAGGGGGTAATTCATGGATATAGGTTGTTTGGATTCACAATTTAATGTCACTGATATATTTGAACACTGACCAGGCATGTAACATGAAATTGGAGGCCCCATAACTAAATCAGAGGAGGTCCTGTGTAGATGATGAACTGGAACTCACAGTAGCATAGAGGAAGGCCAGCTTAGTTGTTAAATTGCTGGGTTACCCCTCAGTTTTGAGCCCTATACTTGTAGCAAAAGATGTGGTCCTGCCCATGATGACCCTGAGATAAGATAATTCTACCCTGAAACATGTTTCAACCCCAACTCTGTACATAATACCATCTTATTATTCCTGGAAAAACTTGTCTATAGTCCTTATAAGGACCCTGAATTATCTACAGAAACAGAACAACTGATGTGATCTGCGTTCGGTGAGGAGAGCTCAGCAGCATTTATGAAATCATTTCAGCAGCAATTCCAGTTTCTGCATCAGTTTAGTCTGTGGGAGAATCAGGTTGGAAAACTTGAAACAAAAAAGTTGTGAATATTGTAGGTCAGGAGGGCACCAAGCTAATGGGTGCAAATGTGCACCTTGATCAACCGTGTTCTGTTACAAGAGGTGCAAATGCAATTTTCTTTCTACTTTTATGTCTAATAAATGAGGTTATTTATTTTTATACTAAAATTTCTTCTTTCTATATTAAAAATTTCTACATTTGCTACTCTCCCTTCGCTTTCACAGTGCAACGTGGTTTTGCCAAGGAGCAAAATTGCACATTCTAGCTGGATTTATTGTGGGGGTCATTCCGAGTTGATCGTGTCAAAGTCGCTCGCTAGCAACTTTTTGCAGCGCAGCGAACATCTCAACCGCGGCTAAACTGTGCATGCGTATGCACCGCAATGCGCAGGCGTGTCGTACGAGTACAAAGCGGTTTGTTGCTGAGCGATGGATTTAACGAAGAATCCATTCGTACAGCCGAATGCACGGTGATTGACAGGAAGAGGGCGTTTATGGCTGTCAACTGACCGTTTTCAGGGAGTTGTTGGAAAAACGCAGGCATGTCCAGGCGTTTGCAGGGCGGGTGTCTGACGTCAAATCCGGACCAGACACGCTGAAATGAACGCAAGGGTTGAGTAAGTCTAGAGCTACTTAGAAATTGCACAAACTTTTTTGGCCCGCCTGGCAGCACCTGCGTTCGCACACTTGCAAAGTGAAAATACACTCCCCCATAGGCGGCGACTGTTTGATTGCAAGCCAGCAAAAAGTTGCTAGCGAGCGATCAACTCGGAATGACCCCCTGTGTGTCATTTATTATGACTACAGTCTTACATTTATATTACATCTGAAGAAACCTGAGATTGGGGCAATTTTAAATACCACAGTAAAATATGTTGTTTATTTATTATAATACTTTGATGCAGCTGATTTAATTTTTTGTGTACCTTTTGCATTTGCGGAAATTGTATGCCCTGTGATGTTTACACTCCAATATTTCTTTGTTTAATGCGTTATACTGTACTGTATGCCTCATGTCATTTTATATTACACGTTTTTCCAATTTGCTGCAAACTATTACTGTACTAACAAACAACATCCACAATCAGTACAAGCAATGCATTAATAATTTTATTCATTTCATATTTTTTCCTTTTCTATTTTTTTTTACATTATGGGAAACATTAATTTATTTACAATTTTTTCAGTCCACGCACCAAACTTGGAAGGTGACTTGAGGAAAAGTCTATTCCATAAATGCATAAAAATGCTCATCCACATCTATCAAAATGCTTTCAGTTTTAAAACTTTAATTGAATTAAACAAAACAATTTTAAAAGCACAGTTGGGACTGCAGATATGACACTTGTTACATTCCAGGAATGGTTTTATTTTATGCAATCAAATACAAAATAAAACAAAAATAGAGGTAATGCACAATTTTAAATAAAACTCAGTTGTGCACATTCAAATATTGACAGAACACAGTTGAACTCAAGTGAAATATAAATAAATCTTTTTTTTCCCATTTAAATATTAAAAATCTCATTTTTTTTATTCATTAACATTCATTACAAAAAGGTCCAGAGTTATGGCAACATCTGCAAAAAATATACTTGTTTTTTCAACATCTCCCAATATTCATTACAACTCTTATCTCCACTCTCTATGCATATGTTATTCTATAATGTAATGTGTGTGTTTAATAATTGTAATGATAATATGTCAGACTCTTTGGTGGGATAGTGGTATGTGTTATATTTTTTATGAAAAAAAAGAGAGTTTTCTTATTGTGTTATTTTTTAATCCGAAAGCACATAAATCAGATAAAGATAAATGTTTGTGTCTGACAATTGTATATGCTAATTTTTGAAAAAGATTAGATTCTTACAAAAAATAAACCATCTTAGTGGTGGGTGGGGGGATAAAGTTGTTATTTGCAGTTGTGCAGTAATCTATTGCAACCGATCAAACAATTGCTTTCATTGTATAACTTGCTCAAGATTGATCAAAGCTACTTGGTGATTGACTGATATGTTTGGGTTGCTGTACCTCTGCATTCTGTCAGCAAATAAACTCCATAGAAAATGTATTGGTTAACCCAGTGGTTTCCAAACTTTTTTGAATCACGGCGCCCTAGAATATCAGATTTTTTTTCACGGCACCCCTAGGCCAAAAATTTCTTATTGAGAAATTTAGAAAGAAATACATTAAGTAGATTACTTTTATATGTCATCCTTAGGGTCAGTTGTGTGGTGAGGGACAAGATTTGCTACTGTTTGGCCACATATTTTATGACTGGCAGCCACCAGCACTGGTTTTGCCTATTATATTGACCATGAATAATTTGAATTGGTCCTGGACCACCAACCCAGGGCACCCCTGCAAGTGTCCCGAGGCACCCCAGGGAGCCACGGCACACAGTTTGGGAACCTCTGGGTTAACCCATGCAATACATATGCAATACATATAAGGGGCTAAATGTAATTGCCTGCGAGAAGCCAGATGTGCGGGACTTTGTGCGAGAATGCCAATATTTTTAAAGCGGCAATCATTTACAGGGCAAAACCAACCTGGCCGCTTTAAAAATATGGTCATTCTCGCACATTTAGTTCAAAGAGTCTGGTTGATATAAGTCATTAACCATTGAGTGTGCAAATAAAGAAGCACATACTGTGGTGCCAGAATTTTACACATACTAATATGGTTACCATTAACATCATTGTTACTTTAATTTGGTGACATATTTTAAAGTCAAAAGTCAGAATTGTGTGAATATACTGTATATATCTGCCACTTAGGTTAGAAACTGTCACTGCTCTCAAAAAGTAAATGAAAGTGTATTGCTATGTACCTTTTTGTACCGAACAGCAACAAGAGTATATGTGAAAGTAAACAGTATGAAATAAAGGCAAACTGGAGTAAAAATTGGTACAAATCAGAAGTTGCACATTTATAAAAACAGTTTAAGCAAGCAGTTACAAACATGTCATTCCAATATATAATGTTACAAAGAATTTAAAAAAACTAAAACGTTTTAATCCACATTTAAATGTATTGAAGTTTATGTTGCAGGAAACCATTCATGTATAAAGGTGGCATTGTTCTAATAAAAAATAAAAATAACAAAAATATGGACATTTTGGAATATTTTGGAATATCTGTAGCATTCTAAGTTTTGTAATGATTGTAATTAAGTAAATGCTTGTCTATTCAATAGTCTGTAATGTGCTGTGGTTGGATAGCTAACTTTTTGCACTGCCTACACAAAATAATTTGGAGAATCTGTGAATGCGGTGGTGACTTGCAGTGTAGGGGGTAAAGCCAATTGATACAGCCTGAAGGTCTACTCTAGTAGTTGGAGAGATCTTGATTCAGGTAACCCAATTATGTAATATTTGTAATTTGTACCCATTAATAGCATTCCTGATAAAGATAACGCCATGTTGCTTGTTAGTGTATGGAATTTGGCATACCAAATATCTTCTCTTTATTACTCTGCACATATACAGGGAAAATAGAGAATGGATAAAGCATTATCTACCTTTTTGGTGCAGAGAGTATTACTATCTGTGTGTTTCTCTGAGTCAAGAACAAGCGATAATTAGGAGGCTATATCGTTAATAAATCAAAGGTGATATAAAACAGAGGACCTACTTCCTATGGAAATACAAATGAAGTACAGTCCTCACTAGGGACTTTATTTACAAAGTGACGGCTTCCTGTACGTGGATTGAAGCTGAAAATTTAAAGCAGCACTCACGTTAAAACATGGCGTACTTTACTCTGAATGTGAGTGCAGCTTTAAATTTTCTGCTCAAACCGGCTTTATTCGTAATAAAAGCCCTATATGTGAGTGCCAAGCTTCTGTACAATGAAACTTCTACTAAAACTATCACTCATAAAAATAGAACTTGCAAGTTCGCCAAAGTAAGTTGGCGGGAAAGGATAATAGCTCCTAATTATTCAGTACAATATACCTTTTGATATTTCAGATTTTATATGTGTATATACAAAAAATAGATTTACCTTTGATGAAACCAAGTACAATGTAGTCATCCATTAATTTTAAAGGGTTACACAGTAAACTCTAATAATATCTTATGCATCTATTGTCATCCTTTGAGTCGGCCATTTTGGGACTGCAGACTACCACTTCACCTGGAACTAGTAACTTGGGGGCAGTACGGATGGTGTAATGGTTAGCATTACTGCCTCACAGCTCTGAGGTCATGGCCATGGTCCTAACTGTGTGGAGTTTTTATATTATTCCTGTGCTTGCATGGGTTTCCTCCGGGTACTCTGTTTCCTTTCTCACAATTTAAAAATATTGGTAGGTTAATTGGCTCCTAAAAAAATAAATAACCCTAGTGTGTGTGTGTGTGTGTGTGTGTGTGTGTGTGTGTGTGTGTGTGTGTGTATAAAGGGCAGACTAAATGGGCCAAGTAGTGCTTATCTGCCATCATAGCAGAGGCGGAACTACCGCCAGTGCAACCAGTGCGTTGCACTGGGGCCCGCCACTGTCCAGGGGCCCAAAGCATGTAATGAGTTACATGCCGCTGTGTGCTGCGGGGAACCGCTGCCCGCAGCACACAGCCGCCCGGGCAGGAGAGGAGAGAAGCGCAGGCAGCGGACACGGGGGGAAGAAGGAGGAGGGAGGTGGAGGAGGGAGCCGCAGCAGCGCTGTGTTATAGGTTGAGGCGCTGCTGCTGTCCCTCTCACTGGCGCACGCGTACCCAGAAACCCCCCCTGATTAAGTTAAAAGATTTTTTTCTGATCGCGGGTCACTATCGTAGCTCCGCCCACTCACGACATTAGGCTCCGCCCACTCACAGCATTTTACCCGCGATTCGCAGGCCTGTGGGGAGGGGATGTCATCATTCCAGGCAGGATCCCTAGTGCTGGAGAGAAGATTCAACGGGCTTCCTAGACCTGCCAATAAGATCCATAAAAGCAGGTGAATTAATCCATCTAAGCAGCAGTGTACACTGTGGTTGCTAACTTTTGTGTGTGTGTGTGTGTGTGTGTGGGAAGGGGGGGGGGGGGGGTAAAATAGGTCTGTGCATTATGGTATAGTTCAGTTATACACCCAGAATATGCACATGTGCACAGATGTTCATTATGCTCAAATCTGCCTATTTGTCCTAGAGCTTGGCCCTGAAACGTTGGTTATTTCATGACACCTCAATATACGATCGATTATTTGCAGGGGGCACGTGTTGTGGCTGGGGGGGCTGTCTGCCGTAATGTGTAAAAAGGCACGCTGTCTGCCGTTATGTGTAACAAGGGCACGCTGTCTGCCGTTATGTGTAACAAGGGCACGCTGTCTGCCGTAATGTGTAAAAAGGCACGCTGTCTGCCGTTGTGTAAAAAGGCACGCTGTCTGCCGTTATGTGTAACAAGGGCACGCTGTCTGCCGTTATGTGTAACAAGGGCACGCTGTCTGCCGTTATGTGTAACAAGGGCACGCTGTCTGCCGTAATGTGTAAAAAGGCACGCTGTCTGCCGTTATGTGTAACAAGGGCACGCTGTCTGCCATTATGTGTAAAAAGGGGACGCTGTCTGCCGTTATGTGTAAAAAGGGGGATGCTGTCTGCCGTAATGTGTAAAAAGGCACGCTGTCTGCCGTTATGTGTAACAAGGGCACGCTGTCTGTCGTTATGTGTAAAAAGGGGACGCTGTCTGCCGTTATGTGTAAAAAGGGGACGCTGTCTGCCGTTATGTGTAAAAAGGGGGATGCTGTCAGCCGTTATGTGTAAAAAGGGGGATGCTGTCTGCCGTATTGTGTAAAAAGGGGGATGCTGTCTGCCGTATTGTGTAAAAAGGGGGATGCTGTCTGCCGTTATGTGTAAAAAGGGGACGCTGTCTGCCGTTATGTGTAAAAAGGGGGATGCTGTCTGCCGTTATGTGTAAAAAGGGGGACGCTGTCTGCCGTAATGTGTAAAAAGGGGAATCTGTCCGCCGTAAGGTATGAAAGGGTCTCTACCTGGTGTAGTGGTGCTACTGTGCGGCGTAATTTGAATAATGGAGACTACTGTGCACCGTTTTATGAATTGGTATTATTTTGTGGCCACACCCCTTCCCCATGAAGCCACGTCCCTATGTATTTTTGCGCACGCCTACGGAGCGCACTGCCCCTGTTTTGCATGCAGGTGTGGGGCTCCGATGCTTTTTCTTGCACACGGTGCTAAAATATCTAGTTACGGCACTGTTGCTAGGTATCCATTTCTCTGGCCCTGAGCAGGTCCCCCTCTCCAGATCCTCTCCAAGGGGTGAGGGGGTGGACTTGGACGGGATGAGGGGGGGGGGGGGGGGGGGGGCACCGCTCGCTAGTTCCGCCACTGCATCATAGTCTATGTTTCTATGTAACATCACTAAGGTGATTTGTGCCTCCTTTCCTCATATGCCTGTATGCAGGCCTTAGTGATATTAGTAACTCCTAGTGACATGACAGACTGCATGAATATTAGTCCAGACATACAGTATAATGCCTGCCAGTACTATGTATATCCACAACCAATACATGTTCTTTTTTTTTTCTCTTTAAAAAGATACATGCAAATGATTACCTGAGAGAAAACACTAAAGAATATCTCTTACATGCCACTGACCAGTCAGCAGTTTAGGCATCTTGACCTTCATGAACGTGTAAAGTAACTGGTAAAAAGCTATTATGTTTTTTGCCATTCCATGAGGGAAAAGCCACACATGGTTTAGTGCCACTGGGAATGTCTCATTAATTAAGTTTTCCAAAAGAGTATTCAGTGCTGCCGTTGTAAGTGTGACACTGCAAATCAAGCCGAAATGCAATAAGTCATTTTACAAATAAAATCAGTTTTATTTTTAATAGTGCAGAATGCAGCACCTTTTATTTTTCATACAGTAATACTCAGATTTCACTGTAAAAAACTGCATAAAAATGTACATGCATTTGTTGGGTTCATATTCTTAGGTGTTTTTCAGTATAACCTAATAGCTTTATTTTACTGTCTGACTATTTAGATATGACTCCATGTTAAAATATTCACATATAAATGAATTAATGATCCTTGTCCTGTGTAACTTTTGTAGCTTTACCCATAGAAAAGGCTGCAGGAACTGGTTAAGGTAGAAAGTCCAACTTTGTAGATAATTCCAAATTGAAAAAAATTCTCAACTTCCCCCTTTCTGCCATGCATATCGCGGGTAATGTTGTACTCCCTTGTTGCACCTCCATGTCAGCAACCAGCATCCCATATGGTGGTTCAACAGGTACATTGGAAAAATTGGTGACATTGAACAGTATCCAATTAGCCATGATAATTTACCACAGCTAATTGACTCACCCAGAGCTATCTTATTATACCCGATGCCAGTGCTTATCGGGCAAACCAAATCCCCAATAAGTGATCAAATTTTATTTTTCTAGATAACGCCATAAAAGAACATCCGTGGCTTTTTGAGGGCCCTGTGTTTACAGGGTAATTTGTCACTCAAGACAAACAGGCTCTAATTGGATAGCCCGACCATCAGGTTTTTATTGTGATAAAAGACGGTCTTTTCATACTGCAAATTACCGCAGATAATAGGATATCCCCATGCAATTTTCAGTGTATTAAGCTCTCCCTATATCTTGGCTCCACTAGTATCTGCCTATGTTCACCCATGGTAGCGCCAAACTTGTTAATATACTGTATATCCTAAATCTATAACTGACTTGAGAAGTGTAGAGTAGGTGATACATAAAGATCTATGTGCAGTTTTAGTGTCATAACAGTGCACTTATCTAAAAGCTTTTTGTCTCTTCTTTCTATTGGAATACTGAACATTCTTTCTAAGACATAGTGGTTTAAACTGAATCATGTCATGTTTGCCAATCTCAAGTTAATGAGAGGGATGCAATCATATCATGTATTCTGTATGATGAGAATATGACAATAAATAGTATCTATGCACTCAGTGGCCACTTTAGTAGGTACACCCCATACACCTGATCATTCATGAATATATCTAATCAGCCAGTCTTGTGGCAGAAGCTTAATGCATGAATGCATGCAGACATGGTCAAGAGGATCAGCTGTTGTACAGATCAAACCTCATATTGGGGAAAAAAATATGACGTAAGGGACTTTGACTGTGGAATGATTGTTGGTCCCAAGCAAAGTAGTCTGAGTATCTTAGAACGTACTGAGCTCCTGGGATTTTCATGAAGAACAGTCTCAAGAGTATAAAAATTCAGTGAGTGGCAGTTTTATGGGTGAAATACTTTGTTTAAAAGAGCGATCACAGTAGAGTGGTTAGATGGCCAGACTGGTTCTAGCTGCAAGGAAGATGATGGTAACTGACATAACCATATGTTATATGCAGAATAGCAACTCCGAACACACAGTAACTTGTGTCTTGAAGTGGATGGACTACAACAGCAGAAGACCACACTGGGCTCAGATAAGAACAGGAAACTGAGGCTACAATGAGCATGGGGTCAACTAGACAGTTGAATACTGGAAAAACTGAATCTGGTCTGACATATCTTGATTTCTGCTGCATGGTAAGATCAGAATTTTTATCATAAACAACATGAATCCATAGATCCATCCTTGTGTCAATGGTTCAGACTGATGGTGAAGGAATAATTGTGCAGGGAATCTTTTCTCGCCATACATAAGGCCCCTTAATACCTACTGAATAACTTTCAATTGCCACAGCGATCCTGAGTATTGTTGCTGACCATGTGCCTTTATGGCCACAGTTTACCTATCTTTCAATGGCTATATCCAGCGGGAGAGTGCACCAGACCACTAGGCATATGTCAACTCAAACTGGTACCATGAACATGACAATGAGTTCAGTATACTCCAATGTCTGCCACAGTTTTCGTATCAATCCAATAAAGCACTTCTGGGAGTGATGTAACAGGAGATTCACAGTATGAATGTGCAAGCAACAAATCTGCAGCAGCTGCATGATGCTCTCTTGCCAACATGGACCCAAATTTCTAAGGAATGTTTCCAACATCTTTCTGAACCCATGACGTGAAGAACTCTTTGGGCAAAGGATGGTCCTAGACAGGTACTAAATAGGTGAACCAGATACATAAAGGTGTAACTAATAAAGTGACCAATAAACGTGCGCTTATATATATATATATATATATATATATATATAAAGTTTCAGTTAATGTATTCTAGTATGTTAAATGCACCCTACGATGATGTATATCATGTCATTCTCCTTAGCTCCTGGTTACTGTCCATGTAAGGTAAAGTGCATCATTGGAAATGATTGTGCATTAACATACTACTCTTGTCACAGGCATTTATCAACATATGTACAAAAATGTAAGAAAGACAAGCAGTTACAGTCTATCTCCAAGCGGCCTAACACAGGAGAATGACTCTATGTTTTGTAGTTTACTTTCATAGTGTTTGGCAAAAACTAAAATCTAAAGACCATGAGATGGTTGATATGTGACAGGTGGAAACACCCATCCAGGTTTATCTCTGTTGTCACTTGCAGCATGACAAAAATACCTCACCTCAAGGTTTGTTAAGGCAAGCGTTTTGAGAGAATGTTTTACACAGTGTTCAATATGTAATGCAGTGCAAGGAAACTGCAGAGGGCCTTGGGATCATTGATGTAGTTCCTGCGCACTTCGCTTCTTCACAGAGCCCTGCAGAACAGTAGAATGGCCCATGCAGGCTCTGAGATTAATGATCCCAATGAAAGAGATGTGTTTTAGCATTGCTTTCCATTTTGGCAAGGTGTGAGCATGTTTTCTCAGAGTGTCTTCCAAATGAGACTATTTGGCCCAATAACTTCTTGTTGGTCTGTGAAGTCCCACACCACCTATACTGCAAGTGCCGCACCAGATTTGTCGGTAGGCCCACCATGCTCCTCTCAGCGACCCTGCTCACATACAATGTCAAGATTCTGTCACAATTATCTGGTGCATTTGATTGACTTCCAAATACAAACTCTTTTTATTGGCTTTAATACAAGATGTTTTCAAATGGGAGATAAAAATATAACCTTATTTATTAACAAAGGAAATATGTCTGAATTATTTACACTATGATAAATAATCTCTTTTTAAGTGCAGCCTGGTTATACAGGGTATGTTATAGTGTATCATAAAGGTAGGTGTGTGCACAGATCTGTTAACTGCATTTCCTGCTACTCTCTTAGTAGTAGAGCTGTTCTCCTCTGTCACCTGTTGCCTTTGGGGAGAGGTGCGTCTGTGGCCTACAATAAAGTGCTCCATCTGCTCTACATAGAAAAGAAGTTGGGAATTTGAGCCCATGCTTTTTCACATTTAGAATAGGAAGACATCAGAGTCCACAGTACTGTATACCCTACAATTTTCTATTGCTGTACACTAGATTACAGACTACTGTAGCTCTAGACAAAAGGTAAATAATATGGGGCACAATAAGAAGTTTTATACAGAAAAGTAATACTTCATTTATCTTATGTATATAACCTAAGGTTCAATTGAACATGTGCAGTAGAGGCAGCACTGATTTGTGTCTATAAATCATCAAGGTAAAATGAGTGAGGATTAAATAATGGAGGGGGAGGGGGGGATGGAATCACGGTCCCAGCCTC